>NC_067299.1:1259333-1574166 GCF_020740795.1 Apus apus | reverse complement strand
TCCTTTGCAAATATCCCACTTACAATTTGCCTGATTATCTTGTTCTTTGCATCTCTTGTAAAGAACCTGAACTGAGATGGGAGCCTTTCCTGGCAAAGGGAGGCACAAGGAAAGGCCAAGTTCTGCATTTCAGCCTGCAGCTCTGTGCTGTTCCCAGTGCGTGTGGTGGAGAGGAGCTCCGAGCTTGCAAGAAAGCACAGCTTCCCCCAGAGCAGCTGGAGAAACACTTAGCCTTTAAATTCGTAATTTAACAAGCAGGTGTGTACTGTGGAGCAGATGGAATAAAACAGTAATGGTGAAGTTCTCCTGTTGGGAAGCCACTAGGGTTCCAGCAGGGTGAGAGCATGCAGTCTGAAGCAGATGCCTTTTGTTTTGTGTGTTTGAAAATCTGCCCACCTCTGAGATGTTCTGCCTGCGTCTCTGTGTGCAGGATTCAGCAGTAGTTTGGGAAGAGCTGGAATAGTAGGTACCAGAGCATGATACACATGGTGCTCAGAGGACAGTTCTGTACTGCCTTAATGTTTCAATCATGTAAGACAAGCTGGAGTGGCAGGTCTTACCTGGAGGTAGCAAGACAAGAAGTAGCTGCAAGAAGGAAAAGGGAGGCTCATTCCTGTGGGGATGCAGCTGAATTTTCCATATTTGTTATAGTAAATGTCCCTTGCTTTGCCTAAGCAAACCCTTGAAGGATGCTAAATAGGCTCTGCAGGTGTATTTTCTCCTCAGACTGAGTTAATAAAATAGCAAAGAAGAATGGAAGATGGCACAGAAGCCACAAATCAATAAGCTATTAGGAGGCAGGAAACCTACCTGGGGAATGAATTTAGAAATCTGCACAAATAATTAAAGGTGCTAGTTAAATGATTGCATCTTTTCTGACTATTAAATCAAGTCTTCAGTTCTCTGTAAAACTATAAACTAAGGCAAAGGTAAAACCAGTTGTCTTCTCTGTATATTTACAGAAGAGAAGACAGAAAATGCAAACCCAAAACTGCCAGAAGGGGCTGTAAACAAAGCTTGTCCAGTTTCCCATTGATTGGGAGTAGCTGAGCTGTTGCTTCTGCAGTTTTCCCATAAAAACCTGGCACTGCATTCCTAAACACCTGTCCTGTGGTGCCAGCTTGGGATCCAGGGCTCTTCCCCTCCTTTCCAGTTACAAAGCTTTTTTAGTTTGTCCTTGTGAACAAGTTCTGTCTTAACATTTCTTAAAGGTTATGCACAAGCAAAGTAGATGGAATACTCTGTCTCCACCAGTTTTATGATTATGGCTGCTCAAGGAAATAAGCTAGCATCTGCATTTTATTCCCAGCAAGCACTCAGCTCAAATAAATCACACATTTTTGTCTGTATAACTTTTTTGCCTTCCGTTTATGATGTTGCTTGGAGACATGGGTTATTGCAACGTCTGAAAAAGGAGTTCAGTAAGTTTGGTGATGAGCTCAACCTTCTCACAAAGCAGCAGAAGAGCAGTGGTTGCTGCTGCCTGGCCAACTGCTACTGCCTTTCTGTACTAAAGCTCCCTGTGCATGCTCTGCTGTAAATTAACCAGTCATCCTTTGTGCAGCAGCTTTCCTCTGGGCAGGCAATTAATGGTGCAATCAATGAAATCTACTCAATTTAGCTGTGACCTCTGAAGTCTGAGCTGCCAACTTACTACTCAGAGCCTGAGAGCTGCTGCTACATGAGCCTTGCAGGCTTTGCCTTGGTGCTCTTGCTAGTGCAGAGCCCATGGATTGCACAGCAACATCTCTGAGATGTTTCCAGAGCCAGTATCAATCCTGACAGTTTAGGAAAACTGGTCTTCAGATCCTTGTAAAGAAGTCACTTGGAAGTCACTTTTTCTGGTCATTAGCTTTGTGTGTGGTGGAAGGAGGCACTTGCACAGTATCTGCTGCAGGAGAGCCCTGATCCTGGCCAAGACCTGTAGCATTGTCATAAACATCAAAACAACAGAATACATAAAATATTTTTTTCTTTTTAAATTATTGCAGTTGTAGTAAAAGGGGAATCTCACAATTGGGTGGACTGTTGGCACAGTGAAGTGTAGGAGGTGATTGATGGACTGAAAAGGGATAGGGGCCTGATCCATCCATCCCTGCCACAAGGAGGCTGGTCATCCTCAGTGCTTGGCTCTTGCCACCTGGCACATTTGCTGAGCCCTGAAATATTTTGGCATTGGCCTTATCACTCCACCAAGGAGAATGACTCCAAAAAGGGCTGCACACATCAGAACTGTTGTGTAAGTTTGGTTCAGAGCTCCTTGACCAGCAAGAGCTAAAGCTCCTCTGGTTTCTTAACTGTGCTTGCTCAGTGTTTTCTATGTAAAACGGGTAGCCCTTGAGGACCAGAAGCATGGTGCCACCATAGACAGATTTTCCCATCAGCTAAGCTCCAGCAGAGTATTCAGTGTCTCCGGGACCAGCATTAAACACACCAGCACGAGCTGCCAATAAATAATGCAAAATTTTCCCCTAGCAGGACCTTTTATATTACTAAGGGGAAAAAATACCAGGCTTCAGGTGGCATGGGAGCAGCTGGAAGTTTTAGGCTAACCTCCTCTTCAGTGTTCATGCACATGGTTCTTGTACCCAGATTGTGTGTGAGATTTACCCAGGTCTCAACCTTCTCCCTTTTTGTGTCCTTCATTGCAACCTCATCAGAGTCACCTTCTCCCTGGAAAAACTGCATCCTGCAAACATCTTCCTTTGCTCCTGCTGGTTTCTTCTCTGTTGAACCAGCTGCAGCTGAAGCACTGTCCCAGGCAGGGTATTCACATAGGTTTTGCTGTGGCCTGGCTCCACAGCCTTTGGAATGACTGAGAGTTACATTTTAGGTGGAAAAGGCCTGATTTTGTATCACCTGACCTGATTTTGGAAGGAGGAGCCCTGGGATGTACGTAGGGCTGGTGGCTCTCCTGTGGACCTGTCTGCTCAGGAAAATGGCAGCTCAGCATTCCTAAATTTTGGACATTGGGTTCTCCATTGATATTTTTGACCTAGCTCCACCCTGAGCAGCTCAGTGTGCTCCTGCCTGCAAGGGTTTGTTGTATCCACACCCCAGAACAGCAGCTTCTGCCCAGAAGGGCTCTCACTGCACCTTGACCATGGTAAGTGCAGACACCCTTCTCAGATCCCATGGGAACACTCCTCACACTCCCCAGGTGCTGTGTTTTCCAATAAATATTTGTAATGACAACAGAAGTCAGCCAGCCTCCTGCACTCTGGGTTTTCAACTAGGTCAGCTTTTCCTTGGTTTGAAAAACATGTTTTTCACATGGAAAGCTCACCTTCTGCAGCAGTTGTGATTATTTTTCATTCACCCATTCCCTATAAACAGCCATTTCCTCAGAACCTGCTTCTTTACAACCCAGAGGCTGCAAAATACAGATAAAAGAAAAAAACCCAGGCTGCACCCACCACTCCTTCCAGCTAAATTACTATTTCAGTTCTCCCCTGCAGTGCTGTGTGTTTTCAGAAAGCCCATGGAAAATCCTCCACATGCTGTAGCCCTACAAATATATATTAAAGCTTGAAAGGGAGTGAAAATTAATACAATTTGAGTTGGGTTTTGCTAAGGCAGAGAGGAGGCTGCATCAAGGAAACCCCAGTTCTTTAGCAAGTGCAGACAAAACCTTATGCCTGCCCTGCTCAGATCCCCTCCTGTGTACCCAGTGTTCATTTTTTTCCTCTTGAGTAAAGAACAGGAAATAAGAGGAAGGAAAAAAAGATGGTTTGTGCTAAAGATGGGTGCCATGGGTGTAAATAAAGTGGATGAGACTGAGAGCAAAGGGTGGGTTGGGCTGTATGCATCAGGGAGAGGGTCCTTACCCCCCAGGGCTTGGTCCTGGTGGGGCAGGGATTGCAGCTGCCTGGGTCTGGACAAGCTTTTGCCATATAAGCAGAGCATGGATTGCAGTGGGGTGAGATCAGTGGGCAGCTTTGCAGCCAGACTTGCACTAAAATTTCCCCTGTCTCTTCTGCCCATCTCCTGGCTGGGAACCTTCCTGCCCATGAGCAGTCACCACCTGCAGGTACTTGCATTTATGATAGAGTTGGTGGGGTTTGTAGCTCAGCCTGGCATTGCCCAGGCAGTTGCAGGGCTCAGAGTGGAGCACGTGTCTGTAACTGTTGTAGGGAAATGATGTTTGCTCCTTCCTTTGCCTTCCTCCCAAACAAGCTGTGCTTGACCACGTGTGTAAACAGGACCCATGTTTTTTTGTCTGGCTTTTTTTTGCCAGTAGCAGTCGCCATGTGCTGCCTGGGTGTGCACAAATCCAGGTCTTGTAAGTGTGCAACTGCTGGTCATGGGCTGCTGCAAAGGAGGGAGGTGATCCCCACTGGGCCTTTAACTCCACATCTTAGAACACCTCTTTCTCCCCAGGGAAAGGAAAGGCTGAGTCTCCAAGGCCCAGCAGCTCCTGTTAGTGCAGGGTCATCAGCTCTTTCACTTACAGCAATATTCCTTGAAGATGGGGACCTCTGTATGAAGTGGTGGAACCTCCATCACTGGAGGCTGTCGGGGGACTGTGAGTGACAGATTTGGTTTCCTATTTGTTCTTCAGAATTTAATGCTAAAGATGTTTAACAGAGCTGGAAAGATCATCTCCACTTGCTGAGTGTATCTGCTGGTGGAACACGGCCCCGAGGCAGATAAAAACTCAGCTGCCCCGGGGTGAAGGAAGAGTGGGATCACTGCACGATGTTTCCAGGACAACAGAGAGGTCAGGAAGAGATTAAATCTGCTGCTCATCTCAGTACATTACACCAGAGAGGTTAGGTTTGTTGTTTTTCCCTTCCTCATAAGCATTAATACATGAATACTGCTAATAAGGTCAGTCGGTTTCCTTGGCAATAGCAGCAGCCGGCGCTGTGCTCCCGGTTCATGGAACGTGGGGCTTTGTGCTTCTGAGAACACCAGTGGTCCTGCAGGAGCTTGGGAGCTGTTCCTCCCCTGCTGCTGGAACCAGGTGTGCTGAGCCCTGGGACAGCAGGGACGTGGTTGTGCAGGGTCAGTCACAGTGTGATAACCCAGTGTGGTTCTGTTGCCTGGGGCAGCTTTCTCCCCACTCAGCTGCTGCTTCTCACCTTGGTGTCCCCTCAGTCTCTTGGGTCAGTTTTTTGCTGCTTCTCTGCATCAGTTTTGGGTGGGTGTTTGGGGCAGTTTTGGGGGGGCGTTTGCAGCCTTCTGCTCCTCTCCAAAGGACTGGTGAGCAGCAAGCAATGCTTCTGGGAAAAGTGGTTTTGAGGTTCTTGATGCCCTCAGCAGTGCTTTCTGTGGCTTCCTAGCTTTCCAGCACAGTCCCTGCTTGAGGTTGACCATCACCAGCCTTCTTGCCTGCTCCCAACTCCCCCAGGAGGCTAAACCTTCATTTAAAAAGAATAGTCACCTTCAAAAACCAAAGGAGTCTTGTGCAAACTCTTCTGAGATAGCCCAGCTGGAATGAGCCCTCTGGAGCTCCTGGCTTCAGCCCTTTCATGCCTCCCTTCTTCCTCACCTACTGTTCTGATTCGCCTCCATGTGGGCTCCTCAATCTGCACGGAATGATTTCCAATTACATTTATGTTGCTGAAGGCATAAATCTCCCACAGACTGGATCTGTTTGTGCACAGGCAGAGCTGTGTGGTGCTGCTGGAGATAACTAACCAAACTGGGCTTGGACATTTATGGACTTCTTTATTTTATGGTGGATATTTCCTTCCCCCTTTTACAACAGATGACCTCAGTGAACTGTAATATTCTAACAGCAATGATTTTCAGCACTTGAATCCTTCTTCTAGGACCATTTAAAGCTTCTGACCAGAACTAATAGCCCAGTGTAGCACAGGGAACATTGATTATATACGGGGTGAACTCCTGGCATGTTCTGATGCTGATGAGCTGGGAAGGGAAACAAGCTTGTGCTGCTTGCTTAAAAAAAACACCCAGTCTTTACTGGGCCCACAGGATCATCATCATCCTGAAGTGCAGTAAAGTGGCTAATTGATCTAATCCACACTGTGAGGAAGAGCCTGATTAGCTAAAGCCCCTGGTTTTTTAAGTGTCTCTGGGAGAGCTGTGGGGTTTTTTTCTTTTCCTGTGTAAGTCAGTAATTCAGCCTGCACAAATACATCAATAAAAGACCCTTTCTGGTGATTTTCCTTTCTCAGAAGATGCACAGAGATGCTGGCACAGCGTATTTGTCCCTGTGGAGCAGAGCTGGCTCAAGGGGTGCAGCATCTGCCTGGGGTGACAGGCTGAGGGACATGGGGTCTTTCTCCAGAGGCTTGTCCTTTCCAGCACAGCCCTGGAAGATGATGGCAGGGACCCCACTGCAGCATTTCACAGCAGAGGGAGACAGCTGGGATGAGGCATTCCCAATTCACAGCAAGTCTGGGGCAGCACTGGGCACTGAGCCTTGCATTTAGCCCTCTGCAGCCCAGAGGTGAGCTGGTAGCTGCTGGTAGCCCTTGAAGGAAAAGCCTGATAGCTGCAAAATACCTTCTGGTTAATGTGTTTCACAGCAGGTAGAAGCTCAGCTGGAGGGGAAATGTGGCAGGAACAATCCCCTGGGTGGTTTGTGTCATTGAGGAAACAAAGCATCAATAAATGATGCAGCCCTCTAAATGCAGCATAACTCTGGTTTATGGGTTTGTTTGGCCAAACTGGAGGTCCAGATGGTGCTGAGGTCCAGGACAGCTGGCTCCTGGGCAAATACTTAGCAGAAAATAAAACCTTGCAGCAAAGGGCTTGTGATTTAAATAATTTTAACAGACAGAAGGGGCCAAGCTATGCACAGGAGGGAGGGGAGCCTGGTGCTGAGTACTCTGGTGCTGAGCACTCTGGTGCTGAGCAATCCAGTGCCTGACCTCTTACAGAAGGAATTTTTCAAGGAAAATCTTGATGAACTGCCTGTGCAGTAACAGATCTCCAGGAGGGCTGTACTCCTGGCACACCAGAGGAACATGAGCAGTGGCAGATGAGGCAGTGCTGGGGGACGTGCTGCCTGTAGCTCCTGGGGAGGGTAAGTGCAGCCTCCCCAGGGACGGGCAGATGGTTTGGGATGGAGCCAAGACCCAGTGTCACACATTGCTCCTCTTTCTTAATGTTACACCTCAGTTGGAGGTACTTAAAGTTGCAACGGTGGGAATAGTCCCCAAGCACTGTGTGTGGGGAAGGGCTCCTGTGAGTCAGGGCAAACCTGCATGTGTCTCTGATGCGATTTGGGTGCTGGAATAAACAGCACCTGAACTGTCCTTGCTGCAAATAAAAAGCTGTTCACCCAGTGCTCTGAGACTGTAACATTGGAGACAAACCCCCTGTGGGGCTGCTCTCTGTTCCTCTCTTCCACATTAGTTTTGCACACTGGCAACATTTAAAAGGTATCAGATGTTTTTATGATGTTTCTGTGTCCACCTTGTGCCCACCCTGCAGAATCCAGACCATAAACTGGGCTATTTCACTGCTCCAGGCAGCTGCTGCAACCCCCTTTTTTTTTTGAGCTCCCTGGAGAACCAGACCTGGAACCTTTAGGACTGTTGTTCTGTGGGGATGCTCTGGGCATTTCATCCTGCAGAGAGGAAAAATTCAGTGCTGGGCCTTTATTAAACATTGTATTTTATTTTGATTACGGATAACTCCTTTATTTCAAACAGAACAGTTTATTCACTGCATGGGTTTTTTTTCATGCCTGTTGGAAAGAGTTAGCATTAAAAAAAAAGGGTTGGATACATGCAAATCATACTGAACTTTGCCAAATGCACTAGAACGAGTAGCAGAGTTTATTCTAAGTTACCTACTTGCATACAGAGGAGAAACAACCACCAACATCATGAGACCCCCCTGGAAAAACCTTCCCAGTGCAGTGATGTTAAATGAACAGAGACCAAGGAGTCTGACTGTGTTTGCACCCAGAAAAAGCAAAGCCAGAGGGTCAGTGCTGTGAGCCAGGACCACGGTGCTGTAGAGCTGGTCAGGGGAAAGGCTTTGAACAGATAGAAAAGGGCTCCCATTTAGCAAAGGGAGTCAGGTTTGGTCCTTTGAACTTCAGGAAAGAAGGAGGGGAAGTTTTTCACAATTCCCTGCTCTGCTCCAGGTTTAGGATTAAATGAAATTCTAGTTCAAAAGCCAAAGTGCACGTTCCAGTGCTGCTCCTCCGTGGTGATCCATTTGCCATCACAAATAAAACAAAATCAAACCCATGTCTTTCAGAAAAAAAACAAACCAACACTTTGGAAACAAAGCACTTCTGGTCCAGGGGGTGATGGGCACAGCCAAGAGACCCAACAGCCTTTTTGAGGGTTTCAGTGTCCCCTGGCTGTGTCTGCCCAGCCTGCAGTGGAACAGGGATGAACCCCAGGATTATTTTGTCTTTTATAAAGTTTTCAGTGTTGTGGTCTCTTTTCTCAGCAGCAAACCTTGAGCTGAGCCCTGGCTCCAGAGTTTGCAGGTCACTCCCCAAAATGGAACAGACACTCCATCACTGGTTCAAGCTCCAGGTACCACCTTGAAAGCTCTGGAGTTACTGAGCAGCATGGCTGCTGGATTGTACCTCTGAATAAATAGAAGGCAGGCACATGTGCCAGTCTGGGTTCAGTAAGGCTGGAGGGCGAGTGGCATCCTGGCAGGCAGCAGGCTGGGATTTAGCTCTGCACCAGGAAAGCAAAGCTCTTCCTTTGGGAAAAGCAGCCCTGGTTAGTGTGTGATCAGCCTCTGTTGTAGCTCAGCAGGTATGCTATTCATCAGCAGCTCCTGAAGTCAGAATTGGGAAGGGTTTCGGGTTTATCCCAGCAGCTTTCCTCTCTGGGATGGCTGCTGTCTGTCCGTGGGAGGGCAGCTGGGGTCTGGCTGGATCCAGCATCAAGGAAAGGGAGCCCTTCCCTGCAAAGTCTGGGCACCTCCTTCTCCCCTTCTGTACTCTTCTAAGGGCCTTGTATTGCACCCCCTTGGAGATGCAATTGTGGGAGGTTGGAAAGCACAGCATGTCACTGATGGTTAGAAACACCTGGCCAGCTTTTATAAAAAACAAGTGTGTGACACGATCACCTTTCTGTGTTCTTTGAACAGACAGAAGCTGATGTTCCTCGTACAGGAGGAGGGCAGTGGTCCCAGCTCCTGGAGCATCCCACTGTGGGACCAGCCCCTCCACCAGGACCTCCAGCACTGGGGGCTTGAGTTTCAGTCACCTTTGCTCAACACCTACCAAGGCCCACGGAGCTGGACGTCATGTCTGTGGTGCAGCACCTTGCTCCGAGCTGGGGAGCTCCCCAGCCTCAACTGTTCTGTCTGTCTGCTGCAAGGCTGCGTTGTCAGTCCCACCTGCTCCACCTCGCAGGTCCTCCTGGCTCTCGGCCAGCCCGTCTTGGCTCTCCAGGTCGCTCACCTGCCCCTCACCAAACTCCAGGATGGTTGGCAAGTTGCCTTGCTTTGGGCATCGTCTCTTCAGACTCACCAGGAAGGGCTGCGGCAAGGAGAAGATGTCCACGTTGTTGCCGAGGTCGATCCAGGTGATGCTGGGGAACTTCTTGGGGTCCTTCAGGGTCTCGGTGAGGTCCCGCAGGATGGCTTTGGTGAGGCGGTTGCCGTTGAGGGAGAGGGTGGTGAGGTGGGGCAGCAGGCAGAGGGAGGGCAGCAGCTGCAGCAGCATCTCGTCCGTCAGGTCGGTGAAGCAGAGCTCCACCGTGTCGATCTGCTCTGAGCTGCGCTGCAGGTAGGACGTGACGCGCTCCAGGTCCCTCAGCGTCAGTGGGATGCCCGACAAGTCCACGGTGTTGTCCTGGGGCTTCCCCATCAGGACAGCTTTCAAGCTGCAGGGGAAGCAAAGGAGGGGAATGTTAATGGGGAGGGACATGTCTACTGGGTGGCGTTGCTTTGACCTGCCTGGCTGCTCTCAGAGGGGGCAAGAATGTGGGTGGTTTAGGTAGGATGTTCAGCTGGGTCTCACCCTCTGTTCTCTAGAGACCAGGAGTGTGTCTGTGCAGCTGGGGCAGAGACACTGCCAGGCTGTTCATTGACAGGAGATGGCAGACACAGGGCAATGATATTCAAACCCCATCATTCAGAGAGAGAGCAGAGGTCTTTTCCACACCCACTGAGAAACCCTGGGATATCCTGGGGCTTTTGAAGGTATAAAAAAGGGTGAGGAAGCCTTTGATGAGCAGGATAGGAATCGCTGGTGCTGATGTAACACTTCTCCTACTGCTAATTATAAAGCTCTTTGAGCAAGAGGACCCATTTTTGTCCCCTTGGCTGTAAAGGTGGGAAACTGAGACCTGCACCAGAATTACTTCAGCCCAAGAGAGCGAATACAGGATAGACACCTGGGGTTAGGTGACCTGCTCCAGTATTTCCCGTGGTTAGACCTATTATGTCTCTTCAGACCAGGTGCTGAGCAGATGAGCACCAAGGAGAGATCCTTAGATCAATACATTAATTCTCACAATGGCCCTACAGAGACTTATTAGCACAAGCCAGACTGGAGCTTCCCAGGTCAATTTATCTTCTAAAGCAAATCAAAGAACACATCTACTATCAGGACCTGCTGGCAGGGTACTGCTGCTGAGGACTTTTTGCTAATTAATTACTCTGATTGAATTAGGAGGTGGAAAGGGCCCCATGCATGCTAATTGCTCATGTCAGCTTGATGAGCTCCCATGTCCGCTCTGCTGTGGTGGCACTCGTGTCAGGCTCACACCAGCCCGGCCAGCTGCTGAAATGCTTTTGCCTTTTGCTGCAGCCCGGGCTGGGGAAGGGCCCAGCACTGACACTGCATTTCTGAGCTCTGCAGCTGCTCAGGTGTGTCTGCTCTGGTGCCAGCACCCCTTGTTTGACATTTGTCTTGTGCGTGAGATGTTTCACAGCCCGTCTGTGGTGTCTGGGGGCTGCAGGCAGCTGGAAGGGTTGGGCTTTTCCCCTGGGGGCTTAGAGGAGTGACAGAGCAGGGAGTTGTGCTGAGTTCTAGTGCATGAAGAATGCACACAGGCAGACAGCCCGGCAAGGTGTTGGGAATGACTTAGAACAGAGACAGGATGGAAGGAAATGAGGTTATTTGTAAGCACCAGAGCATTTTACTGCTGACTGATCAGTGCTCACGTTCACCACTGGGGTGTGAGGAGTTTGCCATGGCCACCTGATGTACTGGAGACGTGCAAGCCGAGGAGGAGTGACATTCCTGCAGTTCCTCTGGAAATAAACCTCCAAAATTCATACGGGGGGTGAGGGTGTGTGTGTGTGTGTGTGTGCTTTCAAAAATCATCATCACCTGAATAACTTTTCTGAATAATAACAGGAAGGCTGCAGTCAGCACAATGAGCAGTTAAATAGTTTGCTCTTTAACTCGGGGTGCTGGGAAAGGGACAGGGTGAGCAGAAAGTCTGGACCAGCCCAGCAGCAGAAGGGGACACACCCTGAGGTGTCCCCCCATGAAGAATGGCACTTGCAGTGCCTGTGTGCAGTGGGGTGGCTGAAGTGCTTGTGTGCAAAGCTCTCTGGTCATCAGGAGAGCAGTAGGATTTGAGGGGGTGGGGGTTGTAGAAGGCACACAATGGTGCAGGTGATGATCTACCAGGCATGTCTGCTCTGCCATGGGTTGCATGGGGGGTTAAGCTGTTGCCAGATAACGTGATGCTGGGGAGGGCTTGGGGCCAGTCTGTTGCTCTGCTCTCTCCCCTGGGCATGGTTCTCCAGGCTGCCCGTGAGAACTGACTGCCCAGAGACTGTTAGTGCAAACAAGGGGCAAAGCCAGAGCTTTTCTCCCAAGGTCTATGCCCACAGGTTAACAGGAGTCTCCACATCCAGAGCTCCTCTTCCCCTCTCCTGAAGGGCACAGAAGTCACGTACTGGGTGCCCATGGCCACAGATTGGCTACAGAGACCCAGCTGTGACCCAGCCAAGCCAGGGTGAGAGCAGGCAAACTCCTGGGTGCTGGTTTTAGACCAAAAACATCTTGCAGAACCCAAGCAGGTTGTGATGGGGAGGAGTGAAAGCTCTTTTTTAGAGTTCTCTTGGTGAGGCTGGATTATGCTCCACGGTCTGTTTAACAGCACTTTGTTCTCAAGCCTCCTTTGAAGCTTTTATTACCAGGAAGAAATGGATGCAGATGAGCACTGGGATTAAAGTCAGCTTCTATCTAGATGCCTGGCTAAACACTGGGAAAACAAGCTCCCTTCCCAGTTTCCCTCTGCACTTAAGCCAAAGCTTTCTGACATTGCCCAGTGGCAGAAAGGAGGGTGAGGGGCTTTTGCAGAGTCTGCTGAGCTACAGCAGCCAGTCATCAGAGCTGGGTGCAACACCTGTGCAGAGGCCCTGGCCCTTGCCTGGCTCCTGGATCACAGATCAGGAGAAATGTCTTGTCCATTGGGGGTGGAGGGGGGGGAACGAACCATAATGGAGTCTCAAGAACAGAAATCAGGACAAAGGGCTGTGTCCACCATGGTTAGGTAGGACTGAGCAGATGGGAGATCACAGCAGGAGCAACATTACAGCAGCAAACCCAGACCAGCTGGAGTCAAGAGGGAAAGGCATTTCCTTCTGCATATGGCACCAGGAGCAGAGGCACCCGAGGTGGCAGCACAGGGGGCTGGATGGGCAGAGCATTTGTAGAATCTGTGTTTGCATCCCCAGCTTGAGTGAAATCCAAGGGGGGTGGTGCTCTGGCTGTGTGGGAACAGCATTAGCTGATACAAACTGGAGCCCTGGGATGGAGCTGGGCTCAGGATTTTGGGTTAAAACACAACTTCCCTGCATGGGCACAGACACCCCAGAGAGAACTGTAAGCACATGTGGACTGAAGAGAACCCAAAGCAGCCGGATGGAGGAGCCACTTTGCAGGCTCCAATCCTGGGACTTAGGCCCATTCCAAGGCACAAAAATCTGACTGGAAACTTTTACAAAAAAAAAAACACACCAAAACACAATAAAACAAAACCCACAACCCAAACCACAACCAAATCTTGGCTCATTAAGTATGTGACTGGGACTTAGTACACACATCAGCCAACTGGTGGGTTGGGGCAGGAGCAAAGGCTCATGAACAAGAGCAGCTGCTGCTGCGTGTTTACTGTCTTCTGCACGTGTCAGTTGCTGGTTTGCCCTGGGAAGGATGATTCATGCAGGCTCCTTAGCAAAAAACTGGCCAGATAATTTCTATACTGTTCAGTTTTTTTAAAAATGGGGTGCCTTGGGGCAGTGGTGGAATTGGCACTTTCCTACCTGGGCGTCTCTCAGCCATGAGGCACAGCGGGGCTGGGCTGCAGCTGCTGCACCCCTCTCTGGCACCTTAAAGCTACCTGTGGTACCAAACCTGCATTGTGGAGAGGGAGGGGTGTGCCCCATCATGCTGCTGGTTCTGGCCTTGATCCCATGGTCTGACCTGGGGCTGGAGGAAGGGCCAGAGCTTGGGCTTGCTCATCATCCCCTTCCCCAGCCAGCAACACAGCCTGGCTTTGCAAGAGGGCAGAGGCATAAGGCTGGTTTGCTCACTCCACTAGCCCAGGTTGCTCAAAGACAAGACAATCACTGACCTGGGCTTTATTCTCCAGCAGGTGCAGGTGAATCACCACTCAGGCTCAAACCAGCCAGGGAAAAGTTATGTGGATGAATCAACGCAAGTCCCTTTGCCTGAGGCAAGATCCTGAGCTGCTTTTCCACAGGGCTATTGCTAGTCAAAACTGCCAGGCTGAACCGGAGCTTTGTTCATCCAAAGAGCTGGACCCTCACTTAGTGGTAGGTCAGACTTATAGCTTAATTAACATAAGAAAAATAACTCAGAATTTATAGAGGTAAAGCAGCTCTGGTAGAAATAACTCACCTAGGTGGGCTCAAGTCCTCAGCAGCAGGAGAGCAAGAGGTCTTTAGAAAAAAGTTACAAAACTACTTGTGTTTTCCCTTGTTTAAAATGAGAGGTTTGGTTTTATATCTGTACTTATGGCAAGACAGATCATACAAAGCAGCCACCATTATTAAATGAGCTGGTGCCAAGCCCCAGCTGGTAAGTCAGTAATAGCCTGGTGCTTAACACATCTGGACTGACACTGAACTGCCCTGTGCCTTGGGGACATATTTAACTGCAATGGTGGCACTTCTGTTAGTGACAGTCCGTGGTTTGCTGGAACCTCAACCACACCCCCTCCCAGGCATTTAGCAAGGTCTGTACTTGCCCCTTACAAGGTCTCATTTCACCTGCACGTGGGCAAGCAGCTGTTAATGGGATGTGGGTCTCTACTGGTAATTTTTGGCAACAGTGGGAAAGAAACTAATAAAGTAATATGTTTATTATATATTTTAAAAGGTAATGTTCATACGTTGGCAGCTACTCCTCTCCCATATGAACTGCTGCACTGTTATTTTGGCAGCAGCCCTGGCCAGTGAGGAGCAGTGAGGCTGGGCCCAGGGCACTGCCTCCCTAACAAGCTCTTCCCACCTGAAGTAAAAAACCCACATACCTAAATGACTCGTTTCACCCACAGCTGGTTATGCCAGGAGCTTGCTGTCAAACTGCACAGTATCCCAGTGGCTCAGTGACAGGCATTTACCAGCATGGCTAACCTCAGCATTCAGGGTGATCCATGGTTTATCCAGCATGGAGAGCCCTTCCGTGGCGCAATCCTGCCCGCCTGCCTTCCTGTAACTTCTTGTCTGGCTTTAATCTAGGAAACCCAAGCAGATAACAAAGGGGCATGGGGACAACTTCAGGGCAGGTCTTTTTTGTTGTTGCTTTGAGCTGCTTTCAGTATTGCTCCCCATTAGTGTGGGATTTTTTTCGCTTGGAGCATCCATACGGTTTCTGCCGGCACATAAGAGAGAATTTCTCACCAGGGCTCTGTCCTTTTCCCCTTGTGAGAGATTCAGCTGATACCAACTGTCATGGATTGATTATCTGGTACAAACAGCCCATTCACCCCAAAGAGCTGCAGGCTGAGCCAAGGGCAGAGGAAACCCCCCCAGCTCCGAGGTCTGAGCAGCCCAGGCTGGTGCTGGGGGAGCGCTGCCTGGTTTCGCTGCAGCCCACACTCCATCTGTCCCTGGGGAAACGCACAAAGCCCAAACATGATTTAATAAAAATAGTTCTGTGGCTATTCTAACCATCTCATGGAAACGAGGAGGATATTATGTTAGCAAACAGCTGTAAAAACTTTTATCCCTGCCATAAAGTTTGCCACGGAACGGCCCCAAATCTCTGCAGGAAGATCTTACCATTAAACAAATCCCTGCGTGCTTTGGTGGAGGAGCAGTTACACCCACTTGGTTCCATTCTCACATTTTATGAGGATATTCCAGAGGGAACAACACAGATTTTTATATTTATCCCCTCCCCACCGGGAAACAGTATATGGGGGTAGCAATAGTCTGGGATATTCAACCATGCACTAAACCCTAATAACTCTTTGGCAGGAGGCTGGTTGGTATCTGCCCGTGCTGAACAGAAAGCTGTTGTGCATTCAGTGTTGGCTCAGGCCAGAAAATGTTCCCATGAACAAGAATATTGATGTTTAGATTAAAGAGAATGAGAAGAAAAGGATTTCCTCTTGGTCTAAAGCATGGCACAATCTGGGGCATGAGACACGTGTTGTGGTAATGGAGTGGAACTGGGCTGCTGAGCCTCCTTCCTGGGAGGGCAAAGGAAGAGCTCAAGAAAAATGCAGAGGCAGCCCCAGAGAGTGAGGAATGACAGCAAGGAAGGTGTGTGATGGCACTGGTGGGAAAACTACTTGTGGAAATGGCAGCAAAAAATGGTTGAACATTGTAAATCATCAGAAATGAAAGTACTGAGACAAAAGACTTCCTGAAATGCTGTTGGGATCAATGACAAGTGTAAAGGAGCTTCAAAATTCCTACTCAACCTTTAAACGCTGGTGGTCAGACACTAGAACAGGTATTTTGGAAACAAGGGGAAGGAATATAAACAAATAGCAAAGGCAGGAACTGTGTTGGTGTTGAAAAAAGGATCAAGCTCCTCCACCCTGAGAGCAGGAACAAGGACAAGAAAATGTAACTATTTAGCTCAAATGAGGAACATCACTGAGGTGTGTGTAGTAATAACAGAGAATATAGTCTATATATAATGTATATATAGCAATAAGGATGAATAGCAGTGAAGATGGGAACAGACTCCTCTTTCTTCAGCCCTCTCCATGCATGAGCCAAGGGACACCCACGGACACTGAGAGCCTGAAGTCCCAGCAGATAAAGGGAAGGAGTGAGTACACGGGACAGCTGAGATCAAGGGCTTTGTGGGAGGTCCAAAGAGGACACGGCCCTGCTGTGGCTGAGAACACCAAAAGTCATGTTAGGATTTAATAAATACATAGATAATAAATAAAGGCTGGGTTTCTGTCCTGGTATGTAACTGTAGAACTGCTGGATCCACCAGCACAGGGCCCTTTGGCCCCCACACCAGGAGCCTGGGCTGATAGAAAAATACACATGAAAGGGCCCGTGTGTGTGTTTTGCAGCTGCTCTTTAGTTAAACCAGGGAAAGGCACTGCAGGCCCAGGGCAGAAATGCTTCTGCCTACGCCAGTGACCAGGAAAAGATTCTACTTCCCAGCTTAAGTTCAAAAAAATCCTTTTAACAGGTTTGTGATGCTGCCTGGTTGAATACTTCCCTTTTTTCTCTCTTTCTTTTGCTTAAAAAAAAAGCCCCACACTCATCAACACATGAAAAATGAAATCCAAAACCAATGTAGAAAGAGCCCAGCTCAGAATTGGAGTTGCCAAGTTCTCCAGAATTGGAAGACATTAGATCACCAGAGCTCAGGGTCACCTTTTACTTCACTCTTAAGTTTTACTTGTCAACACCTCAGCAGGTCTGTGTACTCTCGTGATTAGTCATGAGCTGGTTTAGCTCCTTGTTTACTGCCCCAGGAAGGGTTAGAGGTTTATTAGCAGTGGTGTTTCAAGTCTCTGTTTTTCACCACCCTTACAAATTAATGGCTTGGCAAGATTTCACTCCTCTCCTTAGAGAAATTCATGGTAAAGAGGATTTTTAAATATATAAATATTAAATATGTAACTTTAAAGCTTCTTCAGAGCTTACCTATAAACACCTAAGAAATTCCTGTCTTTACTGTGAAGAGGGAAAGCACCAGTGGGGATCAGTTATGTTGGTCTCACCTCATGATGAGGTTTGCAGTTTCCATCTCATAAAGTCCAGGCATCCCTGTCGTTACCTCCCTTCCCTCTGTCACCCCCAGTGCTCCCCCAGCCAGTGCCACCCCATGGGGGGGACAAGGGGAAGAGTCCTCTGCTTGCAGCTCATCACCCGGGGGCTTTGCTCCTAGCTTTGGCCCTGAGGTGTGACATCAAAACTAACTTTATTGTGGCCACTTAGGAAACAACCTTGGCTGCTGGGAATGGAGTCACATCTCCCAGCACCCCTCAGCCATCTCCCAGTGT
Organism: Apus apus; assembly: GCF_020740795.1. Classification (NCBI taxonomy): domain Eukaryota; kingdom Metazoa; phylum Chordata; class Aves; order Apodiformes; family Apodidae; genus Apus; species Apus apus. The sequence continues at coordinate 1,556,797 of NC_067299.1, read as the reverse complement.
CATTCCAGGACCAGACACCAGCTGTGTCCTGGATCCACCACCACGTTTGTTTTAAGCCTCTTGCTCAAGCCTACCTGGGGGAACACTCACCTTTTCTTTAACATCTCCTCTTGCTCAGGACCCTGGTCCGGCAGCTGCTGGTGAGTGATGCAACAAGCTCTGCGTGCCCAAGAGCCCGGGCTGCTCCAGGAATAGCTCTTTGTTTACATGTCTTTCCAAACCCCACTGAATTTTCTTTGGCTCCACACCAAGCTGCAGGGGCCTGGACCTCTGCTATTGCAGGCACAGAGCTTGGTGAGTGCCTGGGGTGTTGGATGGGAAGAGTCATTTCTGTGCACGCAGGAGCATCCCCTACACCAGGAGAACTGACACGGGTCTTGTTCCCACCTTGCAGGGGATATCCCTGGTGGGGTGGAGGGATGAGAAGTCACCATGCAATTGATGTCCTACTCACAGCACAGCCCTTGGCTCTTCTACTGGGTGTGTCACACAGGCTGAGTTACATGAGAGCTGATGGTGGCTTTGGACAGCTGTGCTCAGGCTTTGAGGACCCCCAATCTGGCTCTACATGCACCCTAATGTGGAGGAAGGAATCTGGTATTTTTGGTGCAATGTCTCTTTGGGGAGAAACAGCACAGAACAAGAGAATGGAGAACAGAATAAACAGAAAAGAGTCTCTGTGTGGGGCTGGGTCGAACAATTTACTTTAACATCTCCCAAAAAGCCTCTAATTTCCCTCTAGAGCATTTTTCTGAGGAAGGGAAATAAAGGACAGATTTTTTTTTTTTCTTTGCATTAAATGTTCTGGCAGTGTGAGATTTATTTCCTTTCTAATGCCTTGATGCTGTGCTCCAGAGGAGGAGATGGGAAACCAAAGGGTGGGAAGGTCGGGCAGGGACCAGCTTCTGCACCATCTTTCATGGGCACACAGGCTGTGGGAAGTGCAAAGTAGTTTTCAGTCAAATCCATGTCAATTTGACCTGCTCACACTGGCCCAGTGGAACACATGGCTCCGCTGCTCAGGAACTCCAGGGAACTCCACCTGGGTCCAACTGCTGGGGCTCAGGCCCAGGCTGCTGGAGAAGCAGCTGCACTTGCTGGATATTTGATCACCTACAGCCACTGATGGGGCCCTACGATGGTGGACGACCTAGAGAAGTCCAGTGGAAAGGTTCAACCAAGCAAACATCTGGGGAGGGCCAAAACCAGCCCCCCAAACCTTCCCAAGGCCAAGCTCCATCTGCAAATCCTCTTCCCTGCAGCTGTGAGGCTGCTGCAGCCTTCCCTGGTGTCTCCCTGGTACTTAGCAAAAGGACCCAATTAAACCTTTAAAAGCAACAGGCTTCTTGGAAATTGAAGCACAGTGATCCAAAGAAGCAACTTGATAAATATCTCCAGTAAGGATAATTAAGCAGAAGAACTGTTCTCATTTGCATGCTGCACAGCCAGCTCCTCCACATGGTCCAGAGGCTGGAGCCAAACTCTGAGGGAGAGGAGGAGCTCCTGCTCGGGCTGAGGAGACTGGGACAAGAACAGGGACTTTTCCCAACTTGTTTTTAATTTCCTGCTAAACAAAATGCTAAAAATAAGCATTTGGGATCCATCAAAATGCTTTGCTATAATTATAACTCTATTTAACTTATTGCAAAAAAATGTAAATGTCTTGCTGTTGGAGTTACTCTGCTTTTCTATCCCCAACCTCCCTCAAAATGAAATGTATTTACGTGCTCCTTCCTATGACACATTCTGTGCTCAAGAAACCTGCATTTTCCTTCGGAGAAACTCTGCTGGAGTATTTCCAACAAACTCTACTCCAGTGTAATCAGAAACTGCAGCTGACGCCCCATTAATAACATGCATTTGCAGAAAAGGCAATTTGCAGCAGTGCCAACAGCAAAACAATCAAGAATTTAAAAGAAAACAACATATTTGGCTTGTTGCTTCTGTAAATGTCCTCCTGGAAGTGTATTGGACCAGAATAAGAAATTGTTCAAGGTTGCATTAAAACAAACAATAATTTGCAATAAAATAAATGAAATTTCCTTTAAATTCTAACACAGGAAAAAAAAAAGTGTCTTGGAAAGGGACTTTTATGATTGAGTATATTAAAAATACCCCAGTAACTATGGGCTTTGCATGAGCAACTCCCCACTGCAGAGAGAGGAAGCTGCTGTGCTCTGGTTGGACTGGGAAAATGACCTTTGAATTGGGCTGTAGTCCTCAGTGTCCAAAGGAAAGAGGCCATAGGAAGAGAAATCACTAATAAATGGCTCATAAAAACACACAATTTGCTGCCAGGATGTTTAAAACATTTCCAAAGTGGTGAGATGAAGGGAAGAGGAGGAAAGAGGGGAGAGTGGGGGCAAGAGGAAGGGGCTGCGATGGGGAAGGCAGGAGCAGAGCTCAGAGCTGCTCCAGCCCCTCCTGCAAACCCACCTGGCTGCTTGCTGGGAATCCTGCATTTCAGCCTCTCCCTTTGGATTTGTTGTGGTTTCCTCTGACCAAGGAGGAAGGAAGGACCAAGGTCCTTTCCAAGGACCATCCCCGTGAGGGGGCTGGATGTGACCCCCAGCGCGGGCTGGGCGAGCGTGGCTGCTCCCTCTTTGCCACCATTTTTGGAGAGAAAGAAATGAGTTTGGACACATCCAGTTCACAGATGAAAGGGGCTGTTAATGATCTCCATCCCTTTCTCTGTAAGGAGGCAGTTGGGGGCCAGGGAGCTTTGGGGTGGGGGAAAAATACAGGGTAGCTTGAGACCCACCTAGACCCTCCCCCAGCCCACCAACCTGCCCCTGGTGCCATCTCACAACTGCTAAAAGGCCAGGAAAAGTGTGCAGAGAACTGCACATTCCAAACCAAGCAGGCTTTCACTGAAGGTTTGAGGTTTGCACTTTTTAGAGACTCTTTCCTGTTCCTTGAAATGGGTTGAATTCCATTAATACAAAGGGGAAGAAACCAGGATTTTTGTTGGGGGAGGGGGTGAGGGGAGAGAAGCTTCAAGCTCTGATCCTCCAGCCCAATTTTCTCATCAGAAACCAGCCCAAAGAAGAAGAAGAAAAAAAACCCTTTCCCAACTGCTCTTCCTGCAATTAGGGAGTGCTCAGCTGCCAAAGTGTGTGCCTGGGGCTTCGCTTACCCTAAACTGTTTATTTTGTTGGAGCACAGATCACATTTGGAAGAGTTCAGGCAGGCTGAGGTCCCTCATGGCCTGGGCTGCTCTGACGAGAGCCAGAGCACAGAGGCAGCTGCCAGCCCAGCTCCCAGGGTCCCTGCTGGTCCCTCGTGCTGCTTGGGAAGATGTTTTCTCCCAGGCCAGGAGCTGGTATCACCTCCCCATCTGCCCTTCACCTCCCCTGAATCCTTGGCACATCTTCCACTGCAAGCCAGGGTGAATGCCTTCCACCTGGTGCCTGGCCTGGCTCTCAGTTTTAAGTCACAATGTGCACATCTAGCCAGCCAAAAATGTCCTGCTCTGCCTGGCTGTCAATAAACACGTTATGTTGGCCAAGAAAGTCCTTGTGCTGTCACTGTCCTGCTTCCCTGCAGGAGCTTAGGACACTCACAGAGGGATGAGACCCTGGGGGATGACGCAGTGTTCAAGCTGAGACCAGACCTGTGCGATCACTTCCCAGCCCTCTCTGCTCTGGGAGGGACAATTTGCTTCCCATTAACCTGCCCAGCAAATCTTGGGTCCTCCTCAGCCCAGCAGAACAGAGCCCCATTGTAACCTCAGCTTTCAGCATCTGAGGAATAACAGGATACAGCCTGATCCACTGCTAATTCCCTGCTCAAGTCTTTGAAAGAAAAAAGGATGGGTTTGTAGCCTGTTCATATTCTGTTCCAGTAAGAAGGTTCAGCAGGGACCTGCCCTCCTCTCTGGAAGTACAGCAAAAAGGGGGCAAGAACCTGCTGTCTTTGCATCCCGCAGGGTCCTTTCCCTGTGTTCTGTACCCAGCAGGATGAGGCCCCGTGGTGCTGTGCTCTGAGCTGGCTGTCAGAGGGGAACGAGTGATCACTCTCCAGAGCCCAGCAGCAAGTCTTCCCAAGGGAACTAATTAGTCCATATTATGTGAACACACACACACATATATATATTTTTATATATATTATATATATATTATTTTTTTTTTAAGTCTCCAACTCCTCATCTTTGGGATAATGAGCCAGGTTTCAGCACTCAGTGACCAGCACAACCCAAGAGCTGATTAAACCAGGGAACAGAAGAGAGCACTCACTCCAGATGGGAATTCTCTTAGCCAAGATGCTGCTTAGGAATAATCCTCATCTCCAACAGCAAGGTGAGAAGTGACCTTCACAAGTGACTGAGCACACGGGGGGTCAGCACACAAGGATGGCTTCCTCCCAGCCTCCCCCCAGCTCCCTGGTCTGGTGCTAACCCTGGACGAGGGGAGGGTGTGCCTGGCAGAGCACAGTGCCACCCTGGCTACACCTTGCCAGCCAAAGGGAATCAGTCTTGGGGCTGAACACACCGTTCCTCGGGGGCCGGGATGTGTCACAACACAGGCTGCTGCGGGTTGGCAAGACAGGAAAAAGAGCTGAGAATTGAGGGTGGGCAGGGGTTGCACCCTGCAGCTTGCTCTCCCTTCTCCTGGAGGTGCCAACCAGCCCCTTTTGAGATGTAAAAGATCCTTCTGCACTTCCCTGAGCACTGCCAGGATGCTCAGCCAGGCTTTCTACCGTTTTTCTCCATCCCAGCACCATCAGCCAAGGCCTGTGCCAGGTCTGGTGCTGAAGTGTCAAACTGGAAGGAATGAGTCACGTCTGGCTCTGGGTCACCCCTGGGGTGAATGAGGACCTTAGGGTCAGGCACCCTGGGGACAGATGGAAATGCCTGGTTATGAGCAACTGGGTCAGGCAGGGTTGGTTCTGAGCCTGTGCCAGGAGAGCTCCAGCCATGCTGGGCCTGCACCCGCTGCCCACACCTCCTCATGCACAGCTTGCAGCCTTCTCCACTCCAACCCTTTCCTCCTGGGCTCTCCAGCTCCTGCCAGCCCCGCAGCAACGCACAACAGAAAAAGAACCAACCCAGATCCAGCCCAAATACACCTTGATGTCCCTTCAAAAGGCTTGATGCCCAGATGCCACCATCCCAAGCCTTTGTGCTGAAAACCTCGTCCCAGCCCTTCCCCAGCCCAAGGCAGCGAGGAGCAGCAGTGCTCCTAGCGCCCTCCTCCCCTCCTCGCTGCTGTCAAAAAGCTTTATTGTCATTCTAAGAGAGCAGCAGCCGGCGTGGGAGGTGGAAACTCATCCTGACATCGAGAGCTGGAGCCCTGAGCTGACATGATGGATGGGCTCACTAAACACTTTCATTTACCACTGCTAACGATGCACCATGTGAAAGGGCTTGAAAAAAAACTTGCGAAAGCCTCTACTAAAGCTTCAGCATAAAGCTGGCTTCTCCTAATTGGGAAATACAGCCGGGGTGACAGGCAGGGCGGGGCTGGCAGGGCAGGGCTGCACGGGGGGCACGGACCAGCTCTGGGCAAGGGAGGGAATCACCCCTTGGCAGCCATAGAAAGGGGTAAGGCAGAGACTCACAAGGCAAATAATCACGGTGTTTGGAGGAGTTCTAAGGCAGGGAGGAAGCACACGTGTGGGGATTAATTATTTCACCAGCTGATTCCCTCGTTTAATAACAGTTTCTACCAGTTGATTCTGCAGCCCAAGTTGTGAGGGTAGGTTTAAATGATTGCTGCCATGTGCCAAAAGCAAATCTAATTTCCACTCCCCCCAGAAGCAGAGGAACTGGAGGAGTAATTATTAAAAAAAAATAAATAAAAACCCCCCACAACCCTCAACTTTTCACAGTCAATGGCCTTTTCTAATCAGGCACAGGACTAGAAAACATATTTAGGGGTCCACAAGCACCTAAGTACAAAAAGGTAGGATGGATGTTCCCTCCAAGGGGAGGAAAACTAGCGGGTTATTCCTTAGTCCAGTTGCAGGACGGAAGAGGAAGGAGCAGGGTGGCTTGAAATAGGGTTGGAAAGGATTTCCAGTACTCTAGTCCCACTCCCTGACCCCTTCAGGGCTGACCAAAAGTTAAAACGTTATTAAGGGCATTGTTTAAATGCCAGGCTTGGGGCACTGGCCACCTCTCCAGGAAGCCTGTTCCCATGTTTGAACACCCTGCTCTGGTGCACGAAGGGGCAGAGCATCCCTCTCTCATGCCCGTGGGTACAGGCAGCTGAGCCTTGTCCCACGGACCCCTCCTGGGAAGTCTGGCCACAGCACCACACTCTCCAGCCCCTGAGTGACCCGCTGGCCTGCAGTGAACAGCCTGATGTACCATGTGAGCTCAGCCAGATGATTTAAACTCACTCAGCATCTGGGAAATGTAACCAGTACTTTGTCTTGGCTGCACAAACAGGGCCTCACGGCTGGCAGCCCTGGCTGGGAAGACTTCAAGCAGTGCCCAGCAACAGTCCCACCTTCCAGATGCTGCTGCAATATTCAGCAAAAAATAACTCATTTCCAGCCCAAAGTTGCCGATCTGGTGGCCAGACAACTCAGTGAAGATGAGGAACAAAATGGGTGATTCCACCACCTGCTCAGCCTCCCTGCTTGGCGCATTTTGGGCTGAGTGAAATGCCCACGTTTCCCAGGAAACCTGGGGAATGCACCTGACAGGGGCAGGAGAGATCAAATTTTCCTTGAATATCAGCAACAGCCAACCAGGATGGCAGCTTCTTTAACTGCCACAAACAGTGTGTTGTGGAATTATTTCTTAATTACAGCCCTCATAAATATTTGCTCCCCCGGATTGGCAGTGCTTCACCTCTCCCCCCACAACAGGCTTTTGATTTGCTCGCTGTTCAGTCCTGTTTTCATCGTCCCAAAGGTCATTCCAGTGTCTCTGACTCCTTAAATTCAACAACAAACACTGCAGGACTTTCCTTGCCAGCCTCTCAGGGAGGACAAGCCACCCTGCCAGCGAGAGCTGACTGATGTGCACTGACACGTCAAGGGAACACCCCAGGCTCCATCACCCTGGGATATATACCCCACTAGCCTTAAAAGAGCATTATTTAAAGCAAAAACTGCTTAGTGCTGTACATTATTGACTTTAAAATTACTTAGCTTTTTATTGTTATTACTATTCCTCTCATTCAGCAGACATCTCTCTTTCTGCAGCTGGATAAAATCCTTCCCCACTTCCCACCCAGCTGTTGCCCTGTGCTGGATCATTGCTCCCCTATTTATCCTCACCTCTCCAACATCACATGCACCTCACAAGACACTTTTGGTGGTAATTTAATATTTCCAAAAGAAAGTCTGGTCTGCCTTGGCCAGGCTGGGATTTGAATGCTGAACCACAGCAATACGCAAAGATTAAATTCTCATTTCCAAACCTCTTGATACAGGCAATCACAAAAGTAGGATAGGATAAGCTTGGAGATGGCCTCTCTTGTGCTCTTTGGGCAATTAACAGAAATAACACAGTAAATTACCACAGTATTTCTAAGGCTGCAGGACTCACCCAGGGACAAGCTGGGCTCTGCCCCAGCACTGACTGGCCATGCACAGGCAGGCAGCAGCTGGGATTCTGTGCCTACTCCGGGAAATGAAATTGCTTCCTACCTGCATCCAGATCACAAACAGCCCTGTGCTCCAGCCCCAGCCAGTGCACAGCTGGGGGTGGCAGGGAGCTTCACCATGACATTCCTGGCCAAGGACAAACACCAGCAGCCTCCTGCTGCAGAGGGTGACAGCCTGTCCCACCCCACGGGGAGATGCCTTCTTTTGATCCATCACCACATCACCAGTTCAGCTCGAGATGAATGACAGGACAAGGAGCTATAAACTGAGTGACCACAGAGGTGCCACCAGGCTGCAGACCTTGGTCACTGTGATATGACCCAGCAAAGGTCAGAAGATCAGCCATGGGCAGGAATGCCTCTGTCCCTCACCCACATCCTCCTGCAGGATGCAGGGCTCTCCCTGTCAGCCAGAGCCAAGCTTCCTGCTGATGAAGCCTGACAGCCTCACTTCCCAGCCCCAGGCAGCCTGAAGAACCACCAAGAACCACAGTTTTGCCTTTCTCCATCCCAAGCACATGCAGGAAGGCCACACAGGGAGAAGCAAAAAGGTTTGGAAATCAACCCTTTTCACCACAAAGACACAGTAATTTGCCACACACCCCAAAGTCACAGCACCAGGCAGTATCCCAGGCTGGTTTTGGTAGCGTTTGCCCCATATGCTGTAAAAGACTTTGCTGCTCTGTCCCTGCTGTCCCCAGGACAGCCACGTTACACAGGACAAAATAACATCCCATTGACGTGGTCAAACGAGATCGCCCACTCCTGGGTCCCAAAGGTCTCCAGCCCACAAACCCTCTGCTCTTCTGCAGCAGTTCCAGCATGCCTGCTGTGCACACACACTACACACAGAAGGGAGTTTAATGGAGAGGAGAAACATTATAATTCCTGCTCCAGTCCCCTCCCACCGACAGCAGACTTGGGTCCGATGCTCTGAAGAGACTGTTTGTTGCAGGAGCTACAACATCTCTTATCACTCGCCCACAAGCCCCAGCCAGCAGAGGAGGGTTTTCATCAACAAACATCCATTCTCTTTCTGCTTTCAAAAGGAAGGGCACATTATTAACATGCACTGGGCTCCCCTCCTATGAAAACCCCTCTTTTTTTTTTGCTTCACAAGGGCTTTGTAGAGAAATGCAGGCAAATATGAAAAATCAGCACCCAGCATTCCTCCAGGACAGAAATGTTCTGTGCCCCTGATGAAATTAGGAGTGGGATGTTAAAAGATCATTCCTACAAACAAAATGAGGCTGCTTAACCTCCCTGAGTTCATCACTAAATCACAACACACTTCTCTTTCCTTTGTACAGGCCTGCAAGCCCCTGCTCCAAAGCAATTCCAGACACACGGAGCTTTTGTTAGCAGTTTTGCTTTTGTGCTGCTGAGGGCGAGTGCCTGGCAGCAGGAGGAGCAGGGAGATCCCAGGGCCTAATTCAAGGCTTGCTAGTTAAACTCTGGACTGTAATCACGTCCTGAGGCAGAGTCAGAGATGTACAAATTACTTTAGCAGGCTGGTTTTATCCTCCTGCTCCTGGCTATTCTACCATGTAAAGAGCTGATTTTCATCCTAGATGTTTAATATAAATAAATGTGATTCAGAGGGAGGCACAGAGACAGGGAGTGAGAGACAGATCGATAATATGCAAAAAAAATAAGGTCAGTATTGCACGGAGAAGGACAGGAGGGAAAGGAGCAGCCCGTCCTGCTTCCCCAGTCAGGGCTGGCAGCGGCAGGAGAAGCAGCCTCAGGGCATCACTTTGCGACCGGGATAAATGGAACGGGAAAGGAGGGAAACACCTCTGGGAGCGACCCGGCAACACAACCATGCACAGGGAGATGCTGCCGAGACTGGAGAGAACTCCCAGCCGCCTCCGAAACGAGCACCTCAACCCGAAGCCCCGGGCGGGCAGCGCCAGCGCCGCGTGTCCCGGCCGTGCCGGGCGCTCAGGATCCGCGACAACGGAAACCTCATCCTGCTGCTAACACCGTGAAAAACCGCAGCTATTTCTCGGCTCTGCCACGGCAGGGCCAGCGCTGCAGCAGGCTGGGAAGATAAAGCCTCCCCAGCCTTTGGTGCAGCCGCTCCAAGCCGGTAGCTGAGACGGGTGGGCAGTCACGGAGCAGAGCAAAGCAGGGCTTTACCTCCCTTCATTTTCAGCAATTCCTTCTCATTTGGGCTGCAAAGAGCCCCCCACTGCAACATCTCTGTGACTTTAATAATTCCCTGATGGGACAAGGGGATCTGAATTTCCTGCTCTAATTAAGAATCTAATTTCTTACTTCCTTAGACAAAAAAAAAAAAAATATAACAGGCAACATCAAGCAAAAGAAGGAGCCCTGCCCATTCCCATCAGCCTCACCCACAGGTTTTTAACTCCATGGATGCAGGATGGTGGCTTGGCCACAATGCTTTGCTCAGGACCTTGGTGAGGAGGGGACCAGGGTAATTTATTCCTTATTTATAATCAAACATGTCCCTCCACACCAACATGCTGAAAGCCACGGTGTGTGTGATGCTGCACACCTGTACGTTAATTACCAGCTAATTAGAATGTCTGGGAGCAGCCTGTCTCCTGCTCTCCAATGCCCAGCATGGGGATGTTTGGAGGATGGATGGATGGTTCAGGTGTTGCAGCCCATTCCTCCTCCCCAGGCACTACTGTGCTGTTCTCCACTGCAGATAGGATAAGAACACAGAAAAGGAGGAAAACATCTCTGGCTGAGCACAAAGCAACCTGATAACCCAGCCACACACGGGGAAAACATTGGTGAGACTGGAGACAACTGAGGGTTTGGGAGGTTGTGGCAAGCTGAGAAGGTTTTGACCTGCCAGCTCTCTCACAGCCCTGGTTTAAGAACCTTTCCGTCCTCATGGAGGATTTGCTCCTCCCGTGGCTGCAGGTGTGCACCAGGCAGCTCCCACTGGCCCCCACATTTGCACACCACGGCCAAGACCATCATGGAAGGATGCGAGGACCTGGAGGGGACAGTGACCCAGCAGGGTGAGGGTGGCTTTCGAAAGGTGACTCACCAGGACTGCGGCTTCCTCTTCATGATGCCCTGGCGCCTCCACTGCGAGTGGGGGCTGAGGTGGTAGGTGAGCTGCCGGCACAGCTTCTCCATGGCCCCCAGGGAGTCCCCCTCCTGCAAAGACAAGGGAGTGACACCAGGTAAGTGCCTGCAGTGCTGCCATCGCACCCACGGGATGCTCCCAGCCCAGAGCAGCTCCCTGCCAGGAGCCGGCAAGGCAGAAAGGACCATGCTCACAATCCTGAGCTGATGGAGATGTCAGAACAGCAGAAACTCTCAAAACAGGTGTTTGTTAGGGGAAAAAAAAAAATATGGAAGGAAAACAGGGGTTTGCTAGAGTCTTCTCAATTCTGACTATCATTTCCACCCAATAGAACAGTTGCTTTGAAAACTTGGACTCCTCAAGTTTTCCAAGACTTTGGTTCTACAAATTTTGCTTCCTAAAATTAAAATACAAATACCAGTATCTGGACTGTTCATCATGTTTCCTTCCAAGATCTTTATATGCTAACACATGACGTGACCCCATTAATACAAACCCCACACCTTGCACCACCTGGCTTGCTCTCTAAAAGGTTACAAGTGGAGATTAACCTGACCTGAAAAACAATAATGATAACAAAGACCAAGATGTGACAGTTTGTGGCATCTGCCCGGTTTTATGATACGGCTGCATCATGAAACATCTTAAGAGAATACACAGGAACTAAATAGGAAGCCCTAAAACAAGGAACCAGCCTGAGCTCTGCTCTTCATTGCTCTTCATGCCAGTTGCCCAGGATTTTGCTGTGTGCTGGGACAAGCCAGGCAGGGATGCTGAGGAAGATGCTGTATCTTCTCTGCCTGGACACCCAATTATTGCTGCCTTCACACCCTCCCTTTGAGCAGCTCATTCTGTGCAGCCTCATTTATGCAACGTATTCTCCCGCATTGCCTCCAAGTCAGCAGAGCAGGACCAGCCTCATGAAGATGTTATAAATACTGAATTAACCACAGAGCACCTGGGCTTTTGACAAACCACCTCGGGGTGTGCAGGGAAACAATTACACCAGGTTTGCTCAGGGGTAAAAAAAAAAAGCGAAAAGAAACACAAAAACAGGAGAATCAGGGCATATCTACAGATGGCTGGAGCAGAAATATCAGTGTTGGACCTGTGGTCTTTAGCTTCTCTGCTCAATCCACTCTGTAAGATACAAAGTCTTGACAGAAATTGAGGTAGTTTATTCTCAGATAAATCCAGGGGCCTACACAGCAACTACCAGTAATCACAAACTGATTTAATTCAGGGATGATGTTCCGAGCTCCATCTGCATGAACTAGCTCTCAGTAAGACTCAGGAAGCCCACGAAGAACAAACACAGGTGAAGCATCAGCTCAGAGAGGCAGTTTTTGAGCAATGCCCTGGCTCCTACTCCACCATGTCCTCTCTGAGCTGGCAGAGACCCAGCGCACTTCCTGGCCATCAGACGGGATGCTGAGCATGGAATGGAGGAGGGATGAGGGGGAAGCTGAGAGCAGAGGCTCTTCCCTGCAAAGGGCCCCTTTCCCCATTGTTCCGCCTCCATCCTTGCCTGCCCCAGCCCCCCAGAGAAGCAGAGGGCTGCTCGCTGCCAGGAGGAGCCTGGAGATTCATGAGATTTTAATCCCTTAACAGATTTCAGCTGGAGAGGGATTCATGGCACATGCCCCATCTGTGATCCCAACCAGCCCTGCACCCACAGGATCTTGTTCAACTGGGAAAGGAGGGGGAGCAGCATGAGCCAAGCCTTGTCTGTCCCCACAGCAGGGGGATGTGCCCAGGCATGTGCCAGGGACCACCAGCTCCCAACCCTGCTCCAGTCCTGAGAGGAAAGCTCTGGATGAAGGGATGAAGTGACAGCCCTCAAAATGGGAATCAGTTAAACCCCAGGGATAAAGCAGAGCAGGGCTTGGTGCCAGGCTCACCCCTGTTGTGTCCTGCTAAACCTGCCCTACTTTCTCCCAGAGGACCCATTTCATCCTCACTGCTGGTCTCGCCTGTGATGCAGGAGAGAAACTGCTCAGCTTCTATGAGCACCCCAGGACAAGTCCTGTCAGCAAGGCACCACCCACCATCTGCACACCACGTTCACCACAAACAAGTGATCCTTGGATGCGCTCCTCGCCGCTCTGCTGGCGGAGGGGGGGGTGGTAATTGGAAGCAGAGGGATGACACCATGGGAAAGCAAATATGGGATGGACAAGACTGGGTTTTCACTGGGTATAAAAAAACCCCAGTGTCACTGCCTGCCCTCCTCACATCACTGCTCAGCAACAGCACCCAGCAAAGCAAGGAGGTACAATTTGTATTCACAAACCAAATTTCTGCTCCAAAAGAAGCACCCAGAGAGCTTGGAGGAGGACACAAAGCATGTGAAAGCCTTGTGATAAAGATGTTATTGCAAATTAATTTGTTTTCATTAAGGAATTAATCACTTGCTCCTCCCCCAGCAGAGGGATCCCTGGTGGTGTGCAGAGCCCTGGGGGGGGTTGCACCAGGGCCAAACAAAGTGTAAAATAGGCCAATATGAATTATCATAGAGCCCTGGTAAAGAATTCCTGCTGCAGCACAGCAGGGGATTGACCCAAATTAGAACAATTGGCCATTGTCTCGGGTGGGAGGAAGCAACAGGTTTGAGCTCATGTTCTCACAGAGTCACACATTTCTGTCACTCACAATCAATCCCTGGGCTAAAACAACCTGCTGTGCTGCAAATCTGAACATGCAAGAAGATCCATATTGGCCCTCCCAAACCACGATTTTGACTTAATTGAAAAATATCTTTTTTTTTTTTTTTTTTTTTTTCTTTTAAAGAACTTTTCTTTCTGGGATGCTGCAGGGTTTGCAGTTGCTGCATTGGTGCACAAAAAAGCTCTGCCTGTGCACAGGTCAGGGCAGCCCCAGGCCAGGGAAACTGCACCCACCCAGTCCCTGCAGATGAGGTATTTGGTGTGGAGACCCCTCAGCCAAGATGTTTGCTTTCCATACACTTCAGTGGACTCTCACCCTTAAAACATGTACTCAATGATAGAGTTATTACACAGTAAAACAAAGACATGAAATAAGGATGCTCTAGGGAGCCCTGGGACAGATCATCCTTAATGGCTTTGGTGTGCATCAGATCAGTTGTTACACATTAGCATGAAGCAAAGGAGAGCAAATCCCCTCCCTGCTGATGTTGGGATAGACTTTGGGGGTTGGGAAGGATGCCAACAAAATGAAGAAGAAATGTTCTCTCAGCACTGAAATGGCCTCACGTGCAAAGCTTCCACCTGTCAGGAGACCCTGAGCACATGACAAAGCTGATGGGTCACAGGGACGTCCAAGTATCTACTGGGGAGGCAGCAAGAGAAGGCTCAGAGACCCAGGTCAACACAACAGCCAGGAAAAAAAGCTCTGCCCACCCAAAGCCTGGAGCTGCTCCTGCAGCCCCAGAGCAGAGTCCTGCTCCCCAGCACCAGGGCCTGGGGTTTTACAGACACTCAATTTACGGCGCCTTCCCTTTTGATGTAGTCACGCAGAGCTGAAGTCATCTAATGGCTTTCTGGTTTTCTTTTTTCCCTTCCTTTCTTCTTTCCACCCCTCCCCCAAGTGTGGGGCTAAACTGTAGCTATTGTTGCATGCAGACATCTGTGCTGCAGCCAGCCCTGGCCCCAGCAAGCCACCACCAGACTCCTTTTGAAGCCCTAATGGAGTTTTCTCCAGCAAATTGTCCTCCTCCTGCGAGACCAGGAGCCAGGGAGGTGGGAAAGGCTTTAAATCCAACATTCCTCTCTCATCACGAGCCAAACATGCCAACACCCAGCTGGCAGTGAGCACTCAGGTTGCTTTGAGATCATCCCACCACACTAGGCTCAGTGGTAGGTCCTACCTACAACCTTATCCAGGTGTGCAGGGGAGGATCCACCCCAGCATGGATGATGAGAGCAGTGCAGTCAGATTCAGAGCATGGAGAATGAGCAGTGAGGTGGATGATACCCAAAGGTGAGCAGATAGGGCATGGTGGAGGTAAGTGATACATCTTATCCACATAAACAAAATCCAAATAAAGTGACAATATGGTTTTGAATGGATCCATTTGACCCCCGAATGCCCCCATGCAGAAATTCTTTTGGAAATAAATCAAGGCCATTTTAATTCAAATTAGAGGGAAAATGGAACTAATTTAATAAAGGCCATTCTAATAAGAATGAGGTTGTTCCCAGCAGGGTTCACTGCCACTTACTCTTTCCTGAGTTTCCCCAGGAACTCAGCCATGGGGCCAAACACCACCTGCACCTTCCCCTGATCAAGGCTGAGGCAGAAACACTCTGATGGCTTTTGTACGGGAAGGATGTGACCCAGGATTAATTCACATCATGACATGGCCAGGAAAAGACCAGCTGGTCCTGGAAGAGAATGAAGGTCTTTCATATGAGAAGACACACTTGGCTTCTTCTTACAGGAAAAATGCTTTTTTTTGGTATGGGAAATTCCGAGCTGGGCTGGGTGACCCTGCTCTCAGCACGGCTCCAGCAGCAAGCAAGCTGCAGAGTCCTTCCCAGGCTCTGCCTGTGTCCCTCTCCAGCCATCCCTGCAGCAGCAGGAGGTTTGAAAAAATAACAAAACCAAACCAGCTCCTGATTTCCCACCACAGAAGGGCACTTGGTGGTGGAGCCGGGTCCATGGAGGGCAGGATTGGGGGCACAGACCTGGGAACAGCCAGTGAGACCCTTGCAGAGTGGTCAAACCACCACGTAGAGCTGGCTGCCTTTCCTGGAGGCTCTTCCTGGAGAGAAGCATCTCCACCTTGAACAAATCTCTCCTTTCTGTTCTGTGATGTGGTATTTTACAATGACCACTGCGGGTCCAGGACTTACAGATGGTCAAAGCCTTCCATCAAATAAGGTGCTGATCTGTCTGATATCAAATCACCTGATGTAGGGGTATTTTTGTACAAAACTATCTCGGATATTAGGAAGTGGTTTGTGGGAAATCCTGCTAAGAGTGTGTTAAAAGATACCCAGAAAGAGAAATGCATGGACTTAGAAATTGCACAGAAACAAAACAAACCAGCCAAACAGCTCCAGATGCTCCTTGGATAAGAAGGGTTGTTCATACAGGAAACCCTACTGCCTTCCTTCTGGTTTGCTAGGACATAGGCTTTACCATCAAAATTCCCTCTGAAAGAAGGGCAGAGGTAAAAGCAGCTAAAGTAGCATAAAAAAAGGGAAAGGAAAAGATAGCTTAATTTTTGAGGAGAAGGACCAGTCTTCTATCCAGCAATAAACTATACTTTGATAATAGTTTATGAGAAAGTAAAACTTCCTATCCAGCGCAACCCTTTTGTACAGGATGGGGCATTCTGGAGATCTTAGAAGAACTGAGAAGAGGAACCACTTCTCATCTGCACTCCTGATCAGAGAACTCACCCTATTACCTGGCAAAGCCCAAACCCAGCAACCAAACCATCCAGTACAATTTCAAGCCCTGTGTTGGGGCCTCCAGTGCCCCAGCCAGGGCTGCAGAAGGAGGAGTGACAGCCCCAGCTACTGCACAATGTGACCCCAAGCTCCTTGAAGGTTGGAGCCATGATCAGCTGCAGGCCCCAGGCTGAGATCATGTAGCTTAAGCAGCACTTATGGTCTTCACCACTTTATTGTAGAAGCCTGACACAGTGGGAGCAGCAGTGGCTGAAGGTGTCCCTTAGCAGATGGCAGGTGCTCCCTGCCAAGGCTCACAGCATAAGCTCTGGAAGCAAGCACAGGAAAATTAACGTTTTGTGGAGTCCTGGCTGAGAGCAGCATAAAACTCAATGAGGGAGAAAGTCAACAACTGGTGCAAAATGTGAGTGGCCTCAACCTGGGGACTTCTGGGCAGGAGGTGCCCACAGGGATAACCAGGCTCTTGGCTGAGGGTAACTGCCTGACCCATAGCTCCTTGCCAGGCTCACTGCAGTCTGTCTCCAGAATATCCCATTATCTCTGTGGTCCAAAAGGAGCAACTGGCTTCAATCAAACGAACCAAACACTCAGCCAGTGAGCCTGGCATGTGCGTTCACTTCATGCTTCAAGAACCTCAACCCCTCTGCTGCCAGGCAGATCTAGCAATGCTGCAAAACCTCTCCTCAACTCAGCCCAAACACAAAGGTACAAGACTGCCAGGTCTCAGCATCACACGTTGGTTGCAGAGATGGGAGTGGACGTTAACCTTCGGATGACCAGGAAGGGACTGAGCACCAGCAAGATTAACTCATTTGCTCTCAGTAAAGGACTTGCTCCTATTGAACTCTTAAAAACCAGAGCTAGACTGGACACCACAAAGCTACTGCCAAACCTGGGACACCCAGGGCTGAAGACATCTACCCTGGGCACCCTGACATGGTACAAGTGCTCACTGAGGACCCTAACAACTAAACCCTGCCTTGAACTAGCTCAAATTAGGAGCTGCTGAAGCTGTGCAGCAGCAGAACATTAAAAGAGGAAAATTGTAGAAACAAATAAAAGAAATGGAAACCAATTTTGCATCTCAGACCCTGCTACAAGAACTGCTCCTCATCCCCCTGATGAGAGGTCGGAGTGTGATGCATCAGATTCAGTGTTGACAGACAGAAATGAAAAGCCATGTACAGCTGGGCTTATCAAGAGAGCCAGAAGTACAAGATGAATGGCATCGCAGCAACTCAGGAAGTGATTCAAAAGGATCCTGGAGTAATATTACACTTGGACTTCAGAGAAGCAATTAAAGAAGGCAATAAAATCCGAGGTGATAGATGGCTTTGGGGGAGCATGTAAGATAAAGGGAAATTGCAAAAAAGAATATAAAAATCTTTTGTGAGAGCTACAGGAGGGGACCCAGCTTGGCTTCCGCAGCAGAGGATAAATGAGCAACAGTCAAAATGATGTGGGGATCAGCAGGGGACCCATGTGCTGCTCTGCACCCATGGGTGGCATTGCCCAATGCCACCAACCACAGCCTCACCCAAAGCGAACAGCAACACGGTGACTGTGGAGGAGGCTCCTGAGCATCAGCACTCCAACACCTGCTCCTTATACACACAGTGAGATCCTCAGCCAAATGAACAGGGCCCACTTCAGCACTATACACAAAGTCACTAATGGGAAGGCCATTTAGACACCAGGGTTCATTCCTGGACGGGTCACGGGAACATCCTTTCAATGACAACTGCATCTGTAGCCTTCTGATAGGCCCCAAACTCTCCTTATTCAACCATTCATTTCTGCAAATCCACATGACCAGCAGACCACTTGCTTGCTTAGCATTCACATACTTGGGAGTTAGACTGGAAATAGATGCTAAAACACCCATCCCAAGTGCCCAAGTCTCCCCTCCAGCTGTACCACAGGAGAGGCCCCCACCACACACACTCTTCAGCACTGGAGGTAAATAAGTCATGGTCCTGCCAGGAGGCAAGGAATCAATACATTTCCTTCCTTTGTGGCAAAGTATGTTCTGATTAAAAGCTAAATTAGCTGAACTCAAATGCCAATTACCACCAGAAAACATCAATAAAATATCTTGCTGCTGTTTAATGAGGTACCTGTTTCCTTCATCCGTCATTTCCCTTGGGGACACTCACTTGGTGTCACTGCGGAGGCTGCACATGCAGCGTGTGGCAGGGCAGACAGTCCTGGATGCTCAGCTCAGAATGGGAACCTGCCTTTGCACCAGTATTTCCTTCTCTTTTTTGGCACTAAAATACTTGTGCTGACCTGCCCCCTCCTCCCTTCTGCTCTGGATTCAGCTGTGAGATTTACTGTGAGTGTCTTTTGAGAAAAGAAGGGGCCACCAGGAAGATCTTTTCCTGCTACTAGTTCTTTTTTTTTCATCTTCTTCTCCAGCTCCAACCCACATGATGGTGCCCATTACTGACAGGTGGGGGCACCCAAGAGGTTCTCACTGCTGGGCAGGAGAAGCACTTCCCACCACTCGCGTGGCACCTGACATTTAGGAGGCACTGCAAAATCCAGCTCCGAGCTGACAAAATCCAGCCTGTGGCACTTGGGAGGGTTTGCAGATGGTGACGCACTGGTTAGGAAAGGTCATCCTGTTATTATGGAACTGAGTGAGGAGCCTGGCAATTCTGCCAGCTGGCATTATTGAGATTTTGGGTTTAAGCAACCCAAAAGAGATAACAACATTAAAGTTTGATAAAAGTCACACTGGAGTTGTTTTTTTTTGTAAGCGTCAGTCAGCTCATCCAAAAAACATTTGTGTTTCTGCTCAGAGCAGGGAAGTTGGAACCTGATGATCTTTAAGGTCCCTTCCAACTTTAACCATTCTACGATTTTATGATTCTACAGCCTCTTCCATCCCAAACTGTCTGCAGCATTTCAGAGACTTGCAAACGACAGATAAGTCTGTTCATTGACCCTCACATGGGATCAGTTAAGGGGAGCTGGGAACATGAGCAAGACTCCTTTGTCTCTCCAGACTGCAGAACAGTGGGACACGCTGTCCTGCTTAGCCCAGTCCCACAACAAACTCAGCACTTTTTAATCCAAAGGTATTTATGTCACTGAGAACAGGGTGCTTGGGATGGGCTGCCTCAGACTGCTCCTCCCCACCTGCCTCTTCTGCACCAAATCTCATCACAAGCTGGACTTCCCCCAGAGATGTAACTGGTATAAAAGTCTGGAAAGATACCTACTTCTCATAAATAGGCTATAACTGTAATAAATTAGCCCAGGCACTCAAGGGAGATACTGGCTAGCCAGAAAGGGGGGTTACCCATCCTACAGCTGTGACACTGGTGCTGGAGGGGAAATACAAATTTAGCATCTTTCATAAGGTGCTATTGCTTGAAATCTAACTAACTTACCTGACATTTTAATGGATTTTTTTTTTTCTTTTAAAGAACAGGAAAAGTCTCCCTGGTTCCTACACCATGAAGCTGCTTAAATAAAGAGCTGCATCCTGTCCCTTCCTCACTGCTGCTGGCAAAGTGTATTTTTTAGAATAGAAATAGAGGCCAGCAGAACAGGGTCACAGATCAGACACCCCTCCCTGCAAAGGGGCTGAGCACCAGGGAGCAAATTCATCAGGCAGGGAAGGACAAGGACAGCAGAGGCTTCCTCACATCACACAGGGTTTGGATAAGGAGGCTGAGGCAAAGCTCATCTCCTCTGCCTCTGCAGTCCCATTTCACACAGGAAACCAGTAATTTGCCAGGAGTGGTACCATCACAGCCCATCTAGACCTGTTATTCCCTTTTAGCCTTAATATTTACAAAAACCTGCCAAGTGCAATTTTCCCATTTCCAAGGCATTCTGCTCAGCTTTAGCTCACACACAGGGGCTCCAGAGAACATTTCTCTCTGTGCAAAGAAAAGATGAGCAGAGGATATGACACATTAAGTTAGGAAAGAACCAAAACTATCTCTAGTTGGGTCTGAGCTTCACAGCCTGTTTCACCCTGCAGGATATCTTAAAGTGCTCCAGATGTCTTAATATCCACAAACAGGGATCTTCAAACTTGGAGCAACACCAGCAAAACACAAGGAACCATTCATACAGAATACAGTTGACTTAATGGAATCCCCATCCTCCCCGTTGCTTTTGTATCAGGTTTTTGGGGGTTTAGAGGGCTTTAATTTATAAACCATCTTCCTTTTGTGATATTTCTTACAGCAAAGAACAAATAATTCTTAGTGCTCTCATAGCACTTTGCATCTGGAATCTGAGAGCTTTGCAAGAGAACATGTGAGGTGCCTTTTCCTTGGACATCTAATGGCAAAAGGGAAAGGCAAGAAACTCATGGAGACTGACAAGCTCACCCAACAGCCTGTGCCTGAGTGTCCCTCAATGTTCCATCACTTTGTACCTGAAGCTCAGCTCATACTGCTACAAAATGAGTGTGATAACTTGAATTCCAGATCAAATAATAAGAGGTGTGGAGGAGGAGCTGGATTATGTGCATAGTTTGGGGATACAGGCACTGGGCTGGTGGTCACAGTGTCCTCATTACATTTGCCCTCTATATAAACCGAGTTAAGTCAGACGGTTTTAGCCACATGTCACAGCACACAGGGCAGGAAATAAGAGGAGAATTGCTCATCTTAGCTTCAACGTAGCTCCATCAGATATAACACATTTACAAAATGGAAGGCACAAAAATTCAAAATCATCTGTGAGTTAAATCCTAAATCCATGGGGCTGAAGAAGTGTTTGAAAGAGATTATTTCATCTAGGTCACAATAACCACTTTTACTTTCTATGATTTCTTGTTTGCATGGTTGACAATTCACATAATCAAACCCACACTCCAAACCTGATCAATTTAGAGCTCACACAGAGGAAGACATCTGAGCCAGAGATGTGGCTAAGCACATATTTCTCAAATGAGACAGAGTGAACAAGAAAAGAGATCACTCTCTCCAGAGCTACAAGGGCAAAATCCATTTTGCCTCCAGTCCCAGCATGTCACCTCTCCAGCCACATCAATTACTTAGAAGAATTTTTAAATGTCCTCCCAGCCCACTGCTGTCACCATATACCTTTAAACACTACAAGAGGAGGCTGAGGACCCCATCATCTGCCATGCACAGCTTCCATGCTGGGATGTTTGCCTGTATCCAGCCCCCTACATGCAAAGGAGATTTCATCTTTCACCTGCCTTCCTAGTGGAGCTGCAGCCCCAGAGGTGCAGGCACTGACAGAAGAATAGATAGGCAAAGCTGGACTTTGGGGCAGGGTTTGGCACCCTTCCCTGGCCATCAACTGGCCGAAAAGCCTTCCTCCCTGGAAAACAACAGGATGGGGATCAGTAAGGCCAAAATCTCCCTTTGGATTTACTCTGGAAGCTCCACCAGCCCCTGAAGGCTGCTCATGGTACATCTCCAGGATGGTAAGAGCTGGTGCAATCAAACATCTCAAAGTCAAAAGGGAAAAAAACCAGCCTCTACTCAAGGCTTTACTTTTCCCCCTCCCCTGCCTCCACTCAGTGCTTATCCCACATTCAACAAGTCCTCAAACTGGAGGAAAACCTGACTCACTCCCTATCACAGTCATCAGTCACCCATACATGTGGCTCTGGTGTGTGGAAAAAGAAAAAAGAAACCGGTTTAATTTTCCAGTAGTTCATGGCCAGATATTCCTGCTGGCAAAAAGAGCCTTGAATTTTTTACGGGGGCCCTTTGCTCCTTACGTGTTTGTGTTTTCAGCTCCTTTGCCTGGAACAACTCCTGCTGGAAACCTGAGTGACTGCAGGAGGGCTAGAGGGCACCAGGGCAGCTCTGTCCCACACCACGTGGCTTTGCCAAAGCATTTTGTCCCCAGTGGTCCATGGGGACAGAGTCCCAGGGGCTGATGGCACCAGCTGCTTCCTGCCCTTGGCACCTTGTTCTGGAAACGGGTGGCTGTGGGACAAGCCTGGAGCTGAGCTGCTTCCCAAGGAAGCCTGGCACCTTTCCACAGGGCTGGGGTTGGAGAGAGGCAGGAAGATAAAGGACTACCCCAAGGTCATGGACATGGGGGAGAAAACACTTGTTCAAATGTCTTTGATCCTATGCAAACACCCCCTTGCACTGATGCTGGAAACCTGCTGCACAATCTGAGTTCCCCGAAGAGCAAAACTATCTCTTCCAAGGCACAAGGAAGCCCTCATGTTTACAGTAGCTGCACAGGCCATAAATACCAACTGCAACATCTAGAGCTGCCACTCAACACAGCATTCATGTGGGATGGCAGCAATTGTCCCCCCTGAAAGCCTCCCCCCAGGCTGCAACGCAGCAAGCCCCAGGCAGAGCGGGACGCTGCTCCCACGTGGCTCTGGCAGGGTTTCTGGGGCCGCCGTGTGGTCCTGCTGAGGACATCCCAGCCCCCTGGGGATGGGCACTCAAGCTACCTGGGTCTGGTTGAACTGAATTCTACGTCTGTAAGTAGGGATGGGACTGAATCGAAACCCTGACTTTCAACTGATCTGGAAAAGAGTGTTTTCACTTGGCTCCTTCAGCAAAATCACCCCAACACAAGGGCCTTGGGAGAGCTGGGACCTCGCTGGGGTCTGGAGAGACATGGTCCACAACATCCCTGATGCCCACACAGAAGCTCACCCAAACCATTTCTACACTCAATCTCATTCGGAACACTTCAGGCTCCTCCAGCACAAGTTACATTTCTTGTCTTGCTGCTGGTTTGAATTTACTTTCTGGAATAAGCATCCAGTGAGCTGTGCTGAGCCACAGTCACACTGGAGAGCCCAGGCCAACTTTTTTTCTGGCCATACAGACCAGGATGTCTTTACCCTGAGCTTGGAAAAACGATTCAAACTTCTGTTTTAGCTCAGAGGAGAGACCAAGGGGTCACCTTTAAGCTAAGGGTGGTATAAATAGAGGCCGAGTGGAAAGTGCAATGTACAGAAAGCCAGGGCAGTGCTCCCTCCAGGAGGGAGTAGGACAGCAAGACCCCATAGCCCCAAGCAGACACACATTTAATAGAGCAAGTTAATAGTGACCAGGGTCCAGGTCAGCCCCGTTCTTCAGACCCTCTGACCCACCTCCTCGTGGATGTGGGCAAGTTCACAGTTGCCTCAACTGATGTGTTCATGTGTTTTTGTGCCATATCTTTGGCAGCAAAAGCCAAAGCTTCTGCACCATCCCCAGCCCTGAGCTTTCTCCTGCTCTTGTACAATGCTGCTAAGTCTCTGTCAAAGAAACTGTGGGGAGGGAAAGAGGTCTGGGGGAAAGGAGAGGACTAGGTGCTGGAAAACAACCCAGGTGACTAAGGTGTGCAGGTTTTTGGAGACAAAGAAAAACAGCATCTTGGAAAACCACCACCAAGCACTGGGATGAAATTATCACTCACCACCCCGAGCTGCCAGAATAAACAGAGGGTTTCAAGCACAGCTGGTGGCACCTAAAGCCTGAGCAAAGGCAAGTCATGGCCCAGGAGCTGCAGCACCATCCTGGTCTTGTTGGACTTGCTGCCTGTCACGCACACAACCCCTGCTGTCCTCTCCCCTCAATGTCCCATGGATGCTCCTGGGCTGGGACTGTCTGCTCACCCCTGTGGATCCCTGCAGGGCACAGTAGGGTGACAGTTTCTTTGTTGCACCATCACAGCTGTCCCTGCTCTCATGCCAACACTCACCACCTGCCAGCAGCAGCCTCCTAAGGGACATCTGGCCCAGAGAAGCTGCCACTTGCACCAGCACCAAAACAACTGCACAGCGTGGTGCAAGCCCCAAGCTGTGCAAAGCAGGGGGAGAGGACCAAATGCATCCAAAGAGCAGCATCTCATGCAGAAGAACCTCAGTGCTGCAGGGGCTGGTGGTGTCTGGGTTTGCTATTGCTTGTTTTGCCAGCACGGTTTGCCAGGAGCCCATGATTCAGTACGAGGGGTTTGCATCTCTCTGCTTACACTGGCACCAACCCCATCACAGGGTTTAGTGCCAAGATGCCCATGCAGGCAGACATGCAAAAGCAAAAACTCAGCAGTTCCCCGTTGCATCAGCAGCCTGGGGTGATTTTTATGAGTGCAGAACACACACTTGGCCAGGGCTCAATGCTGCTCTCCCAGGGCAGAAGGTGGAGGAGAAACCAGCTTAGTCACGATGCTCTGGAAAGGGGAACCTCAGCGGGGGGACGGGGCCTCTGCCTGGAAACACGCCCATCAAAATAGGCTTCTCCAGTTTCCCATCTCATTGCCCCATAGGGAGAAGAGAGGAAAGGATCCTATTCTCCAGAAAGAAAGGGATAAATTGGTATCCTTACATGGGCTTAGCTGTGCCTGTAGCTTGAGTTCATGCTGTAGGACACGGGACATCCATTCTGGGTCTAGGGATGGAGATTTGGGTCCCTGATGGAGATTTGGGTCCCTGAAGTCCCCAAGCCATGCTTGCACACTGCTCTGCCAACTCCACCCTTCCCAACATGGTTTATTGAGTGCAGAGAGTTTTATGAAGCACTTCCAGAGCCAGTTTCACACCAGAGCCCAAGAAGACACACCTCAAGCATCACCACAGTTTTTCCTCAGCAACATTAGAGAAATCTTTAAATAGATGAAAAAAGCAATTTCCCTCATTTTTTAGCAGTGGAGGAGGCTATTATCAAGTCAAACACCCACAAGAAACAGCACTGAACTTCATACACTCTAAAGGAAATTAAACCCCCCCTTATTAGCAGTAAGTACAGGACAGCAATGCCTCCAGGGCCCAGCCCAGCCCCTGCCCCATCACAGCAGGCACATCACACCTGTGGATGGTCCCTTCCAAAAAAGAGTTTGAAAAAGCCACGTGCAAATCAAACAGAGGCACAAGAGGGGTTCAGCCTTGCAGTTCAGCAGCAGAGATGAGAACAGAGAGCTCCGAGTTTGCTGTCTCCAGGAGGGAAAAACAAACAAACCCCCTCCCCAACAAAATCCAAGGATACAGAGTGCAACAAGGGTGCTCTTGGCAGGAATTCAGAGGTCTGATGGGCTTGCTGGGACCTGCTGGGAGATACACACATTCCCTCCAGGAGCGCCTGAAAAATATCTGGGGATCACTGTGTGATCCCCAACAGGAGCTGGGTCTTTCTCAGGTGTGTGTCTGTCTGTGTGTGTGACAATACTGGGACAAGGGCAGGGCTGATTCCCCCAGGAGGAGCTGCAGCCCCCTGTGTCACAGGGCATGGACCCACAAACACCAGACAGAGGCCCTGCCTGGGGCATTTGTACCTCTCCTCCCCGCTCCAGGTGATGACAGCATTCCAAGTCTTATGTGCTGCAATGAACCTGGATGACTGATGCCATGGCACTGCTCCAGGCAGCACATTCCCAAGGACAATAAGGCATGGGAAGGGTTTGGAGGATGAGGAAGGAGAGTGTTGGGAATAACGTGGCCTGGGAGGTGGTTCCTAGTGGCTCTCAAACAAAGCTCTATCACATCTGCAAGTGCGACCAGAGCCAAACACAGGTTACAGGGGTGGAAGGGCTTCCTTTTTGCTCCAAGTGAACTTCTTAGTAGCTTATTAGTTCCAGAAAGTAAGTTCAGGGAAGCCACACAGCTCCCACACTCTGTTATGCTGAAGATGTCCCATCAGTAAGCTCTGCAAACCCTCCTTTGGGCTTACTGGAACACATCACTTTCTACAATTCACGTGTTTGTTTAAAAACGTAACCTTAATTCCTGACCAGCAACGTGCAAGACAGAAGAAAAACACAACCATGATAAATGGTTCAGCTTCCCCACCACACTCTGATCATGACTGTAGCTCTAGGACACAACACACTGTTTTAGCAGAGCTGTGCCATCCTCCCAGAATTACAGTTAGGAAACTGCAGCACAGGAGGACTGCGAAATCAGAAATCCCTAGAGACCTGATGCCACCTACATCTCCTGTGATCTCTGGTAGAATGTGGTCTTCTCTCTTCCCTCCCCTCTTGCTCCTTATCCAGCATGTTTAGAGAGCTCGGACATTTCACACCTCTCTAAGCATAAGTTGCTTTGCCAAACAGACACAGACAACACTGTTTATTTAAAAGAAAGTCTGGGGAGAGAAACCCTAACGAGCCAAACAGCCAGTGGCCACCACACAAAGCCACATTTACCGTGGAAGAGAAGGGAGGGAGCCAGGCAGGGATTTTCAAAAGCCCTAATGCTGCTGTGGCTGCCAGTGAGCAGAGATGGGGCCAATAGTTTGAAAAGCCCACATCTGCCTGGGGTTGTACTGGCAGAGAAACCTACTGATGGCAGAATCCCAGCAACAGCCCATGGAGGCTGCACATTTTTGGAAACCTGGCCTTGAAAGCACAGCCAAGGACTCTCTCATCTCTTGGGGTCACAATAAATATCACATGAGGGTAAGGAATAGCCTGTTACCCTTGTGAGGCAGAACATGTTCCTGTTGGGGTTTGGTCTTGAGCACAAACACACAAAGGGGCAGAAAGCAGAAACCATTTGCAAAACAAAGTGCTGACAGCCAAAGTATGAACATCAGGGAAATGTCACTTGGTCAAACTGTGCAATCAAACCATGATGTCCAAGCAGTCCTCTCCATCCAAAGACACACGAGCACTGCAGAAACCAGGAAACTTTTTCCCTAGAACTCAGAGGGAAGCTCCATGTTCCCAGCAGAGCAGCTTCCCAAGCCAGCAGTAATGGAGGTGTGACAAGACCATGGTACCTACCGGTTTGGGGCAGTGGATGTATCTAGCAAGGCTGATGATCAAGTCATGAGTGATGGGGTCCACCAGGTTTCGAAAGCTGGCGTATCGATAGAGGACATCATCCAGAGAGGTCGACTCCATTCCTAAATCCTGCAGAAAACAGGGCAAAGCAGCAATATTAGATGTGCTACAAAAGCCAGTGTTAATGTCATTCTTAACATCAGCCAACATTGGTGGATCCCATGAAGAAGCCAAGGACAAAATGATCCCCACCACCACCCAACACAAGGCAGGGACAGATGAGCATATCACCCTGAGGAAAGCTGCACTCTGGGCTTTATCTGCTCTGCAAAGATGCTGCAGGATCAACCTCCTCATGCCACTCACAAGCCTTACATCCACCCAGAGAACAGTATCCCTGCAACAAAGTAAAAATCAAAGATGACTCCAGAAGATGTGGCAGCTTGATCAGCATGAAACTGGAATAGGAGAATAAATATAGCAGAGATGTGCTCTGGATCTGCTGTGCATAGGGAGGAGGGAACGAGCCTAAAATTGCAGCAAGGGCAGTAGGAGGATAAATGGGGGGGTCTGGGAAGAATAAAGTGCTGGAGTAGACTGTCTGGGGAAGGGGTGGAGGCTCTGCCATTGGAGACTGGACAAGGATGTGTCAGGAACAATTCAGATGAAGCTAATCCTGCCCTGGGGATGGATCAGACCTCCTGAGGTCCCTTCCAACACTATTTTCTGGATTTTCAATCCTTAGACATAATAATTTGAGGAATTTTGGCATAGAACTCATCATTATATGAAATATGTTAGTGCACCGGGACGAGGAGGAGAAGGGTTATATATAGAGTACTCTTTTCACTTAAAATATTTTAATTCCACTATGTTTTGTTCCTCAGCTGCAGCCCATCAGGGGACAGGACAGCAATCCTCTCAGATGGACACACATTGCAGCAAGGTTCACCAGCCACCCCACAGGATGGGAGGATGGAGCCCATCCATCTCAAACCTGTGCTTTGGCTGGATTGGCTGCAAATAGGCCCTTTGGCAAAACAGCGCCAAGGCAGTTAGAAACCCACCCATGTGGGGCTGTTGTCTCTTGCTGGCAGCATTAAAAAAAACCGTCTCGAGACAACAAATCCAGCCAGCCATGAAACCCACCCGGCCACTGATGGCAAACACACTTAGAGCTTGAAAAATAAAGCAGCTAAACTGATTTATGATCTATCTCATGGGCTCTGCCAAGTTGGCACTTTAAGAAAATTAATAAATCTCAGTGTTGAGATCTAGAGGTAGGACGAGGGTGTGCACTGGGCTCCCCAGAAGCAGAGCTGGACCAGTGGGGATGCCCACCAAGGCTGCTCCCACGTGGTCGGGTTTAATTAGGCTGGAAAAACTAACTCCTATGTTCAAGACCATCTTCATCCATATGTATTTGTCACCACACAGACTTCAGAGAAGGGGACAGGTTCAGGAGCTCAGGCCCCCTTGCAGGAAGAAAAGCAGGGAGAAACAGAAACTGTGCTGATAATGTAGGGCAGGGAGATTCCCAAAGGAAATACTCATTCAGGGAGAGAACACCTCTCCCAACAGCAGTGAGGATGTTACCTTCCAGCCTGGGAGAGCTCAGCATTAAGATTAGGCAAACGTTAGGAGCTGGATTTGGCCCATGGTCACATGGCATGGGTGGCAGACACCAGACACTACCCACAAAGCCCACTTCAGAGCCTGGCAGAAGTAATCCTGCACACACAGCACTCAACACACCGGGATCTTGGAGGCTCAGAGCAGCTGTAGCATCTTGCCACTTCCCTTTAAACATCTTAAAACTCAAGACAATTTTCTCTTAAGCTAAAATTAAAATGTAGAAGCAATAAATTGGAGCATTTCTCCTCCTCTCTCCCAGAAGAGCTTATATTTTTCACATGAAGTATTCCCTCCTCCCTCCTGGTACACATTTTTTCATGCATGTCTTTCTCAGCTGCTCCCTAAATCTCTGCCACACCAGCACTGTCTCTCTTCCACCACATGTAATATTTTAAAGCCACTCAAGGCTGAAACTTGTTTGAGGCCAAGTGATGAGCTCATCTGCAATGTAATATCTTAACACCAGTTCATGCTGTCAGCAGCAAATCACAAATTGTTGGCTTTGGGGAAAAAGCCCAGCATCTGGCTCGAGTCACTTGGGTGTTTTTCAGCACGTTCCCTTTTCCTAAGGGATCTCCACCTGGATAGCAAGTGCAGCTTTCAAATAGGAAGGGTAGAAGAGTTTAGAATGATGGTGTTTCTGAGCCAGGCAGGGCCATGGCTTCTTGGTGTAGGCTGGAGGGGCGTTTTTCTAGTGTGCACCCAAACCCCTGCATGGTGCTGAGATGGCTGGGGAAAGTTTGTGCATGTGTGGCAGGAGAAGGGGAACACCTCTGCATCCCTGAGGCCCCTTGAGTCCTGACATCCCCACGGACACTGGCAGGAGGCGGCCAAGGAGACATTTCAGAGCAGCACACTCAGCAGCACGGGGCAGTCAGGGCTAAAGCCCAACCAGAGCAGGATTTGGAATTAACGGCAAAACATGCAGAGAATGTCAGGAACACAGTCACAGAATCATTTTGGTCGGAAAGGACCTTTAAGATCATCAAGTCCAACTGTTAACCCAGCACTGCCCAGGCCACCACTAAACCATTTCTCTAAGCACCACACCTACACGCCTTTGAAATCCCTCCAGGGATGGGGAGCCCAACTCTGCAGTGACTGGAAGCAAGGCAAAGGCTGGGAATGGATCAAAAGGCACCAGAGAAGAATCTGCTGCCCCTGGGTCTATCTTCCCAAACCGAGCTCCTCACTGAGCCTATCAGCTGAAGTCTTGTTTGCCAGGCAAGCCTGAGGAGCAGGGGGAGGAGATCACTTCGGGACTAAGAAGCAAGAGTCTTGCTCAATTGGTCTTGTTGCACATGCTCCCTTGCCATCACCCATGCCCTTCCTGCAACTTTTCTGATTTCTTTCCAGCTTTAGGAGTGTCAAACCACTTGTCAGTCCTCAGGGATGGCTTATGCACTGCAAGGAAAGCTTCCTGCCACCAACTAGTTATATTCAGCCTCCAGAGGAGGAGTCTTCTGCAAATGTGGTAATGCAGAGCTACTAGATTTAAAAGGAATTAAAAAAAAACAGAAGACCCAAACAAAAAAAAAAAAGCTGTGAAGGATTTTTAAATCAAAGAAGTCCAGCAGAAAAATGTAATGCCTCCCTCCATGGCAGCCAGTGATAGGAACTTCCCAGCTACAGCCATGAGAGGCACAAGAAATCCCAATTATTTTGGAAAAAACACCAAGTGAGGTGAGAGCCCAGGCGTGCTCAGCCCTGCCGACATGCTAGATGCTTTCTTCAACCTGGGTCCCTTTTGCAAGCAACAATCACAGAAACAGCTCTTCCACCCAAAAACCAGCCCAAGCTAAGGGCATTTGGGAGCTTATCTTTCCCTAGTGCTGGGTATAACAACTGGTTATTCCCCTTCTGCCGCCTGTCAAAAAATGCAGCAGGACAACAACTAACAGTTGAGCAACTGGCTTTGGAAGCTCCAACTTGTGTTTCCAGCACGCAGCATCATGCAATACTCCCCCAAGCCACAGCGAGCCAGAAACAATGGAAGTCAAGCCTATTTTCCTTATTAAAATATTTATCCCTGCAAATCCTTTTCCCCTCCTTTCCCTTAGATGGAAATTCTTCACTATGAGGGTGCTGAGACACTGGCCCAGGTTGCTCAGGGAAGCATTTAAGACCAGACTGGATGGGGCTCTGAGCAACCTGGTCCAGCTGGAGGTGTTCTGGCCCATGGCAGGAGTGTTGGATCTAGATGACCTTTAAGGCTCCTTCCAACCCAAACCATTCTATGATTTTATGAAATTGACTTGCAATTAGGGGAGAATTCAGCAGGTCCATAAGAGAAGTCAGACATAGGCAGGTGATGCTGTTGCTGCTCTCACTAACACAGAGGATGCACTTACTGGCTGCCCAAATGAGGTAACTGGAAAATACCACCCTGAGCTCTGGCAATCATGGCTGCTCATAAATGTTCTGAGAGCTGCTAGTTTGGCCAGCACCTCTTCCAAAACTGTTTCTTATCTCCACTAATAGCCAGGGTAGCATAATGAATTTCCAAGCAGAGAGGTTGGTATTATAAACAAGGGTCAGGCATGAAGGAAGAGAAGGATTAATGTAGTGGGCAATCAATCATCCACAGCAACTTATCTGGAAAAAATGATTTCATGAGATGAGCAGTAGCAGGGTAAGGTCAGCTCAGAGACAGGCATGTGAGACGTGACTCAACCACCAGCACACTGGGGGTTGCCCAACCGTGACGGGGTTGGGTTTCTTGATGGAGGACATACTTAGATGTCCAACTCACTCATCTTGTGAAGTAGCCCCTTGAAAACAAGCAAACAACATATTTCTTGCCTTTGATCCATAGGATGCTCGACTCCATCACAAATCCTCCAATGTCTGGTTGACTTAGGAGGTTAGTAAGCCACCATAAAACTTGGTATTTATGGATTTGCCAGCTGCAATTGGCCATGGGTGGCCACAGCCTCTAGAATCTGCCTCCACCTGTTTTGCATGTGATGAACACTCTGGCATTTGCTTCACCACTGAAAAGTTTGATGCCACTTTACTTTCCTATGAGGTAAGACCACGCAATGTGGAAGTGCACTGCTGGGAAGATTATCTGCCCAGTGCATTTACTGCAGCCCAACAGCCCCAATCATCCACACACACTCCCTATAAATCACCAATTTGCACACTGCAGCAAGCTATAAACAGCTTAGTTCTGAACTGGGTATGCTAAGGAAACAAGGCTGAAACAGTCACACTGCCCATCCACCTCATTCATGGAGAGGTGGAGTAAAACATCTGAAAAGTAATGATGTTCTCACAGATTTTGGGAAAAAACAGACCTTAGAAATGCAAAGATGTCCAATTTTGCACCTTTGAGGAGGGCAGCAGCAGTTTGCAGCCATGCATTGTTCAGCTGTCACCAGGCAGCCAGTGGTGGGACCAACACATCTGGATGGGGCATTGCAGAAGGCACCCTGGGAGCCTCCAAACCAGCAATTGCTACTGCAAGTTTTTATGTCTAATCCACCAAATAATGCAAAACCAGAGCTTAAATATATGGGATATTTTTTGTTTAAAAGAGAAATTACTGGTTTGGAACCCACGATTGCTCATTCAAGCCTCAAGTGAGGGTACACTTAGAGAACAAGAGTCAATGTTTCAGGGATTAAGTAAATATTTCTCTGGCAGACTGACTCAAATAATAAATGGTGGGAGCTTGAATCCCCTCCAGGAGGCTGGAATGAGAGAAACTTGGAGAGATGGATTAATGGGCAGAGCTATGATGCTGCCATCCAGATAACGACCACGGCAGGCGGGGGGGTTGCAGAAGAACGCACCGAGTTTATTTTAAACTGTGCAGCAAATGCAACTGCCCCAGCTGGAATGAGGCCAGAGCAGAGCTGACAGACTGCCTCAGGAGAGGGCCTCTGGGTATTTACTGAGAACGGATAGCCTCAGCTACCCACCACATCTTGATTTACAGAGCCAGTGGGATCCCAGTATAGAAAAAGCTCGGAAACACTATCTGGGGAGGTAAGTCCAGGATTTACTTTGAACAATTCAGATCATTTAGATCCATCACTGCCTCCAACACAACTGCTTGTCTTAAGCTCACAAAATGTTATTCATTCATCCCTTCTAAACCAGTGGGAGCTGCCCACATCCCAGTTTCCCATCCAACCCAGAGCATCAATCTCGGGCTTCAGCCCCAAGCCAGGATCCTGTGGCCATACAGAACCTGCACCAGATGGCTTCTGGCAGGACTTGTCACTTCGTCCTCCTGCTCCCCAGATGGATGGGTGTTGGGATGGCAGCAGCCTCCCAGAAACATACCTCAGCCTGTCCCAGCCCAAAAGGGCAAGAGTCTCTTTTGCTCCACACCAAAATGCTCCCAAGGAGAGCAATCCCCAAAGGTTTTCCTCCTGCAAAGGAAAGATGAGGGCAGAAAAAGCTGCAGGTCTGAGGGCAGGATGTGGAGGAGGCTGTGAATGAACACACTGGCCTCTCCAGCGTGCTGACAGCTGAGTGCAAACACCAAGGGGCCACCCTTACAGCCTCCTCACCTCCTGCTAGTCAACTCCACCCAGAGCCCACCACATTGCATGGCTAAAATCCAAAGAAAAGGTTAATGCATCAGTCCTACAAGACACCCACCCTATTAACTCTGATCTTGCTGCTGCAACTCCCATTAACAACTCTGCAGTGAAGCTTTAAAAGGAAATATGACAAATTTACTCAAGCATCTGCCATTTCAATCCTCATCTGTCTGCTAAAAGAGCTTGCTGGAGCAACCCAGGTGCCGACTGGAGTGTTCAAACCACAGGTCAGAAGGAGAACTTCAATTTTTCATTCCTTGTGCTCTGTGACTAGAACTTACTGCTATTCAAGGCAGCAGGCGCTGCACAGGGACTCCTGCCCCAGCACAGGGCAGCGGCAGGATGAAGCCTTGTCCACACCATGCTGCTGACTACTCTGACTGCACCTCTTCTCCCTGCCAACCCTCATGCAAAAAAAATACTGATTTTCACTTGGAAAAGTCTCTGAGATCTCTGTCAGAAAACAGACTTAGAGGACAGGGCTTATCTCATCTCCCGTCAGGTAAGGATCCAGACTTGTCACCTAAGCTCAGTTTGCTGTCAATTCATATGAAGATGGTGATTCATCCTGTTCTGAGGCAGCTGGGCTGAGTCAGTCTCTCTCTGGATGTGGTTCTCTCTCACAGTGATCCACCAAGAAAAGACCCTCTAATTAGCTTATCCTAGACATTTCATATTTAGGTAACTGGGGCAGGAAAATCCCCCTCGTGCTGTTCTCAGCTTTGTTTCCCAAAACAGCAAGCACAGAGCTCTGCATGGCTTTCATACCCACTCTTCCAGCCCAAGAACAGCCCCCTCTGTTTTGCAGCTGATCACCCATCAGTACTAGTGACATGTTTAAGTTTTGCTCTAGGCCCCCAATGCTGTGACATAGGTCACCAGGAGCTCAAACAACTCGTGGACTTGGGAGGTGACAGTAGATGCCTCATGGGCACTGAAAGCACACAGACCCTGCACCCTGCTGTGCTCACATGCACTAAATATACACACACACACGTATATATTTATAATAAGTATTTATAGGGACAAAAAAAAAAAAAAAAGGCAGAACTAGATCCTTGCAGGAAAGGGGAAGAGGTTTTCAAATAGAAGACAACACTGTCAGATGGGGAGGAATCACTTGTCTCCATAATTTCCACTGCCTGTTAGAGACAGCCCTAGTGCCTGAGCATACAATAAGTGAATGATCCCTGAGACAAGGACAGCATCCCCAGTCACATACCCTTCCCTGCTTGGAATTACAGGCAGTTCCCTGCACACACCACAACTGATGAGAGTTCCTGCAGCAACACCAAGTCTACAAGGCTCCTTGTCCCCACCTGACGTGCTGCTTTTCACTGGCAGCACTGAGCCAGACACCCTTGTTCCACACATTTCTGCAAGTGTCTCTGCTAAGGGACACGCTAAATGAGAGTCCAAAATTCTCGAGGCAGATGGCCCAGCCTTAATAACGCATCAAACAGGCACAAGGCTTAAGCAGATGTGCTGTCTGTCTGTCCATCCACCCCTCTGTCCTTCCCCAGGTAACTTCTGTGTCAGCCAGTCTCATTAAACTATGGGAAAGGGAAAAAAAAGTTTTAAAAATACTTAAGGTCCTGTAAGTTTTGGGGAATCACTGTCAGTAAGAGGACCGGGACTTGGCTGTGGTACACCCCACATGGCAGCAGATGGATGGACAGGAGGACAGGTGGTCTGCAGCTGGGCCAGATGGTCCACAGCTGCTGTCAGGGTTGCCCAGTTGGGACTTCAAGGAGGACACCAGGAACAGCTGGGTTTTTCCAGAGCTGAGGTTTGGCTGATATGATGCAAAACAGAGATAAGCCTGCAGGAAAGCCAGTCTTGCCTGGCCCTGCACTGGGGATCATCCTCTTTCCGAAACAGAAAAGATGGGAGAACAGGAGCCCTCACCTCTTGCTCTTCCCTGCTCTAATCCAGCCACTTTCTCCAAGTTGCCCTCACTTCACAGATTAACCCAACATGGCATGAGCTGCCTGGCTCTGACGTTAATTCTGTTGAATCAGACCCTGGGTAGTAGTAACACGGGATTTATTGCCTTGGCCTGGGAGTGCCCCAGTTGCCATTTCCAGCAGCTGCCCCTGTGAAGAGATCAGCACAGGTCTCCTTCTGATGTATAAGGGTGCAATCCTGCCTGCTGGGTGAAGAGTCCTCTCTGAGCACAGTGTGATCAGCTGCTCCCACGAGAAGGCAATCCCAATACAGTACAGAAGGAACTGCAAATCACTGTTGAAAAGTCCCATTTACTTTTCCACCCATTCAAGATGGTGCTTTCTGAAGATCTCCCCTCCTCTTCTCAGCCAGGAGAGCTGTTGCAACTCAACAATGGAAAAAGAAACCTGATAGTTTCAGGGGATGAATCAGGTCTGTGTTTGTAGTGCTGCCAAAAATGCTGAGGTGGGGATTACACACACCTCTCTGATATGGGGGCTTTGTTCTGACACACAGCTCTGCCAAGCAGCCACCAAGCAGCCAGGCACAGGAGCCACTGGCAAACACTCCCACATCATCCCCAAGCACTGAAATTCCCAGGCACATCAGGCTGAACCTGCAGCATCAATAATGAAGCCTCCAGATGCCCCCAGTGCCCCAAAGAAATTAATCCTCTCCTGTGCACACAAAAAGAGCCTGCAATCCAATAACTGCTATCTAAAACCTGCTTTCACTTCCCAGCCCAGGGTTGATTATTATTGCATTAGCTATGGAGGGATGTATTGTCACTGCTCAGTGAATACTCAGCTCTGCTTCAAAGTGACCGAGTTTTGGCAGTGTAAGACTATACAAATGCTTCGACACTTGCTGTGGGATCCTTCAAAGCAGATAGGTGCTAGAATAAAACCCAAGATCATATTGATACAGGTGCTAGTAAAAATAAGTGTCAACAATTCCTCAACACAGCTTTTTTCCAGAGCAGGTTATTCATGGCAAGTAATTTAAGATGTCTCTGAGAGAGAAAAATATTCAATTAACTATTTAAAGTGGCTGCTGTGGAATAATGTGAATGTTACAAAAGATAATTTAAATTAACAAATTGCAGCTGACTCTAATAAAAACATGTAAAGTCTTTTTTTGTACCATTTGTACCACTGCAGAAGCCTGGGTGGGAGGAGAGCAGGGACAGAAATGGGTTCAGATAGACTGTGCAAGGGAAGAGGCAGGCATGGCCATCCAGCACCAGCACCACAGTAGTGGGTATGCTCCTCTCCAATCTTAGCTTGAGCACCCTGTCCTTTACATGAATATCCATGGGTGCATCCTGGGGGAGGAGAAACCAGAGCACATGCCTGTCCTGCAAAACACACAGCACTGCTGCCTGTCCCCAAGCACCCCATGTTGGTCCTGCTGCTGCCCCAAGACTTTGCTCCCTACCTCATTCCTCCCAAAACCAGAGTTCTGTCATCTTCTCTTCCTCCCACCCAAACGTGCACCAAATAAACTGCACGGGCAGCTCCATGTTGGCCATGGAGATGTGTCAACAATCTGAAAGCAGCTGAAGGACCAATCTTGATTCCCTGATCCACAACAGGTCTTCTCATCTCAGTCTTGGTTTGCAGGCACAAGGACATCCAAAATCCAGGTGTATCATTGGCTTTCTACCAGAGTGGAATTACTCTTTATAGCTCCCTTGCTACCCTCAACAGAAGAATCTGGCTACACTATTGCTGCTAGAAGACGTGTATTAGAGATTCTGCACCGTGAAACCTCAGAGGGAACAAGATACAGGAGATTTTACCTCAAAGCAAGATATGAGAAAACAGAGTTGAACTCAACATTGAAGCAAAACCTCCCTACCCCTCTTCTGCATTAAGACCCTGAGCTAACAACAGCCTATTCCACAGCAAGCATAAAGTCTCTTTCTATGCTTGGTGCGTTCTCAACAATTAAAAGAGGATTCCAGGAAAGGAGCAAAACAAACAAATCCCATGGCACAAACCTCATTTTCTTACTTAAGACAGAGCAAAGGGAGTGGAATTAAAATAAAGGTTTCCACAGCTTCTAACAGCTTGCCAAGAAGGGCAGCATCGCACAAGTAATTAATATGGACAACAGGAATTTCAATTATTTCATTTGCAAATCCAGCATCAGTTAATCTCAGGCATGGACAAAGTCCATTAATAAAGCAGATTCATGTAAAGGGATTCAAAGTAATGGCAAATCAATACATAACACACTGGTATGCTGGAATAATCTATGCTTTGCATAATAACCACAGTAACTGTAATGCTGTGTATTTGTCTGGAGACATTCAAGACCAGCCCAGGCCACCTAACGAGCTTGGTGGGGTCGGTTTCGCCTGCAGCAGCCAGGACCAGGAATGTGGCTTCTGGCTCTGCTTTGCCTGTGATGCTCCAACCACTGCTGGGCTCCACATCTGCCTAGAAAGGTATTGCAAAGGTGTCAGAGCTGACACCACCTGGAGAGGTAGAGCAGAAGCCATGGAGAGCTGCTACCCACTGGTCCCACCTCTTCCTTCTGCTTTCAGGCATGTTATTAAGTGATAATTTTCCCAATTTTCCACAGGAAAAGGGGAGGATCAAGGACTCTCTAAGTCTCACAAATGATGGAGCTATTCTGGTTTTGGGGAGGTTTCCCCAGCCCCGCTTGTTAGCAGCAGCAGGAGTCAGGTCTCTCCACTTTAGCTGCTGGATTGCTGCAGAGTCTTGGGCAAGTAACTTAATTTCTTTTTTCTTCCTTTTCTTTTCCTTCTTTTCTTTTCTTCCATGAGATGCCCACCCCTGGAGCTCATCAGCTACTGGTGGGACCTCTCCTCTGTCCTCCACTGTAGGCTTAGATGCATTTACTGGTACATACCAGTCCCAGCTCACCCCCTCTCTCACCTAACCACTGCTCTTCTTGCCTGAAAACCCCTGTGGGGTCTGCAGAGCATCCCTGAACAAACTGGAAAAACTGAGTCAGAGCAAGTTAAACCCACGTTCCCAGACTCACACTCTGCTGCCTTGAACATCCACATTTGCAAACACCTTTTAGCTGGGAGGCCACAGTTCTGCTTCCCTCCTTCTCTTTCAGGATGTCTTATCTCATGCTTGCCAAGTTAGAAAACCATTTAAATACCTGATTAACTATAAGCACATGTTTAAGTCTCACTGAAGCCAAAGAGTTTTGATTAGCAGGGTGCTTAACACAGGTTTGCTAAGCAAAGCTTCCTCCCTCCACTGCCCTCTCCACTGGGTCGGGTCTCTTCCCAGCAGCACAGACTACGACTGAAGAAGGGATGACCAGGACACAGCATGAACATCTGCTCGCCAGAGCAAAATGTAGCTGAAGTGATCAGTGGCAGAGAATTCTGCACAAAGTCAGGCAGGCAGAACTCAGGAGAGACAGGCAATTTGCAGGCTAGGCTGGGATGTGCTCTGCCCCATGAGCCAGCACTTCCAGTAAGTGCTGCTGAGGGAAGGCTTGAGGGTGGTGGCCTCCCTCCTGAGCTCCAGGCACTGTCTGGGATGCGACAGATTAACCCATAGGTGGCCAGGGAGTCCCTGCACTTGGCCAACAAGAGAAACTCATCCCAGGCTTCATTGTGATTGCTGAACGGACACAGAAGAAGAACAGTCTCTGCAGTGCTCCACACCTCCTGCCCCACTGGCAGGCTATGGGTCCTCTGCCAGGGAATGAGGTGCTCTCTGCACCCCCAACCCCACAGCAGCACCCCAGGCCAAGCTGCCTCCTGCTCACAAAGGCACCAGTACATCTTGTTCAGCAATAAGAGGTGTCAAAGTCCCCCCTGACTAAAAATGAAAATATTTCTGCTTTGTTTGACAGTCAGGGCCATTAAGCCGCTCCTGTTGACGTTTCATTTCCCAGCGAAGATGCCGGCAGCGTGCGCCAAATGAACTCGGGATGACCCAGACAGAGAACATACCTTTGCCCAGGAGGCTTCTGCAAAGGGAATTCCACGTGCGATGGACCTGCGGCAGTGCAGTGCCCAGCAGACAGCACGCTCTGAGCCAGCCCTGGTGGGTGATGGTCACCACCCCTTCAGCCCTCCACTTTGCAGGAGACAGCCTCGTGAGAGACCTGCTGTCTCCACTGCTGAGTCACACCACAGCTCCTGCACTTGCAGCTGATGCCGGGCAGATTGCAGCACAGGCTCCTGCTTCTCGTCAGATCAAGTCAGATCAGCCCCTCCAACCCAGCCCTAACAGCACCTCCCCTTACACAAACCTTGGAGGAACATCAGCAAAGCACCCAGTAAGAAAAGCTCCCATCTCCATGCCCTGGACTATTTCCCTGTTTGCTTACAATGTGCCACCAACCCCAGGAAACACCCCAGCCAGAAGCAGAGGCCTGAAACGCCAGTGGTAACAGATTACCCTCCTAATCCCTTGTCCTTCTCTGCAGGTGGCTGAGCCTTCCTGGGAAAACTTAACTAGACTCCAGAAATGCTATGGCCAAAGAGTATTTCCACAGGTGCTAGAACAAAGTCTTTGGCTTGAAACTCCCACCACAGCTCCAGCATTACAAGCCAGGAACATTTATTTTCCAACTTCTAAATAGCCAACACTAATATATTTGACCACCAGTTTCTCCTCAAGTTAAGAGCAAAGAAAGAGAACCCTAGAAGCTCTCAGGACACAGGACCAACATCTAAATATCGTTTTCCAGATACAACCACAGGGCTGAACGATGGCTGAAACCTGATGCAAGGCGATGAGCTGAGCAAGAGCACAGCCAGATGAGCTCATTGTGCAGCCCCACGCGCCAGCGAGCCAAGCTTTCCCTTCCCTGCTACGGTCCCAGCGAGACATCCACAACCCTGGGCTGAAATTCCTCAACTGGCCATGAAATAGCTGATTTCAATATCAAGGCAGCACTGAGACATGACTAATACAGTCATTGGGCCTGTTTCCAAGTGTAGAAGCAACTGGCCCGTGGTGAATCAGATACCTACAGCCTCGCACACAAGAGATGTGGGTAAACCAAGGTGTTAGCAATGGGCATGGGGTGGCATTTAACACACACAGTGAAACCAAACGAGTCTTGGGACCTTCATCCCCCCCAAGAAAGGCCAGAAATTCATGCCTCTGTTCCACATTTTGCTGCTATAATGGTACAAGCTGGGTCAGGACAGAAACCCAGGGCTCTACGTGTACATTGCACAAACACACACAGCAGCAGCTCATAGCACTCAGGTCCTACTCCAGAACTCAACCACAAACCCAACTTTCCTTTTCCCAACTCTCTCTTTTGCTTTGTGAAGCTCTCTGTTTCATTAGCAGCACAGCCTAGAGTGCCCAAGCTGCACACCAGCCCTGTAGCACCCCACCAGCTCACAATGGGTCAGCCAGAGATGGAGGTTGGTCAGTGCTGGGACCCACCAGGACTTTGCACATGATGCTCAGCAGCAAGATCTCATTCTTGTCCTTCTACAATCAATGAAGGCAGCACCATAAAATGACCTAAACCTGCAGGAACAGCACTTTATCTCTGTCTTTGGGATTATATCAGGCTTCCATATTTTTGCTCCAGCACTGTCTCCTCTGAAGGGAGGCCACACCAGCAAACATGAGTCCTTCTAGAAAATACAGTTGATTTACACAATGTGCCAACACTAAAATAAATTTTTTAATGGCTTGCAGGACAGGAGTTGAGTATTTCTTTCTTTGTGTTGGTGGAGAGTAACAGCTGATGGGCAAGAGATGAAAGCACCCCAAGGAGAGACATCTTACCACATTTCAGGGACTTAATCTCCTCAGAGAACTGCTTTGCAAGTGTTTGAGCAGGGATGGAGTGTTTCACCAGAGCCAAACCTCGTGCGGGTGCAGACGGACTGACCCTGTCACTTGCATCATGCCAAAAATCTCCACCCTCCTCTACAACAGCAACAGGGTGGGAAGGAAAACAGAGGGAAGACCAAC
This sequence comes from Apus apus, assembly GCF_020740795.1. Lineage (NCBI taxonomy): Eukaryota > Metazoa > Chordata > Aves > Apodiformes > Apodidae > Apus > Apus apus. The sequence continues at coordinate 1,516,000 of NC_067299.1, read as the reverse complement.
CAGCCCCAGGCCGTGTGTTCAGCAGGTCAGAAAGAGCAGCAACGCTTTTTTTTTTTTTTTTTTGCAGTTCAGCCTATCCACTTCACAACCAGTGCTGCATCCCAGAGTCAGCTCATGGTACAGTCACAACAGCCGGTTCCCATGCAGGAGCAGAGACCTGCTGTGCTGGATGCTGCACACACACAGTCCCACGCTGCTTGTGACACACCCAGGAGGTTTACAGAGATGTATGTATCCTAAAAGCTGGGACACCCTGGAGTCCTAGCAGCTGCTGACACCCTCTTCCTACAGCAACAAGGCAAGAAAGAAGAAATGTCTCTTCTGGCATTCGCCCATGGAAAGGACTGGATTTTTATACTCAAAAAGGAGATGTCAGAAAGCAGATGATGTGCATATAAAGTTCAAAGACACCTTTTTGCCCTGCCAAAGGATGTGCTGTCAGTGCAGTAACTCAGCTGAATACTGGAAGCCTGCTTGCACTCCTGAGTCCCAGGGAAGAGCTTTCCCTTACATGAGTCTCCACACATCCCAAAGGATGCTGACCCAGAGCATGCTCCTACTTCACACACCAAGACACTGAGAAACAAAGGACCCCACCAAGCAGTCCCCAGCAGCAGCTACAGCACCCTGCTATGACCCACCACCTCTCCTTTGGGGCAGAAACAGGCCTTTCAGCTATGGCCATCAAGCGTTTACTTGGGTTGGGGTCCTTCCCAAGCTCTTTATAACATAGACATCACAGCCCAGATGCAGAGACGTGGAAGGAGCCTGTTGGCATCCCCCATGCTGGGGATGCTCAGTTTCAGGGCACTTAGGTATTTGGTTAAAGAGCTACGCTCATTATCTGCAGAGAGGACAAAAAGCCCAGCCCCATGCCTGGCCATGGCTCCATGCCTGCCATCACCAGTGCCATTCCAAACACTCAGTTCCTCTCCAGAGCCACCTAGCACAGCCCAGGCAGGCAGGCTGTAATTTCCAGCCTGACAGCTTGGTAATGGCACATATAATCATACATTGATTTTGTCTGCTGTCTGAGAGGCTGCCGGGCAGCCTGAGGACGGGAATTGCCAAGATGAGGGTTTCCTCTCAAAACAGCCACGGAAAAATGGGATGCTGATTGGGAAGGTAATGGATGAGACCATCAGCTAGGGCAAATTAACTGCACTTTTCACAGAGTGCCTCAAAAGCCTCCCATCTTCCCACCCCAAATCAGCACTGTGATTTACCCCATGGGAAACTCAGAACCTTGCCCGCATCTTACAGGAACCGAAGGAAAGTCAGCAGGTTTTGGGGGTTAAGGGAAAAATTTAAGTGCTTGTTTGTTTATACAGCACATTTTTAACCATTAGGTTAAATTAGGTAGAGCGGAGGCTGGATTGGGATCTGGTGCTTGGTACTTGGCTCAGAGAGAAAAAGCTTGGAAAGTACAAACTTTAAGACTTTCATGGTAACTTCCCTCTCTGGCATCAGGGAATTTGGATGTTCCTCTGAGAATCCACCTTGGCAGATGTCTCCAAACTGGGAGTGAGGCCCAGCAACTAAAGGGGTGGGATCCTCCCAGATTGCTCAGTTTCTGCTGAGAAACCCGATGGTAAAGGCAGTTGGCTCAGCACAAAGCTCAGTAATTGCCCAGCCTTGCTAAGGAAGAATTAAAGAATGGGTTGCACAAGGATTCAATTCAATGACATTAAAATTCAATTAATACTGCTATTTAAAATAGCTTTAAAACATTAAATACATTTACTTTAAAGTACTCATTTCAAACAAGCAATTGAAGGTGATGCCAACCTATGGTTGTGCTTTAATACTAAACAGCATATGTCAGCTGGGCAAAGCAGGACAGGCCAGTTGGTAAAGGTTGCAGCAAAGTCTCCAATGAAAGTACTAGTGTAGCTTTTGGGGGAGCCTGGATCTCTCCAAGGACAAAGAAAACATCTTCATTTAAGTTAATTCACCTGGTCCAGCTCAACATTAACTTGAACAAATCAATGAACAAATCTGGAGTAGGATGAAAAATGCACCTTTTCCAATTGGCAAGTAAAACTGCAACCTGAGAGATCAAGGGTGCTAATTATGGTGACCAGAAGTGTAATTCATTACGTACAATTAATACTCTAGTTAATAAATCAACTAGTTTTAAATTTTAAATATGTTTTGAGACATTTACTTTGTCTGCCCTACAGATCCAGCATACTTTGAGTTTATTAACTGGTCAAATAACATCAAAATACCAGCCTTCTGCATTTTAAAGTCTCATTTCCATCTCCATGTAACTTGAATCAGAAAGAAAGAAAAAAAAAATCAGTTGTGGAAACCAAAAATTCACCATTTCCCACCAGAATAAAAGCATACAAAATTAATCACCCAGCTGTACAGCTGCCTAAATAAATGCCCACGAATAGGCCAGACTTCTTGCTCAGAAGGAAGTATCTGATTACACCAAGCAGAAGCAGCTCTTCACAACCAAACAGGAAAGCATCCTCTTTCTTACAGAATGACCAAAAAAAATCCTACGCAGAAAAAAAAAAAAAAAAAAAAAAAAAGGCTGCTGAAATCAAAGATCCCTCCCTGCTGATTTTGGCTGTGGTCACAGCCATGGACGTAGGTCATTCACACTCACATCCCAAATTCCTTCTCACTTTCTGCCTTGGCCCAGGAAGCCCACAGCAGCCATTGGGAGCAAAATTTCCCAGTCCCTTCTTCTTCCAGTCCTGGAGCAGGAAAAGCTGTATGCAAATAGACTGTATATATGGGATTATATGAAGAATGCCACAACAAAGCAAAGCTTTGCCAGCTCTGTCTACATGCTACCATGGGGGACCTTCCAAGAAGGGACCATCAAGGATGGGCCATTTGGACAGTCTCAAGTCCTGCTTCAGCAGGAACTAGTGCTTTGCTATTCCCAATTTCAGAGAGTTCAGGGTGGACCAAACCCTCTGGCTTATTCAAGACAAGCAAAACCCATGGTGGGTATGATGCATCCCTTGTACATGGGAGTTGGGGCTCTGCCCCAAGGTGCTTTTTTACCTTTTGGGGTTTACACCCCTCAGATCCAACCCAAGGCTCCCATCCCCACACTTGGCATCTCACAGGACTCACCTAACCTCCCGCCTTCCAACTCCCACTGGAGTTGGGGGTTCCCCAGATCACACTCGGAGAGACAGTGCTGGCTGATGCCCATCATCAGCATCGTGCCCTGTGGGACCAGCTCTGCAGGCAGGGTGGGAAGGGGGAGAGAAGTATCCCAGCAAAAACCCTCAGCACACCTCCAGCTAAAATAACTGTTTCCCACCATCAGCTGCAAAAGGCTGAGGGCACATCTGCTCTCCTTCCTCAGCAGATTGTGCTTTCCCCTGCTGGGATTTATTGTTGAGTCAAGATCTACCCGGCCTTGGGGAAGATGGGGGTGAAAGAACAGCTCTGCAGAACCAGACAGTAATTAATTGCTTGCCAGCTCCCAGCCATCTCCCAAGTGGGCTCAGTTTAAGCATCCCCAGAGACAGAGGAAGAGTTGCTCTGGGAGTGCTCCCCAGTGTGGTACCTGGGCACAGGACCAGGTGCTCCCAGGCACAGATTACGCACCCTCTGGTCACACCAACATGGGGAATCTCTGCCTTTGCACAAGGAATACTGCTGCCTGCGAGAGCTGAAGAGATGAGAGCCATAAAAAGGTGTTATTGTTGGGTTTTAACATCATGTTTTCCAAGCTTGTCATGCTGTGGGAGCATCCCCCCAGCTGGGTAGATGCAGTGCTAGCACTTGCCCTGGTCCCCCCCCATCTTGGCCAAGCTGCTTTGCACCCTCCAGCCCACACTGGTGGCTCACCTTTCCTAACCTGGCACATGTGTGCTTTCCCAGCTAGCACTCATTTTCTGTGGCTAAACATAAAGCAAGGAGCTGAGAAACCCAGCGCATGATTCCCCGTCCTCCAAAGGAACATACACACCTGTCCCCTGCACTTGAGAGGCCTGCTTGGGGCACAGACTGGTTGGTCGGTCTCTCCTTTAATTAATTAATGTTCATTTCAACTCAATTGCTATTAGAAGTTTAAGCACAGTGCCTCAGAAAGTCTCTTGTGCAACAGGAGAACGCAATCCCCTGCTCTCCATGAGCACACCCACAAACATTGCAAAACCTCGCAGGGACAGGCAGGCAGCACAGCACTAGTGGAAAGCAGGAGCAGGACTGCAGCAAAAGAAAAGCTCTGCTGTTTCTCAGAAACCAACCTCAAAGGCAAAGGGGACACTAAAGGACTGAAAGCAGCAGCCCAGTCCACTGCCTGTGGATAGCAGGACCTCAGGGAAACCCTCTGTGGGCCAACAAGGATGCACAAGCTGTTGGAACCCATGAAAAACCCAAGAACATCTTGTAAAGAAATTCCTCCATTGATCTCAAACCTGCATCCTGCTCTGTAATGCCAGGAGAGCCAGGCCTCTCAGAAGATATAATATTAATAGGCCATGAGGAACGAGACATCCACTGAGATGCCTCCTCCCTCATGCCTCTGGGTATCTCCCTTCCATCAGCTTCAATGCATGTCCCAGGCTCTCCCTCCAGCTGGCAATGCCGTGTGCTCCAACCCATGCCCAAGGAAAGTGCTGCTGACTTTGAAAGACATGAAGCCTGAATGGTAGATAGTCTTAAAAAGATCTGAGAAAACCAGAAAGCCAGAAGCAGCTCCTGCTCACAAAGCAGCAAGGTCAGAGCCAGGAGTAATTGGAGCTAAAACTTTCCACTTGGGGAGGAATGGAAAGGACAATTTTTAGAGGCGAGATTAAATTTACCATTTGCTGGTCTTTTCTCCAAAATTTGGAGGAGAAAGAGGCTGAGATACACAAAAGAGAGAAAAGCAATTATGTGTTAAATCACATTAGGCTTTTGGCTGGGACCTGCAGAAGTTAAATGCTAAAAAAATCCCATTTCTCTTTGTAAGACAATTAAATTATTAATATATAACCACCTCCCTTACTCAAGGAGGCCAAGGTCACCAACCCTCCCAACACATAGAATACTATTACTGATCTAAAGCTATCAAGAAGCCATAATATACTGAATTACAAGTGCAACCCTCTGTATCCCTGCCCACCCACAGCCCCTGCACACCAGCACAGCACAGGATCTGCAGGGAGGGCTCTCCCGGCGCAGCTGTCACACCCACGCACTGGTAGGAGAAAGAAGGCATCCCCAGACACAGGGGTTTTGCATTTTGAAGCAAGATTAAAAGGGAAAGAAAAAAACAAACCAAACAAGGTGCATGCCAGGCTGTCTGAGGGCTGGAGCCCCAAGCTGCCTGCGTTTCACATCAAATGCAAAAGCAGCAGCAGCCTGAGGGAGGGAGGAAAAGACACATTCCTGCTCTTATATAAATAGATAAAGTGCTGAATAGGGGCTGGCTTGCCAACTGCAACCATTAACCTCTCCCAGCTTAGAGATTTCTCAGGTTCTGTCTTCCAGAAAGGCCAAGCTGGGGACCTTTGGAAAGCTGGCAATGGAGGGAGCTTCTCCAGGACATACCCCTTCAGTGCAAGAGGATACATGAACACAAATCTCGAACATGCTCAGGCTCTCAGTGCTGTCCCTGCCTGGAAGTGTTGCGTGAGCTGCATTAATGCATCCACTGGCAGCACCAATTTCATATGCATGTGATTCCCCAGTCCCAGAGGGACATCCCTGCTGGAACAGAAAACCCACTCTGCTCCATGCCTGCAGCAGGGTGAGCATTGCTGCTGCATGGGGAGCACTGGGACTCAGGGGATGGCACCTCTGCTGCCAAACAGGTGCCACCTCTGCCCTCCTCAGCACTGCCTGCCCCCCCACCCCTGTACATCTCAGCATCCCCCAAAGACACATTTTCCTTTGGAGAAGCAGTCACTTTCCAGGGGGTTAATTAAAACCAGGCTGCTCAGATGCCAAGAGACACCTGGATACATCCAACTGCAAATCCACAAGGGAAGGAAAAAGAGCAGAAGGAGCTGGGATGGGAAGCAAGTGGAGAAAGTAGAGAGCAGCTTGCAGCAAAGCAAGGCTATGGAGCACAGCAAGGAGACCAGGGACCCTGTTTGGAGCAGAAAACACCCCACCACTGCCAGGCACAATCATTCGCTGTCAATACCTCCAGCAGCCTAAGGGTTAAAAATAACTGTAGGGAGCACTGGTGGTTTCATCAACAACCCAAACAAGAAGGAAACAAGTGCTAATCCAAAGCTGCGCCCCAGTTACCCAACTTCCACCACGTGGTGCCCGGCACTGCAGGCAGAGCCTCAGGCCCCTGCTTGCCAAACCCAGGGTCTCCTGCTCACAAAAACTCAGCCTGATATTTCAAACCTCTTCATCCATGCCCTCCTGCCAGCAGCTCGCAGGCTGTGGGGAGCCAAGAAACTCCAGCCCCGGTCACCAATGATGCTGAAGGTCCTCCAGCATCCCAGAGGCCACAGGGTGGTCTCCATGGAGATGATGCCCTAGGGCTGGTGTGCATGGGGCCAAGAGCAAGCAGAGAGCAGCACAGTCCAGCTAAGAGGCACCTGCAGGCTGTGGTTAAGCTGCATCATATCAACAACCCACAAGAGCTCCCCAAGGGCTGCTCTAGATGTCAATAAGCACGTCCAAGTGCACGGCTGAGGGGGAACATTGAAGCAGCTCTGGCATGGGCAAGGCTGAGGCGTGTGCTGTGATGCTGGTGCAAAGCCAGGGGCCAGCAACCTTCAGGGAAACTCTGAATCTGAGACCCCACAGCACCAAAAAATACCGCCTTCGTCCTGAGGAGCTGCCAGGGAGGCTGCAACCATCGCACTGACAACACACTCACCTCCAGGGGGATCTGCTACACAACACCAGCTCTGGCTCTGAAGAGTAGCTTGGGGAAATAAATATCTCAGAAAGCCTCCTGACCCCCACAGGTACCCTGGAGGTGCACACTGTGCAACAGACCAGGCTTTCACTGGGCCATGAAACGCTTCAGGAGCTTTTACTGAGCACAAAGAGTTACACCAAGGGGCCAAATGCATCTTCACAGGCAATTGCTTCTCAAGCCTACTGGGTGTGACTGCCCAGCTGGGCTGAGCTCAGGTAAACCCTCCCCCTCTCAGCACTTCTGAGCGCCCACGAGATGCTGGAGTCACTTCCCAGACACCCACATTTCTCTGTTTGAGAGCTCCAGAAGTGGAGCTCAACCTCCGCAGGAAGGCTGCCAGCCTTTTGAAGTCCAATCTCCCCCAAGAGCTGCCTCACCCATCGACCATGGCTTGCTGCCTTCACAGTCCTGTGCCAAACTCTCCCAACAGCCTCTGCCTTCCTGGCAAGTCCCAAATCCTGAGATGTGAGGGAAGAAAATAGGGACAGGTGTGATGTAAATCTCAGGGACAACTGGGTTAAATAGCCCTCCATCTATATCAGCGGCCATGTAATGCTACTACAACTGTTAATTAAGCAGAGTAATTGTCCCTAAGAATTGCTTTTTAATTTTAGCACACAGCCCTTTGCTCTGGTGTAGCAGGGAGAAGCCCACAGGAGCCCCAAATGAATTGTCTCTACATTAGCCACATTTTTATGGGCTTTTTTGCTATTTCCCCTGGCCAAGCCCTCCCTTATGATGAAGATATCCCTCATTTAATTAACAAAGCATCCCTGCACCACACAGTCCCCAAGGCACCAGGCAGCTGCTCAGGAGCAGCAGGCATTTAATCACTGGCCCAGCAGGACGGAGGTGGGACATGTCCTGCCTTGCCCCCCACAACTGCTGACTCCAAAGACCTGGAATCAGGCTCAGAGGGGGCTGGGGACACCTGCACCCATGGCAGGGCTGTATTTTGGGGGTAGACCATGGGGATCTGTGCACAGCAAAGAGGCAGCTGTCTGCACTGCAGGCACAGGGTCTGCACAGCTTGGTGGGCATCACAGCACTTTCCCCCCAGCCCCTTCTTGCAAATTGGAGCTACTGTGGTGTCTTTTCCCCCAGCTGGGGCCCTGACCCCTCTCCCTGCCCTTCACACCCCACCAGTGCCCAGGCCAGGTTGATGTGAGCAGAGAAGCCACCTTGCAAGTCATGAAGCTTTGCTGCACCTTGGACCTTGTCTTTTGGCTTCAGTGCCCAGAGGCTTTATGACAACACTTTTCCCTCTTCCCCTTTTTTTTTTTCTCTTTTAATTCCTGGAACTGTTATACACCTTCTGCCCTATGCAGGCAATGCTCAGGGCAGACAGATGCCTCCTCCTCCCCTCTCCCCACAGCCCAGCTCTGCTGGAGCAGCAGTAACAGCCCAGCACAAACCTCACGTTGAGCCGTAACCAATGGCAAATTCTTCGAGTGAAACGTAATGTGCTGGGAAGCGCCTCACCATTTCACTTGGGAAAATGATCCGTTTGGCAGCAGAGAGGAGGAAAACATGCTTTGTTTTACAAATCCTCTCCCCAGCAGGAGAGACACTCCCAGAATTTAATACACTGACAGCGCTCAGCTGCTTTAACCACTGAAACTCAAGAGTGTGTAAAAAAAGAAGCGATACACTATGTAATATTCAAGCCTGGCTTCTTCTGCAACTGGTGGTGATGGGCCCAGCAATCCCTTGGCACAGAGGAGCCACAATTCTGCAACCCACAACAGCTGGCAGGGTTGGGGTGCAGGGTCCCAGCTTTCCTCAAGTCCGGGACACCTTAATTAATGCAGTTTTCACCCTCTCTTAGGGTGAGGCCCTACAAGAGCTCCTTGCAGGTAAGAAGAGAAGATGCTGCCAGGTAAATCTATAAAGTTGCTTTGCAGCAGAGAAACTGCATTCAAAGTTATTCAGTGCAAGGATTATTCCAATGAAAGGCAACTAGCTCCATCCAGGTGACTGGGAAGCTTCCTGCAACCCCAAACTCTAGCCTGAATAAAATTTTAAGTATTTAATTATATTTCCACTTATCATCCAATGTATTTAACTGCCAAAAGCTTCTTACGTGCAGCACTGGCAAGGATGGCTTAGGGGAAAACACACCTTGCCCAGAGAGGACAGCCCTGTTTTGGGAGGGGTTTTTAATTTTGCAGTGTGGAGTTTGTGCTCCAGACAGTTGTCAGCATTACCGGAGCAGGAGGAAACAGCAACCAGTATCTCCAACTAAGGAACGTGTCATTAAATTAGGCTGGCTGTGCCACAGGAGCATATACCCTTTGGAATGGGCACTGCCAGCCCTTGCATGCAGCTATAACGTTGATGTTATTTTGAGGGCAGGCAGTGGGATCAAATTGCCTCCACTCCAGAGACTGCTTCTGACCTCTCTGAGGAGCAGCCTCAAAGCAACTAAGTCTGTCTGCTGCTCACATTCTTTACCTTTTTGAACAAAAAATAAGTCTGCTTTGTATCTTAGCACTTCTATCACTGTTTGCAACCTCCAAGCATTCTTGGAAACACTAATTAATCCTTAGAAGAGCCTGTAAGGAAACCAGCATTGCTGTTTTCGGGGCAATATTTCAGGGGAGCAGGATGGATAAATTCAGTGAAATGCAAAAGGCCACACTGGATGTCAGTGCCAGTGGAGGGGCTGGAAGGGCAGGACCTTTATAAATACAGTTTCTCTGTCCTGCCCTTCAGCTGATCATCAAACACAGCTTTTGCGGGGACCCTGGTAGGTGGGAGAAGTCCCTTGAACCTCAACTTGCAGGTGATGGGTCAGGCAGGATGTTAAGTCAAGTAAAGCTGAAAAGCTGGTCAGCCTCAGGGCGGCAACATGCTCATCCTGCTTGAAAAAAGGGATGGAGCACCTTCAGATGCTGTCACTTTCTCCCTCACTAGCACCCTGGGCTGACTTCAAAGCTTGGTGAAGTCAGTGGAAAAGCTCCCAGTGACCTAAATGGCTGGATTTTCAAAAGATAAAGACTAAACTAAACTAAGAGCTGGGCACCAAGTCACTAGGTCTGCTCAAAACACCCACTTTTGCATCATCATCATCACGCATTACGTCAGCAGCTATACAGACCAACCACCACAGCCCCTCTGCAGTGGACACTGTAACAACGTCTCATGAGACAAGTTCTCTGCCCTACCGTGCTGCCACAGGGGGAAGCTTGGCTTTCTCCTCAAAAATCCCTGCTTTCAGGCTGGGATGCAGCAGGAGCTCAGCTGTCAAAGATTCCCACAGCCTCACAGCCCCAGCTCCTTGGAAGCAACAGAGTATTCCTTGCAGCCACTGCTGCACCCCCAAAATGCCACCTCCCAGGAGCCAGCCTGTGGAAAACCACAGAAACCAGGATTTGTTCAGTGGGGCAGCCCACATTCGCCTCCCCAAGGCAAAGAATAATACTGTCTCATTAAAAATGTGCTTTGAGTCTATTATAGTATCTAGGACAAAGTGTTCCCTATTTTGACACTCTAAGATATATTTTATCAGAGCAAGCTCTTCAGAAACACTCATTCACAATGACTTATCTGACTGTAACAGGTTCCTCGCTTCCTCCTGCATTTTAAAATTAATTTTTAGGTTTTTTTTTTCCCCCTAGTCAGCTGGTGGGATGCCCCCATGGTCAGATTTGTCACTGGGGCAGCCACTGTGACACAGCCAACCTGTGGGGAGGGTGAGGACAGTCCAGAGCATCGCTGAAAAGAAACAGTATCTGAAGCCAGAGAGAACTTGGGAGCAACTCACAGAACTTCACAGGCACCAAGATTTATTTTGGGGGGAGTTGTTTGATATATACACTTTCTAAAATTAGCATCTGCCTTTCTGCCAGCTCCAATGGGCTGCTGGTGCAAAGATAATGCTTTGGCAGGGCTGGGAGGGTGCAACATTTTGGCACAGATCTGCAGCCCAACTCATGGCCACTTCTGCCCTATCAGGTTTTCCTGGCCATGTGCTTCTCCCACTGTAGCCACACAGATCCTGCACCGAGAGGTCATCATCCCAAAGAGCCATAACCTTGACTCCCAGGGAGGGGGCACGTTCATCTTGGAAAAAAGTACCTTTTCTCAAGGCTGAGAGTAAATCCTGAGAGGTTTCTATAAAGGAGCAATACACATACGAAACTGTTCCGATTCCTCAGCTGGACTGCGCCAAAGACAGTCCTGGGTCCTGTAAACCAGCTGGGCAGGGGACCCTGGCTGATGGGTTAAATGGAAGCACGACTCCCAGGGGGGTGACAGGGTCAGGGACATGCCCTGAACAACACAACCACTTGCTATAAAGTAAAGAGGAACAGAAAATGGGGTGGGGGGAATGCAAAAAGCCAAGTCAAATACAAAAAACAAGAAGAAAATCGTCGGAATCTGGCCCAGCTGTGTTTTCACAGAACAGATTGACACAGACCAAACCTATGGGGCAAGAAAGCAGCTCCCGATACCCAGCAAAGATCTGAGCAACTCTTCCCATGTGGTAGAACTGGTTACACCAAACAGCTGGGAGCCTTGCAGCCTCCTTGGGAGAAAAAACAAACTTGAAGACCGGGCTCTTTTCAGTTTGCATGGAAAACTCAGTTTTTCAAAGCCATGTGGACCTCAGAGCCTTGAAAATGCCCAGTACTTTGGTCTTTTCATCACCATCTATCAGTAGAAAAGGTTAAATGCTCGTTTGCTGGCTACAGAGCAGTGCTTCTCAGCTGCCTTTCTGTTTGCTCACAGCAACTTTCCGTAGTGTTTCTTCTTAGCTAATGACCAGCTCAAACAGGCTTTCAAGGGGAAAGGTCTCAGGCTCCACACAATCCATTCCCCACTACAGCACAGCACCTCACACATTCATTTCCTCAAGCCCCAGTCAACACCAGCAAAACTCCACCAATAACGTATCAAAAAAGAACAAGACAAAAAGCAAAGCTGCCCAATTTAGGTATTTCTGAGCCAGGAAGAAAAACAGATTCTCAAAAGCTGCTAGTTCAAACTGCCTCGGTGCTCTTACAAATTTGCTTTAAACACCAAACTTTTGGGAAGTTGAGTGGGCACCTCTTTGAGTGGGCTGTACACATTGCAAACCCCAGAGCTATCAGTGCAAAGCAATGAAGGGAAAGAGAAAAACGCACCCAGCGGGGTTCCTCGCTGCAGACAATGCAAAGCACCTCCGCGGGGTTATTTTCCCAACTCCAACACCATAACCACCCTGCAGCTCCTCAGCCACTTCCCCAAAATTACACCACAAAAGTTAGACCCGCAAAAACCAAGCGTGCCCTCTCTCAGCTAGCCGGTTTTCAAAACCAGGATGTGTTTTGCTCCTAGACTACCTTTTCCCCACCGCGAGCAGGCAGCCCCCCAGGAGAAACCCGCCCATCCTCACCTGCCGCAGGTGCCTCAGCAGCTCGGTGGCCTCCTCCTGCTTCCCCTGCTTCACCAGCACCAGCATGTCCTGGATCATGCAGATCCGCCGGTGATAAGGGGGCAAGCTGCTGCCACCACCTTTCCCAAACTTCTCGCCGGACTTCACCACGAGGGAGGTGAGGAAGTCCCCCCTTTCCCTCGGGGATACTTTCTTGCGGTGTTGGGCCGGGGGGCTCTCCCCAGAGCTGCCCGGCTGGCACCCCTTGGTCTGCTTGGTGCCCATGGTCTGTGGCCACAGCTCCTGCAGCCCTGGGGCTGCATGCAAGGGGAAGGGGGGCGCGAGGGGGTGAACAAGGGGTTTGGGGACGCACAGGAGGATTCACAAGGGGTTTGGAGGTCCACAGGGGGATGCACAAAAGGGTGGAGGGAAATGCACAAGGGGTTTGGGAGGAATCACAAAGGGATACACGAAGGAGTCAGGGAGTGCACAAAGGGTTCAAGGGGTGCGGGATGGGGCTCGGCACCCCCCGGGAGCCTAGCAGGGTGGCCGGTGCCCGGCGGCGGGGCTGCTCCGCTCCTGCTGGCGGAGGAGAGGACGGCTGCACCCGGCGGAGAGGAGCCGCGCCGGGGCCCCGCCGCCCCGCTCCATCGCGGCGGCGAGGCGAGAAGCCGGGATGATTCCTGGAGCTCCTTCCCCCGGCGCCGGGCGGCGGCAGCGACGAGAGCAGCAGTGCTCAGCGCTGCAAAGCGGCGGCGGCTCCGCGCAGCCCCCGAGCTCCCCCTCCGGAGCAGCCCTTGCCTCCTCCTCCCGGTGCCGAGGGGGGTCCCGCGGGATGAGCGAGGGTGGGGGGGAGCCACGACTTAGGGGCAACTGTTGCGCGGGGGCGGCGGCGGGTGCTCCCTGGGGAGGCGGCGGGATCGGCTGGGCTGGGCTCGGCCGGCTGTGGGGTGCATGGAACGGGGAGAGCCGGGGGAGGGCCGAGGGCGGGCACCGTGCACCGAGGCAGGGCTTGCGGAGGAAGCTGGAGCTGGACGGGGCTCTTCCTTCCTCCCGCCGCTTCATCTCGCCCCGCTGCGCTGGGGATTGCTCTGGGGTTGGGGGGATCTGTACTGGGGGGGTTGCATCGAAGGGAGCTGCACCGGGCTTGTAATAGAGGGGATTGCACCGGGGGAGGGTGGCAGCAGGGCTTGGCCCCGGGAGGCGGCGTGGGGCATCCCCGCCGGTGGTTCCCGGGAGGAGCACGGAGGGTTTCCCGCTGTATTCTCACCCTAAGGGACCTACAGGCACTTGGCCATGCCCGTTCCCCCCACCCAGGGACGGGCTCTGACCTCGGGGGCTGCGCTGAGCCCATGCCCGGGGTGAAGCACCAGGCACGGATCGCTGCGGGCGGGAGGATCCTGCGGGACCCCAGCTCCGACTCTGTCCTCCTGCCTCCTCCCTCACCTTCATCCCCATAAGCAGCCGCTGCAGTGCCCACCTGGAAGTCACTGGTAGTGCCCTGCCATCCCCTGTCCAAGCCAGGACCACCTCCCACCCCTCCTCCAGCACACGCAACCGCCCCCAGTCCACACAGCGCCTTCCAGCAGCTCCACACCCAATATTAAAATCACTCCGTTTCTTCCAGGCACTCTGCTGGCAGCGCTTAGGGCACAGACTAAAGCTCTCGGATAAAGATAACGACAAACAACCCTTCCAGACAGGGACTGCTCACCTGCTGCAAGACACAGACTGCTAGAGAAATGCCTGTGAGGAATAAGCTTTGGAATGACAAGGGCCAGAGGCAGCAGCCTCAGACCCTCTCCCAAAGCGAGGGGCTGTTTTCCAACACAGATGTGCAGCAAACTCTCCATCCACCCCCACGCCCTTGCGTGGCCAGGGCAGCAGACCCACTGCCGCCACTCTGTGGTGCCTGGGCTGAGGGAGCTTCTCCTTCTGCAGTAGGAACATGTTGTGGGGACATCTTGCAACTGTGTTAGAAATACTCCTGCAGCCACACACGAGAACTTTTTGCCTCCTCTGCATCCTGTGCAACTGCACATCCACGAACACGCAAGTGTCATGTTACACTGATAAATACAAGGCAGCCTCTCCTGGATATTTAAATGGCTGGAAGCCCATGTAGTTGCTTCTAAAACTCCAAAGGAGACTGCTGTAATGCATTTTGATATGGACCACAAAAAAAGGTGGAGATCCCCAGTAACTTCAGTAGGGTTTGGCTCTGGTTTACACAGCCACACCACATGGGATCCAAAACCAGACAAAACACTGGTGTCTCCCCCCAAGGAATAGCTTATACTGATGTCACCAGCTAAAAATTAGTTAACTTGATATGGCTGGACCAGTAAAGTCACACAGGATACACATGGATAGCCAAATCCAGCTCATCACCAATTTTTCCCTGCAAAAACACCGTTTGTGCAAAGTCCCATGAGATGGAGCAGTTTTATCAGCACAGGCTGTAGGACTGAGAGCCAGGAAGACACAGCCACCCCTCCACCTCTCCAGATCCATTCCCAAGGGCCATTTCACATTTGTGGGGATGCACCATACCCATTCCTTGGGGATCCCAATGGAACGGGAGCTACAAACCCTCTCCCTTCACCACCCACTGCCCAGCCAGGCAGAGCTGCATCCTGGCTGAGGAGACAGTTTTGCACAGCAAGCACAGCCCTGAATAAATAAATAAAACCCAACCTTTGCACTTATGACACTTCTGTCAGTAGGGCAGAGAGTTTATCAGCTCCTCTTATCAGGCTTATTGGTAGCACACAGGACAAAGCCAGCAAAAAAAAAAAGGAAAGGAGCGTGGTGTGTGCTCCTGTGATGTAACACCAATGCAAACACCAAGCACTGCTGGGTTGGATTTACGTAAACTCCCCATGGGTGGACACAAAGGCACCACAACCACTCATAACCACTCAGGAGTAACCTCCAGGCTCAGCACTGGTGGCTCAATTGTACAAGACATGCAGATGCCTCAGGAATGCTTCATCCTGGAGCATTACTCACTTCTACACCCTCCAAAGGGTCTCATTCAGCTACAGCCCCAGCCTCACGGCAACCCTCAGCTTTCACACACACACACCAGCACACAAACCAAGCCCACCAAGCACCAAAAAACCTGACCCCAGCATGCCTGTCCTGCAGCGCTCAGTGGGCTGGAGCTCACCCTGCAGCTCCCTGGCTGATTAAACACTCTGCTAAACTCATTACTGGATCCACAGCCAATGTGCATTTTTCCCTAGTGCAGATGTGTGCAAACTGCAAATTAGAAGATGTTTGTCTAAGGGAGTTTGCCTTTTCTGTTTTACTCAAATTCATACTCCTCATGATACCTAATATTAAGGGTGTGTTAGAAAAGTCCATTGCTTTAAAAGGAAATAACTTCAGATCGTAAGACTGCAGAAGAAAACTGTTTCTGCTCTCCCACAAACCTCTGATTTATGAACGTTCCCACACATCAAAAAGAAACTAAAGCTTTTCAATGCATTATGCAGAAGCCAGGGAACATCCACACCACGAGTCAACAGCCTGATGGAAGAAGCTGGCATGCAGGAGATCCAACATTAAGCACCTGGAAACAGATGCTCAGCTTCAGGTTCCTGACCAGGGGTGGGCACACACCCCAAAAACGCTTTGCATGCGTGCACACGTGTACAGTTGGTTTCACATTAGCTACAGATAAAATTCCGGCTTGCAGGACGGACTGCAAGTTTTACTGTTACAAGTTTTACTGTTTAACTGGAAAATCACTATGTAGTTACACCTCCCTCTTGCCAGCCCACCTGCGCTGTCCTTCACAATGCGCATTTTAAGTACAGCAACTAACCCGTGTAGTCACACTCTTACAGGACCAATTGGGGTATTAACTTCTGCCTAGAGCAGAAAACCCTTTTCTGATCCCAGGATTTGACCAGGACTCCCATCCTAACCTAGAAAATCCACTCCAGACAAGTATAGTCCAACATGGAACATTCGTAAGAGGGATACTGCTCCAAATTCTTCCTCACCTCATGGGTCTTGGGAGTATCTTGGCAGCTCAGCTCTTGAGTCTAAACCCCACAGTTATTATTTTTCTGAGAAACAGAAAAGAAGCACCCCCAAATTCAAGGACACATTGATTTTGCTTGTCACACTCTCAGCATTTAACCATTTCATCACCCCCAAAAGCTTTTCCACGACCCAGATCTTGGCAGGGCTGAACAAAGCCACAGCAATTGCAAGCACTTGGAGCACCAACCATCCCATCTACATCTGTCCCTTCCCCAAACATGGAACGAGTTCAAACCAGTGATCGAGTTTGAACCAAGCTCTGCTGCTCCTCAACTCCCCTGCTTTGGAGAGAAGCACAGAACTTGCTCATTATTTTTTTTTTTTGACAGGAATGGAATTATTAGGATTAATTTTAAATGTCAGCATCAGATTCAGGTTAGTGCTACTCAGCATGTGGAAAGGACTAAGCTGACTATAAGAAATATTGCTTTCAGGATGGTATTTAAAAGAATCCGAGAGTTAATGTGATTTTGTCTCTTACTAAAACAAAACAAACCCAACAAAAACCAAAAACCAGCCTTGCTGTAAGACACCACCAAATCCAACAGGAGAAGAGCAGTCAGTCTCATCAGACCATCTCTGGGGAAGAAGGTCAAATTGAAAAATACAATTTTAACAGAACAAAAAGCTATCCATGTTCTAAGCTTGATTCAATTCAGCTTTGACAAGGCACAGCAGTGAGACAGGGTTGAAGGGCCTCATGAAATACTGAAAGATGTAATTGTAGATGAACTAAACTGCAGGATAAATGGGGCAATATAATGATGAGGAACATTACATGTACCGAGAGATGTTTTTAAGGAGAAATGAAAGAATCTCACGTAGAAGCACTTATGTTTCCTCCAGGCAATGGATGAAGTGTTCCTGTATTCACCTTTGAATTCATTACCCACATTTGGCCAAGCTAGGAAAGGCAAGTAAAAAGGACTTTAAAACAAAAAATATTGTTGGGGTTTTTGTTGGTTTAGGTTTTGCTGTTTTTTTCTGTTTTGCCACTGGTGAGTGTTTAATCACTGAGCCCAATCAGAACAGTAGAAAAATATTTGTTAGATGCCAGCAGCATTTCCTCAATAAAAAGGGATGGTCTGTAGAGGTGCTTGCCTGCCTCACACCCATGGGAGCTGAGAGGATGGATCCTTCTGCATCCAAACTGATCCCTTGAGGACAGAGGGGAGCAGGGACCCACTCCCCTCCCCCCCACACTTAGGTATCAAATGCACATGGGGTCTGCCATCAAGAGACTTCTGTAATCTCATACTTTTCCTGATTCAGGTGCTTTCCCCTTCCAGTGCCACCTCTCTCTCCTCCCACATTTCCCATGTAAAATATGTCCAAACTCCAACTCTTAACCCTGAGAGAATATAAAAATACTTAAGCTGCCGGAAGCAGTACATCTTCCCTTCACGTGAGGGCCTCAGCTTTTTTTCCACTCAACAATCTGGATGCTGTGTTTATAAAACCAAAAGACTGTTTACACACTGTCCAAAAGTTGTTTAGCAAGAGGTTAAAGCTGCCAAATATTTTTCTGGAGTCATCTTGAGAACTACCCTCTGCTTTGCCTCCATCAGGATTAAAGGGGTTTGGACAGTTTTTGCACTTTGGACTGTAGGGAAAAACTACTGCCTTGAGATGCTGTAGCAGTAAAAAAAAGATCAATGAGCATTCTTAAGGAGAATTATCCTTTTATGCTTTTAGGGAAACAACCAATTCAAATATGGGATTGGGAGTCAAATCTCTGGGAGTGTGTTCTTGAATTTTTCCTAACAATAGCTTTGTGCCCCAGAGTCACATCCCCTCCTGGGCTCCAGCACCCAGTGTGTTAACGGGAGGGGAATATCCAACAGTGCAAAAGGGTTCAATCCATCAGTGTGGTGCTGAGGCTGAGGTCAGTCCTTGAGCAGTGAGGAAGAGGGCAAAGGGGGCTGGTCACTGCCCTGTGGCACAGGCAGATCACCAGGAAGGGGGAAACCCCACTAGCACCAGCCCTGCACTTAAGAAGAGCTTTGCTAGGATTGTATCCAGCCCTCCTGGAGGACCTGGCCACCCCGCACCATTTGTGCGGTGGGGGAGAAGAGAGGACAGGGCTACTTGGAGCCAAGAGCCACGAGTCAGTTTGACTCACACTCCTGATGCTTTCCACATGTTTCCCAGCATCCAGCTGTGACACGAAGACAAATGTTTTGGAGGGGCTGACCCCATCCATCCCTGCCAGAACCCAACTCCAAGCGCATCTGGCCTTGGGAAGAGGGGTCATCAGTCATTACGGGAGCTTATTAAGCCCGTTTTGCACGTGCCGGTGTCACTGGATTAAACACTCCAGTTATCTGCTCACTAATTTCTGTTTGGGATTAAAGCCCCCTTGGTGGAGCTAGCCTGGGGTGATGGATGTGCTGCTGGGAGCACCAAGTTGAGGTGGCTTCTGGGGACAGCGTGGGGCCACGAGGACACAAGCCAAGCTCTCTGGCCCATTTCACACCATAGGCACTGCCTTTCCAGCCATTCCTGCCCATTCCCAATTTGAATCAGTGGCTTCACAAGGTGAAAAGTTTCACATATCAGGAGCACCAGCATTCCAATCCTGACCCTCCTGCTCCTTCCCTGTATCATCTGCTGCTCCAGGACACAGGGTTCAGCACTGGTTCACCAGTTCCTGCTATTTGGCAGCCTCAGCCCCATCAAATCTCTGTGCCAAGGGCAGAGTGATGCCAGCCAGGTTCTCTTTACAAACATGCACAATCAAGTGCCAGCTCTGCTCCCAGTGCATCTAGGTTAGGGGAGGAATACAATAACCTCTATCCACTATTCAGGATTAATGGGAGGAGCTGAACTCGGGGGTTGTTTATCAGAAACAAACCAGAGCAAATCCTATTTGTGCAAAGCTGCTTAAACCCTCTTGTTTGTTCAGTCTTTTCGGTTTGCCCTGTGCAGGGGTTGATAAGGGTCAGGGAAAAGCAAGTTTCCAGCCTGGATTTGCCATCAGCCTCAGCACTGGAGGGCTGCATCTCACATTGGTTAGAAATCTGCAGCTCTCCAGGATGAAAATAACATATAAATTAGAAAATCTGGGCTCAGCTACCTGCTGCTCAACAGGGCCCAAGAGGAAAAAAAGTGCAGCTGGGAGGGGCAGGGCAACAAATAAATCCTCATAATTTCATCTCCCTTTTAGATTGTGACTGTTCATTGACCGGACATGTCCTCAGCAAGCTGTGCTGTCATTGGAGGCTTCACTGGGGATGAAGGAACTGTTCTCAAGACATCCAAAAGAGCAGAAAAATTGGGCTTGAACTCTCAGTTATAAGAGGCAAACTCCACCCACCACAGCAGCCGAGCCTCAGTTTAATTGCAAAATTAAGTTTTACCCTCTTCATTTTAATTTTGTTAAAGCTGAAAAGAATAATTTTCTATTTAAGTCATGTGGCATGTTATTCCAAGAATGAGTATGATTCCCAGCATGGATTGCACCAAGATCTGGACCTACCCAAAATCTGAAGGGATGCTATGATCCAGCGCAAGGACCTTCTCTCATCATAAAACCAAAAAGACTCTTCTTTTGAGAACAAATAAATAACTTATTTTGTGTTTGCAGATTAAATCTCTCAAGCATAGGGTAAAAGTGACCTAAATCCAAGACTTCTTGGCCACAGAGAGGCTTAAACCACAGGTTTTGTTTCCAACATGAACTAGAAAGTTGGTATGTCAATCATCATAACTATAAATTAACCTAACAAGGTACCTGCCTGGCAGTGCAGGCATAGATCTTGCTGGCAAAAGCCTTGTCCGTGCGATAAAATAAGGAATAAAAAAAACAACTTGCACAACACAATGCGCCAGCAGCAAGATTCAGCTTCATTTCATTGAAATAATCAAACATTTTGGGGTCATTTCAGCAAAACAGTCATGCGAGTCAGGCTGACCTGATCCAGCACAATATACTCAGTGCTTCCCTGGCAGAAAACAGGCCTGTGTTGAACAGGGAATTTGCTGAGAAATCCCTGGTGCTGGTGGGGTCACAGCCCTACATCCTCCCCCTGCAGCAGGGGAGCAGAGCAGCCCAGGGCTCCGAGGAACAAAGCCTGGGTTTAGATTATATCAAAAGGATTTATTTGGGCATTAAGAACCCAACACTCCCTTGATCTGGTCCCTGAGCAATCCCAGGTAAGCAGCCCTAACTTCCAGCCAAGCTGCCCAAGAATCCCCATCAGTGCAGCAGTGGGTACAGCTCAAATTTTAATCTTCCTCCTGGGATTGTCCCAATCCAACAGCTCCGTTCACCTCAAGGCAATTAATTAGCCTGCACCATACGGGTCTTTTACATAAAATACTTGCTTCCTAGAAAGAGGGGGAGGGAAAATGCAGCTTAAAACATTCCCTGGGATGCCTAAATAATCCAGCCCAGATGGAAAATGTGTTCATGAAAGGAAGATGTTAAATACAAAACAACTGTGGGGGAATACAGAAGGGCAGGAATAGAAGGAAAACAGCTGGGGCAGCACAACTCAGGACCTTCACACTGCAGACGATACCCAGTCCCGAGAAATCATAACTCTGCTCCTCTCTGTTCTATTTAATTTTTTTCAACAACACAAACAGGATTATCACAACAAAGAGATTTAGGACAAGAAAATAACATCACAAGCCATTTGATGCAGTTAAACAGAAAGGAAGAAACGCAGCTTTCTTAAGGTAAAAGAAAACGGGCCTAGAGGGAGAGGATGCAGGTGGACAGCCCTGGCCCCTTTGCAGACGGTTTAGAGCACCTCAGAAGGAAAGCACAAGCTGTGCAGATGAGCCACATGCCAAAAATGAGACCTAAAGTCTGAGGAAAATTTAGAAAGAGTGTTGAGAAGTGTGGATCTGCTTTCCCTTTACTGCAGGGCTCCTTTGGCATTGCTCAGCATGTCAGCAATAGCACTGCAGGTACAAAAGGATTGTAGGATCAGAAGAGCAACATTTTTAAATGCAGTCGCTGGACTTAATCTCAGAACAATTAAAACCAGCTGTGACCACTTGGAAAAATTAACACTGAAAGTTACCACAGAAATCAACCACCTTCATCATGCCTCCCCAGACCCAACGCAGAGGCCACCCTGCAAAGCCCACCGAGGGCAGGACCTGCCCTGCAGGGCCAGCACCCACCATGCCCACAGGGGCATTTTTAGGGCTCTGATCACCAACCAGCACAGCGTGACAGCTTCACTGCACAGCCCTTCAACAACCCACAGCTTTGCTGTCACCACCTGCCACCAGAAGGGTGAGAGCAGCCGGGATGCCAAGAAGCTCTTGTCCTGGGACAACCAATTCAGACAGTCAGTAAGTAGATTTTTTGAAGCATAACAAGCACAAATCAACCCAAACACCCCAAAAGATTCAGCAAAGAACAGACAAAGCTCATCCAAGTACCAGATGGCAGCAAATTTGGACCAAATTCAAAGGCGTCTTCCCTGCTTAGTCTTCTCAGCCCTAATCTAGATAAAAGCTCTCAGTTCTTCAGCAAAGAGCTTATTTTCCACAGTAAGAAGATGAGAGTGCTAAATCTTGGAGAGCCAGAGGAGTATTGCTATTTAGAGTAGGGGATGAGACATCCCAAGACCAAATTGTCTCAGATCTAAATGTTCCCCATCTTGCTCTGTCTTGTAAGTGGTGGCAAATCAATAGGTGAGCTGGGACAGCCTACACTCCCATCAGGGAAGAGGAACCAAAGCTCTTCAAAGTAATTTTGGGTGTTTATGGCCACAGCTCAGACCCCTGAAGTAACTTTTGCCAGTGTGTGTTCACATCTTCAGATGTTTTAGGCTCAGGTTTATAAAGACTCCCAGATGCTAGAGTAAGCCCACCCATAAGCAAATCCCTGGATGAAAGCCAAGCACAAATGTCTCTGGATCACAGGGGATGGAGTCTGGATTTCCATATGACACCTCCAGAAGGAAACCTCTGCTTGGACCCATTAGCCCAGGCTTATGTCTGGCACTGGAAAGTCAACCCAATGATGGACAACAGACACCCTAGCCTTCCCCATGCTGTTGTA
The DNA here is from genome assembly GCF_020740795.1 of Apus apus. Taxonomy (NCBI): domain Eukaryota; kingdom Metazoa; phylum Chordata; class Aves; order Apodiformes; family Apodidae; genus Apus; species Apus apus. Next base: position 1,493,710 of record NC_067299.1, on the reverse strand, counting down.
TGGGAATGCCCTGGCTGTAAATAGGAAGAAAAAACACACAGGAAAGGACTGCAGCTACTCCTCTCATTCAAACTTTCAGCACTGGAATAATGCAGGAGTGTTTTGAATTCCTGCATTCTGAGCACCTGGTTTTGGATCTGAGTAGTGGCACAGAGCAACGAGCACCAGCAGGGCTAACCCAGAGCACAGCACAAAGCACCCAGCTGTGCCTTTCTTCTTGGCCATCCCAAGGAGGCTTACAGACCTTGTCACCCCCACAAAATCCTTCCAAAACACAACCTCTCACTTAAAGAACACCAGTACGGGATGCAAAACTGCCACCTACAACTGCAGCAGCCTCATGCTGTCTCTTTCCCTGCTGCTGTATCGATCCTGTCCCACCCTGGGGCTCCTTCTATCTTCTCAACCATCAGGACAAAGAGGTTTTATCCTCCCCCATTTTGCAGATGAGGACTCAAAGAAAGAATCAGACTGGAGCAGAAGCATGAAGTGGCCTCTAGCAGCCAAGATCAGGGTCTCCCTCAGATCCACCCAAGCTCCTATCTTTGCCACAACAGGAGAGTTATTTATTTAAAACCTTAACCTGCAGGTTATAGTTTTAGGTACAGCTATGCTTCTTGTGCAATGCTGCCTTCTCTTTACGCCCCTGGGGCTCAGCGGGTCCCTGTGCTGGAGCTCGTCATTAAGCAAAGGGCCCTTCTCGCCCGGGCCGAGCCCCTGCCACCATCTAGCGGCGGCTCCGCGGGGCAGCCCGGCCCGGCAGCCCCGGCCCTGCTCTCGGCCTCCCGCCCACCCTGCAGACCCCTCCGGGGGCGAAGAGCCGCCCCCTCCCCAGCCGGGGACGCTCAGTTTCTCTCGGTGCCTCAGCCTCTTTGTTTGCACGAGGTCCGGACTCCTTTTTCCTGACCCACGGCCTCGCTTGGTTTCTCCTCGCTTCTAGGCTCTCTCAGGTCAACCTGCACCAGCTCTAATCTCACGCAGATTTCCTTGAAAATTTTAACTTTCAAGCTGTTTGGTCCCTCCTTGGCCAGGTTTTCAGGAGGGGGAGGCTCAAAGAGGGGCACGTTCAACTGCCCTCACTGCTCAGCCCTGCAGCAGGCCCTGAGCCCCCTCACCAGCGTCTTCTAACCCCCTTGAGCTCCCTCTGAAGGCCGGTTCTGCCCCCACGAAAGCAAAGGCACCGCTGGGGACTCCCTGAAGCCCCTTCCCCACATCCCCCCCCAGGCCCCGCCACAGGCAGCCGGGGACTCACCAGGCCGGGGGGATCCAAGCAGCTCCAGCGCCGCCGCTCACATCCAAGCACTTCTCTCTCGCAAATCACCTCACCCAAAACACCGTTTTTACAACCCGAAATACCTTCCTAGGCTGCCCCGGGGAGACAAGTCCCCGCGCAGGCCGCGGGGCCCGGCCCAGGCCGCGGCACAGGCCTCACCCCGGGCCCGCGGCTGCTCCTCCTCCTGCCGCGCGGGGAGCGCCCGCACCTGAGACCCCCGCGGCTGAGCGGGCTCAGCCCTGCCCAGCCAACACTGCGCCGAGGGGAGGATTAATTAAAACTCCTGGGTGAAAAGCCTGCCTGGGGGGTTGAGCTGTGGTGAGGCCCGCGTGGCCACAACCCCATCTACAGACCACAGAATCACGTTTCTTACCCGCTCTGCCTGCTAGAAAATGGCTATTTTGTTAATACAGGGTTCTTGGGTGAAGGCGGTACAAGGACATACTGGGTTTACTCACATTTTTCGGTCAGTTACCTTGCTGGAGTTATCTTGTATCTACATACGAAATCTTACATTGTCTGTTTCCTCAAGGTGAGAGAATCATGTTGCAAGGAGCCAACAACAGAGACAGCACCAGGAAATCTACACTTGGAAATCCGTGCTTAGGTCCTCAACTGTTATTTCAGCATATTGAAAATGCACCTTTCAAAAGGCAGAGGGAACACGCGCCCTGCAGGCAGCTTGGCGGGGCAGGACGCAGCCTCCCCGCCCGCAGCAGGACGCTCGTTCAGACGCATTTTCCAGCCAAGTTACTGCTGTCCCTAAAGGTCACAGCACTTAGCGGAGTTGCAAAAGCCCTTTATAAAGGAGAAACTGAGCCCTACAAGGACAAAACAAATGGCCCAAGGCACCTAGAGAGGCAGAGCAAGGAACCCAGGTCTCCTGAGAGCTGGCGTGGGGGAACAGGGACGCTGCGTGGCAGCAACGCCGAAGGAAGATCCAAATCCAGCCAGCCTGCACCTCCTCAGCACAGCTGCTGTTTATTTAGCTGAGTTGTTTTCAACGCAGGGTTAACAAACACCTCAAGGTCAGTCCCCAGACTACCTCAGAAAAGCTGGCACAAGCTAACAGACAAAACTGGATGCCACAAAGGAACCTTTGTGTGTGCAAACTTCCTGGGCATCTCTGAGGAGGGTATTTGTGGGGCTCAGAAATTCAAAGTTTTAAAGTCACTGAGTGACCTGGTTCACAGCAGACAAACCAGTCATGAGAATTTACCACATACATGGGTTTCTACCTTTAGATGCAGCTTTATCTTCTCGCTCTGCCAGGCTGCTCATCACTAGCAAAATTCTGATCAGAGCTGGAGGGAAAAGCAGATTTTACAACCCAAATCTCAGCAGCTGCCAGCATACTCATTCATTCAAACTTTTGAGAACAACATTCTGAAACTATTTCAAAAAGAGGGCTAAAGGAATTTGCTTGCAGAAAGAAGGTGCTGCTGCAAGAAAACAGATGCTGTTCCCCATTTTCAGCAATACTTTCATGTAATACCAAAATATTTGGCACAAAGCACCCGATTAAAGAAATGCCATCGCGGGTGGCAGATGGTCCTTCTCATCCCAATCTGTGGCAGCCTGCTAACGTTAGATGTAATCTGATTGCAAACATAGCACGTGCGTTTTTTCCAGATGAGCAAGCTTCACATAATTTTTCAATGCCCTTATTTTAGTTTGTTAACAAACATCATTGATATGAGTAAACAGCCTGATTACAGTGTTACCAAATGAACCCCTTCTGCTCACCCCACCCTTCCAGCACCTGGAAATGTCCTATTCTTTCAGCAAAACCACTTTTTTCCCCTCCTCCCACTGAACTACCTGCTTACAACACCTACTTTTAGCTGCTTATACTATCAAGAGCCAGGAGGGGGCCGTGGAAGAACCTGACTTAAGGCAATGGTACGAAATTAAAGCAGGACTTTCCCTATGCAAGAGGCTTGGGAAATATTCCAGGCAGCAGGTTGCTCACCTTTACTTTAGAACAAAATTAATTCACATATTAATTTACCAAGTACATTTTCGCCAGTGGGAACTGACCACAGACCCTCCTGTAAGTTTAGTCAAGTGTTAAGTCCATGCAGCAAGAGCTATGAAAACAGAATTTTCTTCAAGGAAGTTGCACTTCTGTAAACCCCCTTGAACAAAGCTGTGCACTTGCCAAAGAGTGGCTGCTCGAGTTATGAAAGAGAGTTTGTTTAACAGAAAACAAGTGAATACGTGTCCGACTGCCTTTCTCTTCCTCTGTGCTGGCTGAGGGACAGGATTCACTAGAGGCCAAAGACAATTTCTTTGCTAACTAAAGTAGTGAGAGACTCAAAGTTGAGACCATTTCAGACATTGCAGGACTAGCCAGGTTTCCCAGAGCTGCACCAAGGGGATTTATAAAAGCTATTCTATTAAAATAACTTTTTTTCCTACGAATTCTCAGAGTTCATCTCCTGAGTAAAAGTTACAAAACAGTATCACAGAGTTGCTTTTAAACAGTGTTCCCATTTGCCATGAGATTTGAATAGGGACCATTTGGATGCTTTGAACTCTGTTTTTCAGGGCAGGAAGACAGGCTGGCTGCCTCCTACTTGTCAAGCACACCCTGCCTAGCTTCTAACAACCTTCCAAGAGCAACACAAAGTCTGTTTTTCCAACTCTCTCAAGCAGGTGCAACTTGTTCCAGCTGCCCGGTAACTGGAGCTAGAATTTAACAAGCCACATTATCTTGATTTCAACATCCATCCCTATCCAGCCTCCAGCCATTTCCAGCCACCTGCAGGAACCCTCAAACCCGCAGTATCTGCTCTTGGATCAGCTAAGTCAGTCACTTGTGGTGAGGAGGCAGTGAAAGCCACGATCACCATCAAGGAATAGCAACAGGAGAGGCAGGTCTAGGTCACAAAATTCTGCATTTCTCATGACAGGCACCACAAACACAAAAAATATTGACATAAGGTGCTCACTGCACCACAGGTACACAAAGGGTTTGAAATTCCAATCTACTAAGCACTTTCACTACTAATTTCCTCTGCTGGTCCCTAGAGCATAGGCCATTTATGAAACCTCCACAGCAAGTGGGCAGTAGAAATAACAACAACAGAATAAACTTCATCATTTTTATTCTGCAAAGCAATATGCACATCTTACAAACACAAAATTAATCTAGGAGAAAAATGTCATTTCCAAATCAGCTATTAACCATCATGCAACAAGATAAGTGAAATGTAAGAACAAAACAAAAAAGCCATCTTAGCCCTACAATCACCTGCAGAGGGTTGAAAACCAAGGCTCAGATTTTCTATGTAATGCCAAAGAAAAATGCAAAAGAAAATGGCAGCTTTCTAAGAACAAGAAAACACGTACAAATAGAATCAAAACTGATTCAAGTCATAGTTAAAAAGAAAAAGAAAACAAAAAAGGAAAGATCAATATGATCTGAACTTTAATATTAAGTTTTTGCTCTTCTGTTTGGCTGCATTTAACTGTTGCACATCACACCTTGGAACAATCCAATATTCCTCAGTATTCCAGCACTTCAACCCGGACAGCCTTGCCTCTCTGCTGCAGTACAGGGCTGCTAAGGGACCAACTAAGGCCAAAATATACCACTCTAACATTCTGACTTTTGTGTCTGTGGGCTGCAATCCTGGTATTTCTAGGTACTTCAATACAGTGGGTGATAAACTGCAGAGAAGGCTCCTCTAATTACCAAATATATCTATAAAAAAATAAATCTGTTTTCCCCAGCAGACCAAATTCCAGTTAGAACCTTTGGAGTTTGGGTTTTTTATTGGCTGAAACAGAAAGGACAAGGCTTTGCTTTTTTAAAGGAGCTGTGTTATGTTGGGTGTTCTCTAGCTGTTTCCAGAATTTGCAACACCAATCCAGTCTGCTTCTTATTCCTGCCTCTGGTCCCCAGGTTCAAGCCACCCTCGTAGGCAACTGGCAGTGGGTGTCAGTGCAGAGGCTGGGAAGAAGCAGGCACAGCTCAGGCAGTTTCCATGAGAAGCCTCTACCTGTTTTGACTTCACTGATTCATTCCAGTGAAGCTCTATGAGCCCAAAGCAGCATCAGGAGAAAACTGGAAGCTTCATTTTATTCCTAGACTTCTAACTAGGCTATCTCTAAAGCTCTGCCTTAACCTCCCTGGAGAAAAACACTTTAGTTAATACCCCTTAAGTAACTTAAATTCTATAAAGGAAACATGTTCTGAAGAAAAGGGAGCCTGTTTTGCTTCAAAGACTCATGAACTTAACTGAAGTCCTGTCCATACAGACCAACAGGTACCATTCAACACTGTCCATAGGCAACAAATGAGGAATCTTATGCCAGCAAAACTGACTCTGAGATGTTGAGTTTCTTCTTTTGTGCAGTTTAGAGTGAAAGGAGGAGGGGAAATAGCAAATGTGTACCTATGCAGATGTGCAGGTATGCTACCCAACAAGAAAGCTGAAAGACAAGATGAAAGGTCAATTAAGGCAATCAGTGAGATTTTAAAAGAAGTGGTGGAGATGTCTGCAGGCAAAGCCTGACTCCTGACAATGCAGGACCCTCTGCAGTAAGAAGCCAGAAAGAAACAGAAGACAGAACTGGAGAGGGAGAAATGCACAGAATCCAACCTCTCATTTAAGAGTGGACACAGAGAACAGTGTGTGTTTTACTGTGTGGCTTCTTTGACCTTAATCACAGCAGCCCTAGTTCTCTCCTTGTCATGCTCCCCTGAGCAGAGCATTACATGGAAACGGGGCAAAGCTTATCCAGGAGTCATTTCCAGCTGCCCTTCAGAGATGGATGGAGAGTCCCAGAGTGAAGCTCTGTAACAGACTATGGGATTTCTTCTCCTTTCATAATTTGCACCTGCCCAAGGCTGTGCAGAGCCCCAACAGACTGTTCATACAATACATCTTTTTATTAAGTTTCACTTGCTAGAAAAAAAAAAAAAAAGTTGACAGAAAGCTGCTCTGCAGCAGAGACTCACAGTCCTGGTTTGAGGGCTGTGGATGGAAGGCCAAGTGGAAAGCTTCCCAGATGGTCTCCATGCTGACTGATTTTCTGGCATTCAGCAAGCCAAATAATAAAAAAAATAAATTAAAAAAAAAATAATCAAACTTATTTCTTTTTAATCAGAAACGTTTTTAAATGGAACTTCACTTCTTAATTTTTTTCCTATTAATAAAAGCACAAGTTTGTCCTAAATACAGCACTATTAAAATGTGAATATGTATTTCTTTAAAAAAAAAATAATCTAAAACGTTGATATCTTTTCTTGCAAGCAAGAAGCAAATGGAAGAAAGTATTAGGCCACACAAACACACATTTAATTCATGTAGTAGATTGGTGGCTTTGGAAATGCAGTATTATATCAAAGGTGCATACTGTTCAAACACACTGTACATATCATTGGGCAAAAAACAAAGTTCTGTTGGTTTGTTTTGAGACATTTGCAAAGGCATCTTAACCTGCCCAGATGCAGCTAGACAAAAATATCTTGCTCTGCCTATAAGCAGCCATATCACTAAAGATATCTACACAAACATTCTGCCAGCTCCACAGGTAAAGATGAAGGATTCGGGCCGCGCCACAGACCGGCTGCATCCTCTGACCTATCTGGAATATACCTTTATAAATATGTACAAATCAATTACAGGCACTTGAAATGTCTTTGGTTGGAATAAACCAACATTGCAAGATAATGTATTCACAGAGTGTTAAGACCCGTTCTGGGTTCAGCAGGCAATGATTACGGTTCTCAGTCATTCTCAGAAAAAGGAGAGGATGGATTATGCTTCTGACAAAGCAACCTAAACAAAAGACAAAGAAAACATTTAATTAAAAGTCAAATTCTTAATCCCATAACTGTGATATTACTTATCTCCATGCAGCTGCCATATCTGTCCTTGCTTTTTCAAAGAACCTTGAAAAGTCTTACTTGGAAAGGAAATCAAAGGAAGTCTGAAGGTGTTCTGTACTTGGAATCACCAATTAAAAAACAAACCAAAAAACTAAAAACTCAAAACAGCTTCTACACTTGATCAAAGAATATCAACATTAGCTTCCTATTTCACAATTCAATATATTCATATTTAATCCTTCAAGCAAAGTGCAGGTCTCCAGTGCAGTACTGAATAATGACTGTTTCAACAGCTTTGTCATTGTTTTAAGTCTGATTAACAATCATGAGAATTACACAGCATGTTGTATTCAGTTTTGATTCTGTTGTGATAAAAGATAAATACAACTACTCAATGTCATCTATCCAATGCTTCACACAAAATGGTGCACATAGTACCAGAGGAGCTTCATTACAGCACTTACTGAACTGCAGGAATCCACTTCTACAGCAGAGAAATCTAACTCTGAGGATCTACCAAGCATATATGTGGGTTTTGTGGCACCCATCTGGACTGCTCACAATGAAACACCCATGTCTCTTAGAAAGGGAATTACATCTTCATCTCCAGAGGGAAGAAAAACCAGTCTGCACTTTGTAAAAAAAGGAGGTTTTCTGTGTTTTCTTATCAGTGTTTTGTTATTACAGACTCACCTTTTCAGAGCAGAATTCTGTATTGCTTTGTCTCAGTTTGCTTGGTCTGCCTTTAATAACTGCATAGCAGAACATGGTAATCACCATCACAAAAAGGAAGTAACTGGTGTGCATGAGATGCAGGTTTATTAGAGAGCGATCATCCTGCACAGAGAACGAAAAGCATTTACTGACAATGCACCAAGAGCTGGCATTTCATATTAAAGCAATAATTATCAGATCACCACAGAAATTAACCTCATGAATCAACTTTCACCCCTTTGTGCAGCTGGCACAGTAATGAAAGTGATTCCTAATCATGGCACAAAGAGCCCAAATGTTCCTTGTGTTAAAAACCCACACTAGGGATTGCTTCCCATGTCCTGTCTTTTGTCCAATGATTTCAAAATATAAATGTTAGTAATTAAAAGTTCTGAGGCACATGGAGATTATAGGAAAGCCATCATGCCCCTCAGGGGTAAAGCAGGCCCAGCTCTATCACAGCACAGAACAAACCAGCACTGAATGGGACTATTTTAGGGCACAAACAAGCCCATACTCAGTTAAACAAAAGCCAAGCACTTATTCACCGTAACATACAGAAACACCATGACACTTACATCTGGAACTATAACAGTTAGCTTGGGGTTTAAAGCATGGTACACTTTTCCTATTGCTCCTTTGTAACACCAGAAAGGGTTATAATCTTGTGCATATTTGGTGTTTGAGTCCCTTGCTGTGGTGAAGATCTTGTACCAGAGTGTAGCATTGCTGTATGTTTCAGGGACACAATGGGGTGGCTGGCTGTGGAGAAGCAGAAATAATTAGCACCCCAGTTGGCATTTTCCATGTTCAGCAAGAATAATTTTTAGAACTGAGTCAAGCCCGGTCTTCTCAACAGCACCATAAACCACGGATTTATTCTGGACCTTCCAAAACAACAACAGAACCCAAAGCCTAGCCAAAAGGCTGTCCACAAACCCCCACAGGATTCCCACACAAAATCAGAACGTAGCTGTATGTTTTTCCAGTAACTCAATATCCCACAGCTTAATTAGAACAACACTGGTTTTCATAAGGCTTCCCACTGCCATGTGGATCTATCTGGTGGTTCTCCAGGGTGAACTCCTGAATAGTGTCAGGGACTCCAGGGAAGATAAAGGGAATCTGTTGTGATGAAAGTTCTGTCCCTGCTGGGGAATGGGAGCAAAGCAGCATTCAGGTTACACTGATCTCTCCACAGGGAAGAGGAGAAGCACCTTAGTGTCAGGCCTCAGCTCTCACACAAGGGATTCAAACTAAAATACAGGATATCTTTCTTAAATGTTCGTGGATTCTTTTCTTCCTCGTGAAGTTTAAATCACAGGCAGCATGTGGCAAGGCAGGTAGGGACTATAGTTCAAAATACCCACAGAAAAACCAAGTGCTGCTAAAAGAAAGGCTTTTACTGTGGGGGAAGGAGGGCAGGTACACAACTTGCACAGGCAAGTCAGGTTCAGGGGCAAGTGACCACCTCAGAGAACCAGCTGAGGAATTAAACACCCAGTAACCAGCCCATGTAGGAGTGTTTAAGGTGCACTTACACTGTGACAGGGAACACATTGCTGGCTGCTGTCACTGTCATGCAGGTTGTGAACACGACCTGCTCGCAGTGGCCGTGCAGAACGCAGTCATCCGAGTTCCAGGCAGCTGGCAGGGTGAATGTAATATTTATCTCCTCATGGGATTCTCTGCCTTTGAGAAAGAGAGAAAGAAAGCTGGCTCTTGTTCACAAAAAGTATCTGAGCAACAATCTCTAGGATAAGAACAACACACAAATTGCTAAGGCAGCAGCAGCCACCCCCCTGAACCTGTACCTTTGAAGTCATCCAGGATCTTCACTATCAACAAAGAAAGTTATAAAACCAAACTAAATCAAGCTACAAAAACCCCAGCTTCTGGTCTATCTAATCTCTCCTGCCCCCAAAAGTGGGGGGTCATGAGGCTCCTTTCAGAAATCAAAAACTCCCTATTTGTAAATGAATTCATGCATGGTCAGAGAACTTTATTAGAAAGTACAATCACAGATCTGCAGCGTTTCTTCCTCCCAGAGACTTTGTTCCACACTTCCTTTTTCTGACACTTACTTTTCAAATTGCAGATATTGGTGGAGACAAAAAGCTGCCAGTAGATATTGAACTGCAGGTTAAGTAGTGCAAATATATTAATGCTGAAAATAAATCCAGGCTACTGGAAATGGAACTGGCATTTGAGAGCTCTTAAAGCAGTAACAAAATAACAACATAAAATCCAGCAATACAGATTCAAAGCTATGGCAAATGCCTCTGGGGTTCAAGACACCTTCAGGCATTATTACAAAATGCAACCCTGGCTAAAAGCTAAAATTCAGTGAGGTTTTATTATCCATTTCTACTACTAATTCTCTACAACCTCCTGTCAAAAGTTACTGGCAAGGCAGCCACATGACAGAAAAGTCTCTTCGCACCACAGAAATTGTAACCATCAAATTGGTTGCTGTTTGTTATACTGAAGCTTATTAATGTATGCATTTTAGATAAACTTTGTTTTAGACAACATGCTACTTATCTCTGATGTATCTCCATTAACACCTTCAAAATGTGAGTTAAGGACATGAAGATGTATCAAGATAGCACTGAAGACAGTCACTGTAGAAGCTTTCGTTTGGAATTTTGTTGGCTTAAGAATTTCCTTGCATTGCCATTAGGTTAATTATTTAAAACTGCAAAGTCTGATCTTGGTAAACCTGTAGGCTCATTCTGAATGCAAGAAGTTTTCCAGCAAACAAGTGAAGGGCTCCATATAGGAACATACTCAAAGACAAACCTGGAAACACATGTATGTTCTAAGCAGAAGATTATCTCACCAATAATATGCTGGCAAGTTTTTATTTGACTATATACTTATCACTCAAATTTATAAAGGTCAAGTCTTGCATACCTGAGAGTCCAATTTGGTGGCCAAAAATTGTGGAACTTAAATGTGTGACATTGCGGGAATACCCGCCAAACGGTCGGAGCGGGTCCAGCGTCAAGGTGATGGTAACAGAGATGTTTATTGGACCAGAGTCCTCCAGAGTCTGTGGAGACTGGGTGGAAGATCTTGCCTGTCCACTAGTCACGGTGCTTTCTGGAGTCGTGGTGTCATTGATGAGATGCTTTAAGGTTTCATTCTCAGATATACAGAAGTCCAAATCATTGAACCGCAGGAGGAAGGTGTTCCAGTCCTGAAAACAAAGGTGAAGCTTTCAACCAGGTTAACAAGTTAACCCTTGGCTGCCACTTCCCTAGAGCCATGCAGACCTTGACACCTACCATCCCACCTGCAGTTCTGGGACATTGCACTGAAGTCAGATGGCTCACAAAGCAAGGACAAATACCACCACAGCTGTCTGAACAACGGGCAAGCTGTGCACACTCAGATGGGTTCAATCCCCACCTTTAATGTCCTCCTGTGACCCACACAAGGGACACACTGCCGTGGTCCATCCAGAACATCCTCCTGTAACCTCCACAGGGAACACACTGCCTTGGTATGTTCTCCCCACCTCAGGGGATGAGAGGTTTCTCCCAAGGGTTCCCTCATTACAGAACAGTACTACTGGATAAGGCTCCTTGCCATAGTAGGGAAGACCCAGGTCAGATGATTTGGCCTCATCCTCCAACTAAAACCAGACTACTCCAACACTCACACCAATAGCCTCTTTCCTCATTGAATTGGAGGCAAATATAAATGCAGACAGCATTCCATCAGACTGCACACTCCCATGAGAGGGTTCTTGGGGAAGAAAAAAAACAACAACCAAGCTTGCTTGCTTTGGACATGTTTTTCAAATTAGTGTTCTCACTGTTTATTTAGGTCAGGAACTTTTAGTACCTACCTCTGTCATTTCTGGTGACTTGATCTCCTTGATTTTGAAGAAATAGCCCAGTGTCAGAAAAGCTATTGCCATAGCACTCACACTGATCATAAAGACCACCAGGGGAGGTCGACTGCTGATGTAAACCTTCAGGTTCTCCAACAAGTTTATGTTGAACATTATTCTGATTGTTCACCTGAAAGCAAAGAGAACACAGAGCAGGCAGTGAGACCTGTCAGGAGAGCCTGAAACCTTAAAGATCCCCTCTCCTCTGTTCCTAGCCCCCAACGGCCAGACCTTCAAAAGAGGTTCAGAGAAGCAGCCTACATGATTTCAGGCTTCTGCATCAAGAATCCTGCACACAGAAACACTGAGCAACTGCCCTAGGGTGGAGGCTGGGAGACTCTTATTCTTGGATTCTTGCAGAGAACTTTCCCTACAGTCTGTAAACAAAGAGAGGACCTTACACATGCTGAGAAAATGTATGAAATCATTCATTTCTGTCCAAAAGATCCTATTTTGTCTGATTCCCTTTCTGAATTTTCTTTATTTGCAGAGCAAAAAGACCCAAACCAAGCTTACTGCTTCAGCTTCTCCAGCTCCACTCCCAAGGAAAAAGCAACCAGCTCAGTGTTAAGGGCCAGCCTTGCAGCATCTACTGCACAAGCTCTGAAAAGAAGGAACTTCAAGCAAACCTCTTATCTTTGTCTTGCCTGCAATCCTGGTTGAAAAGGCTTTTAACCCGAACTAGACTAGAAGGGCAGTAATTGTTCGTAGGGATGCCCAAAATTCATAGGAAATGGCAAACTCCAGGACTAGCATCTGAAGAATTCAGTGCTGCAATGGTTAATGTTTGAGCATTCATACAGATCTGATAACATTTAACTAAATCAAGGACTCTGCTCCCTGCAGGTCTGGGTGATTTGCATCTAGAAGCACTCATCTTTTAAAATCCAGATGTAGCAGGGCTGAAAAGTGGTAGGTCTGAGGATGAGTGGGACAGGTTTTGAGGACAAGAACAAGAGAGAGAGTGATCTCTGATCTGATCTATTGCTTTAAAAGAAGGGAAGAGAAGTGAAAGGACAAGCTCTCAGACAAAGACTTTTTCAGATCCCACAATGCACAATGATCACAACTTCCTTGTGTGTATCCGAGATTTTACTGGCAGAAATGCTTCTGTTATCTTTAACAGGAATATTGACAAGATCTGCAAAACTGCTGCACAGAAAGGAAAATGCAACTCACTGAGGAGAGACCCGAGATCCCCTGGCAATGCCAGAACAGGGAGCTGTGTGTGCTGACTCTCCCCATCCCCACACACCTACCTGCTTACCTCGGTGAAATCTGCTGGAACAGGGCTCACTCCAGAGCACAAGATCATGTCCTGGGTTTGCTATTTTGCACCATCAACCCATTTCCATCCACTCTGCAAACACCAGGAAAGCTGGCAACGACTGATCAGTGAGAACGACTGGGTGACAAACACCTCTACAAAAACCCAGTGTGTCCAAGAACAAAAAGCACAGAGCAGAGAAAGGGTGAAGGAGAACAGAGGAAAGAAAAGGTGATGATAAATGTGCACCTCACCAGAACTTCTGTCTTTGTCCAAGACCAGCTTTGGACCCCACAGGCCACTGAAGGTGTCAGGAGAAGGCAGGAGTGAGAGGGAAAAATCATACTGGTACAATCCCTGGGTATGTTCTGTTTCCTATCCTGTCACTGGCACCAAATTCCTTAAATGAGCCCTAGTTAAAAACCCCAAACGCTCCATCTAGAAACGCTGGAGACACATGTTGAGATGGAAAGAGATCAAAAGATAAACCAAAAGCAGAGTTGTAGCCCATGTTCCCTTCTGAATTTCCTCTTGAAAATAACAACACAGATGCAGGCTTTATTACAGCATTTAATCACAGCTGAATGTCATCCCAGCATATACCATACTCTAATCCTTTTCTAAAGGGGTTTCCAACAGCTCCATTAGCATGTTTGTTTACCACAGGGTCTAACATCAGCCATAAAACTGGGTGTGCTGAAAAGCATACATAGAAACCCACTTGGGCTAATATTTTTATGTAAGAGATCACCAGCTTTTAAGTGCTGGTTGCTTAATATGCTCCCATAACTCAATGGCTTTGAAAGCAATTAGAAAATGCTATAAGCTGCAATTTCCAAAGCATAATATGCCTTTTGAGCATTTGGGAGAGAAATGGGAACAACTGTGGATTTCAATAGTAGAGCTGACAGGAAAATAGCAATTGGACATGGTTAGTGCCAACCAGAGGAAGAGGAATGTTTCCACGCTGCTGCCTGAAGAACTGCTGTTTTTTTTAAGAAATAAAGTGCTTAAATACCATGAAGTATCAAAGAAGTTGTGAAACAGATCAGTTTATTCCCACTAGATTTTAGGGGTTCAGTTAATGGTCCACACACTTAGCTCCTCCTTTCTGTTATGACCTGCTAGAAATACAACACAAACACTGTTCCTCTCCCAGCTCTCGCCGTAACTAACAACTTCCTCTGTGTAAATGAGTAACCTCAAGAATACACTTTAAACTTTTATTTCTTTTTCACATAGTTAAAAAAAAGAAACCAAATGCTATTACCTCCTGGCAGGTCAGGAAAGCAAGATCAGATTTCACTTTTTAGCCAAATAAATAATGTAGAAAGCAGCTCTAATAACTGCTGCCTGCCCTTCTGCTCTCTGCCTGAGCCTTTCCCTACCTGTGCAATAAAATCCTCCCCAGTCAGTCCAGCAAGGAGCTCAAGCACAATGGGAAGAATGGGAACTGCCAGCCTGGAACACTGGCCACCAGCTCCAAGGTAATTGCTTGGAATTGAGGTGGGGAAGTCAGGACAAAATGCCACATTCAGGCTGAGCTCCAGCTGAAGGAGACAGCCCAGGAGCTCTGGGGAGATGCTGTGCTCCTACATCAGGCACCACAACCCCTGCACATTCTGCTGTACAGTTAAATAAGATACAAATGGTAAAGGATGGAAATACAGAACAGCTAACGAGACAGAGCTCCAGCAACCACAGAACTGGGCAACAATCTAAGAAGTGAGAGAACTTACTCTACAGTTCAGGGGAGTTTTCCTCCACCACAGCCAGGAGCAAATACAGTAACCTCAGAGAAGCAAATTTTACATTCCTCCTTATTTGTACATGAAGGACTGTAGAAAAGGTAACTTTCTAAACAGGCCTCTGAGTTTTTGAAGAATAAATTACAAATAAGGAAAATCTTGAAGTCTATTGCAAAGACTAAAAAGTCAATTAAATGAACCATGTAAGTATTACAATCCCATTTCAGGGCTTAGCAGCAAACGAGCTGAATTCCTAACAACAATTTAAATGCATGCTCTACTAAAGCAGGTATTCAAAGTAAAGCTGCAGTTGCAAAAAGGAAAAAAAAAACAAAGCCACCAAAAATATTTATTTTAAAGAGATCAAAGTAAATTTCTGACAATTTTTACATGTATCTTGCCATAATGTTGACTACCATCTTTCTACCAGGAACCTTAAAATAATGTAATTTCCTTACAAACATCTCCCTTTCTTCTTGTGCATGGAAGATAGTCACAGGTTAGAGGAAAAAAAAAATGTGTGTGTTAAATTAAAAAAAAACAAAACAAAATACACTGAAATACCTCAAGGACTAAAACTGTGGGTGGAGGAGAAGGGCAGCAGGCCAGCACTGACCCATCCCAACAACACTCCAGTAAGATCTCACACGTTTCTTAAGCCTGCACATCAGAGCATTTAATCTCAACTGTGCAGTTCAGTTGATTTATAAATCAATTATGTTTTCAAAGATGCCCCATCAGCAGCAGGACAATGGGGGTTAGGAAATGGGTCACATTGGGGTTAACCACTTGCAATGAAAATAATGTTGCATTCCAGAAAAACACCCATGAACACCAACCAACTGAACAGTGATTTTCCTAGCAAACCACCCATAAATAACAGGCAAACAAAGAAATGGTGCTGATCTCAAACTAAAGTGCCTCTCAATTAAGAACAGTAAACAGTAGCAGGCACTAAAAATATCTTTAATTTTGTTATCTTCTCTTCAAACCAGCCTTGATGTCTAACACCTAGAACCCCAACACAGGAAAGCAAAACAGATCACACTTGTGTTCACTGTGAAGTTGTTACAGTTCAGAATATTCAAAACTATCTCTGAAAGCTTTATTATGACTAATTAATACCTATATCTCTAATCTAATATCACCTATCAGCCCACTAAACAGAACTGGCAAAAGTAACCTCAGCTGATGCCACAACTGCCGAGAAGGCTCTGCTGGTTCTCAGAGCAGCAGCAATTATGTCCCTCTCCTTTCTTTTAAGAGAAAAAAGATTAAAATTAAAACTAAACAGAAGTTTCTAAACTCACCAGAAGCTGCCCTTCCACGCCCTGTCAACAGCTGTTACAGGCAGTTTCTTTTAGGAATTGAGGGAGGCCAATCAACAAGCTTGTTCTTTACATCTTTGTTAGAACTGCATGACATAATATTTACACTACAAAAGATGCAGCTGGGAGAAAAAGGTTTCCTATTAATTTGATAGGAAGATTGACTTTACCACACCAATATCTACAGAAACAAAGGAGGTGTCACTATCTGCAGCTGTTTCAGTTCTTTTTAGGAAGCACATCAAGACCCTGTGGGAGGAAACCTTAGAGCCTAAAGCTCCTGTCAGCAGAAGGGCAGGCAGGGCTGACTGAGAGGAAGGAGGGCAGGGGAATCCTCCAGAGCAGAGCACTTCTTCCCTCCAGCTGATCCTCTTCCCCTTCTCCTGTCCTTCAGCGTTTAAAACCAAACAAAATCAAACCCAAAGTAAAGAGACTGATAGTAAACACCATCAGGTTTCTTCACAAAGCAGGGGAAGAGAAGCAGCTGGGACTCGTGGGAGAAGCAAGCTGCTGAAAACATCACCCAGGACCCTGCAAACCAGATGCAGATGCAGCCAGGAGATCAGCAGCCAGATGTGCACAAACATCTGGACTGCCCCGAGACTGCACCAGGAGGAAGGACCCAAGTAGGAGATAACAGGGAACTGGCTCAAGCCAGGCTGAGGTTCACCACAGTTTTATGAGCTATTTTATCCTATAAACGTGTCTGCTGATTAAAAAACCCACAACAAACCATTTTCTCAGAGTCTGGAAGCAGAAAACATGGCAGGAAAATGGCCTGGTCCTTTGCACGTGGGAAGAGCAGGGAGAGGAGACACTGCACAGCACAGAGCCAGAAGTCACCTCTGGAAAGGAGGTTCTTTCTGTGCTCTCCTGGTAACACAGACAGTTATCCAGGAGAGCCTGGGGACTTGCAAGGACAGATGAAAGCAAAATGCTTCATACTTGCATGAAGTGTTTCTTTGCACCTCTCAAAACACCTTTCAACACATAAACAAGCATTTCAACATCCCCCAGTGCCACATAAACAGCACTTAATTCTACCCATAAAACAAAGCAAAGAAGGGAAATAATCCCAGACTGGTTTGGGTTGGAAGGGACCTGTAAGATCACCCGGATCCAACCCCCCACGGGCAGGGACACCTCCCACCAGCCCAGGCTGCTCCAAGCCCCATCCAACCTGCCCTTGGTCAGTTGTACTAAACGTTATGGCTCAACCAACACTGAACTTCCAACACCCAAGTTCCTGACTATAACCCTTGTGAAAGGCAGAAAACTTACAATAAAATAGATGAGTTAGAAGATAAACAGGAAGGTGGTGGGTCAGACATTACTCAGTCTGTTTACAGGAAGTTTCCAGCTCTTTAACAGCCCCTCCCCACAAATCCACGTGGTAGCTCCAAATGTCTGTGGTGGATTTCACACCAGCACCTGGACAGTGAATCAGCTGATATCCTGGGACAGCAAAGGTCATTTTCATTTGCCATTTAAAGAAAAACTTATGCAAAACCAGACAAATTCAAAAAAGTTCCAAGTTTTTCGCTGGTTCAAAGAACCCCAAATCCTGACTTCTGTTAAAAGACACCATGTAAAACACAGCCTGCTGTAAGTAAAAGCAAATATAACCTCTGGGTGAAAACAATCTGCTGCCAACCCTGAGCAAGGCAGCCTGCTCCCCTGGCCAAGTGAGCCTGTGCCATGGGAAAGAGGGCACCTCCACATGCAAGAGCTCTGGCGTGGGCATTTTTAAAACCTCCCAACTTTCACAAGCCAAGGTCACCACTTACAGTGTCACTTCTCACAATCTAAACCATAGGGACTTCAGAGAAACACCACCTTAGACTCAAGGACATTGAAGCTGGATTAGAAACCACTATTCTGGTTACAGCTGCTTAGCATGAGAACCTGGGAGAGGAAGGAGAAAGTACAATGATCCAATTTTATAGGGTCTGTCGAAATTCCATGAGAAACCAAATTCTGTGTCCACTGTGCTGAGAGCAGCCAGGGGCAGCTCCTAGAAAGGCTGCAGTCAAGACGTACAAAAGGTCTCAGTAAGTTTAATAATCAGAAAGAAACTGGTTCAGTGACCAATTCCAGAAGGTTAATCGTTGACTTTGTTAAGGGTACCCATTATGGGATGTGTGAGAACTCAGCAGTGCAGGAACAGAAAGAGGCAGAAAAGGCCGTAGTGATGGTTTGTTATGGAGCAGCAGGGACACAGACACAGCCTGAAGCACCAGCAGAAAAAGAAGGACCAGCTGAGGAAATGGCAGCTTGAGAGGAAGTGGCAAAATCAGAGCTCTGGAGGTAAAATGAAAGTACCACTGGCTGTGGGAGGGAAGCAGGGGAACAGCCAGTGGAGAAGAAAATACAAACAGCAGCAAAACCTGCTGAAATAGGGAGTGAAGCAACAGCTGGAACATCAAGGCCAGGCAGTGCCGGGGCCATGTCTGTACTTCAAACCCCCTGCTCAAAAGAAACAGGACTTCAATTTGCTGAGCTCTAACTCACGAGGGTCAGTACAGTCTCCACCTCACAGACACCACTGCAAGCCCTTGTCTTTCAAGTGGGAAAGAAGAATCCTATTCCACCGGCCCTGGGCTGCTCCTCACGGCACAAGGGGCCACCAAGGTCTCAATCCCCTTGGATGGGACTCGCCCACTCTCGGGTCAAAGAGCACTCGGCACCACGCGGTGCTGGGGCTGCCCGGAGAGCTGCCCTGTCCCGGGACACCTGCCGACCAGAGCCTGGACTGCAGCCACCTCCCTCCCGGGACCGCAGGAGGGGCAGGGAGATGGAGCAGCAGCTGCCCAGATGGATCCAGAACCATTTTGTATGTCCAGCCCAGGAGGAGTTCGGGGTTCCCTACAGCTCAACCGCTTATAACCACACGCTAATGATCCACCACAACAGACAGGCCCAGCCTTGACAGGCTGTCACCTCACCACAGGCTGTCACCTCACCACAGGCTGTCACCTCACCACAGGCTTCCAGCTGCCAAACGTATCAGGAGCTCAGTGAGGATGTGGAAAAGACTCCTTAACGAATTACTAGGCAGACTCGGGGTTTGTCTCACAGGGCAAATTCACCCGGGGAAGTTGTAGCACTCGAGCTCATCAGGCACAGGAGTTTGCCCCAGGGGACAAGCCCTGAAGAAGCAGACAGAGGGGAAGGGGCAACAAGCCCAGCTGAGCTGTGATCTGCTCGCTCTGCCCGGCAGAGGCGCTTCCCGGGGTGTCCCTGTCCCTGCTGCTGACACCGGCCCGGGGCCGGGAGGGCCCCGCAGCGCGTTCCGGGCACGATGCCCCGGACGTGCCGTTATTTATAACATCGCAACAGCTTTAGACTGAAGTGAAAGAAGTAAAAGATGATAAAACAAGGATCGGTGAGGAACAGGAAAAAAAAAAACAACCCACCAGAGAAGGAATCCCCAGCCAGAACCTGTTCTGAAGCATTAATACCCTCAGTGCCACCAGAATCCCTCCGGCTGCTTCTCCCCCTGCGCTGCCTCCCGCGCCAGCCCCAGCTCGGAGCCTCTTTTTTAAAGAAACAAAACCCGGTGAAGACCCCGATGAGCCCCGGGGGAGCTGCAGCGGCCCGGCCAGAAACCCGGCGATCTGGAACCAGCTCCCTGGAGACACAGCCCTGGGGGTCGGGCAGGGCCGTGCCCGGACCCCCCCCCCCCCCCCCCCCCCCCGCCGGTCCGGCCGCCGCTCCCCCCGTCACAGCAGCGGCCCCGGAGCCGCCCCCGCCCCGCGGGCAGGGCCCCCCGGGGCTCCCCGCAGCCTCCGCGGGCTGGGGACGGCCGGGATCCCGGCACACGAAGGCCGCGGGTCCCCTCAGGCGCAGCCACCCCCGCTCTCCCTCTTACCGGCGCCCGAGGCGGGGGAAGAGCCGCCGGGCCGGGCAGGGGCAGGCCCGGAGGCAGCGGCGGAGCTCAGAGGCGGCGGGGCTGCCGTGCGGGCGGGCTCTGCACCATCCTCCTGCCCTGCCGGGGCGACGGGCACGGGCGGGTGCAGGGGAGGGTGCAGGGGAGGCCGCTGCCGGGGCCGCTGCCGGGGCCGCTCCCCGGACACCCGGGCACCCGCCTCCTCCGCCGCCTCCCGCCGCTTCCGGGGACGCAGCCGTGACCTCTCACCCCCCCGGCTGCGCGGACGGTGGCGCGGGGGGGACAAACTGCTGCGGAGCCGGCGACGCGCGGCCATGCAACCCCCCGGGATGGATCCCGCCGGTCCCGGGGCCAGCGGAGCCGGGAAATAACACTGTCATGAGAATGAAGTCCCAAAGGGGGGAACGTGGGGGCCTGCACCCGGGGACGGCCAAGGCCGGGCAGGAGCACTGCGGCTGGAAGGGACTTCGGAGCGTCGAGTCCAACCATCCCCCCATCCCCTGCCGCTGTAACCGGTAACCGGGCTCTGCCAGCCCCGCGCCTGGCGCTACCCAGCCCCGTGCGGAAACAGACTGGCGTGAATCCCAGGGAAGGGGCTGGATGGGATGCAGGGGCTGGAGGGGATGCAGGGGCTGGAGGGGATGCAGGGGCTGGAGGGGATGGAGGGGCTGGAGGGGATGGAGGGGATGCAGGGGATGGACGGGATGGAGGGGATGCAGGGGATGCAGGGGATGGGATGGGATGCAGGGGATGGGATGGGATGCAGGGGATGGGATGGCATGCAGGGGATGGGATGGCATGCAGGGGATGGGATGGCATGCAGGGGATGGGATGGCATGCAGGGGATGGGATGGCATGCAGGGGATGGAGGGGATGCAGGGGCTGGGATGGGATGCAGGGGATGGGATGGGATGCAGGGGATGCAGGGGATGGGATGGCATGCAGGGGATGCAGGGGATGGGATGGCATGCAGGGGATGGGATGGCATGCAGGGGATGCAGGGGATGGATGGGATGCAGGGGATGGATGGATGGGATGCAGGGGATGGCTCAGCCTGGAGCTGGGATGATGGCTCAGGGGGATCTTATCCACCTGTACACAAATACCTGAGGGTGCAAAGATGACAGAGCCAGGCTCTTCTGTGGAGCATCCAGGACACCTGGCAACGGGCCATGATCCAAGGGGGAGGAACAGCACTCCAGTTATCATCCTGCTGCTTTAGCCAGTTTCTCCAGTGTAACTGCTGGTCCTGCCTGCAACTCCCTGCACCATCCAGAGCCAGGGTCTCCACCCTGCCCAGTGAGCCCTGACTGCAGCAGCAGCAGCTGGACAAGCTGGAAGGAAAGTGCCTGTAAGTATCTGCAATAGCTGTGGTACCTGGGACAGGTAAAACTGCACCATTTCCTGAAGCTCACGAGGCCAGAAATGACCCCATCTTCAATAATGTCTAAGGACAGTAGTTAATTACTCCCCTCAGCTAACGAGTGACCCTTCTTAACCAGGAGGCAGGAGGGCCTGTGCACACTGGGAGAGCCTCTTGGGCAATTCAACCACATCACACACAGCAGTTGTGCACCTCTCCAGCTACAGGAGGGTGGCTGTGGGTAAAGCAAAAGGACACATCGACCTCCTGGACACTCAGATGAAGCACCAACTGTTCTATCCTGTGTTGCAGCCACCACAGCACAGGAGCCTCCAAGGTTCAGGTCCTTCTCAGAGGGAACGTTGCTGCTTCTCCCCCCAGCCCTTTCAACCCCTTATTCCACATTCAAGATGCTGGTGTTTGTGCAGCAGGTGCTGCAGCTCTGCCTCCCCCCCCTCAGCACCACGTGCCCAGCCAGGAGAACCAACACCAGAGAGTTTGTCAACACTGCTGGTAACTGGGGAGAAGAATCAAATGAAACCAGAGAAGTTGGACTGTTTAATTAACCAGTACTTCCTGTAAAATAGGTTCCTTGGCACAGCAAAATAAACAGGGAGTTCACAAGCAAAGTAGTTTCCAGCTTAACTAGGGATTCCCAGCAATGAGCCCACAGAGCACTGGGCTGCTGAAAACCTGATTTCTGATGCTGTGTCACCCGGGGACAGAGCTGCCTGTGCTCCACTTCACTTTAAGACACTATTTGCACTAAACTCTCTGGGTCACAATACCTTGCTCACGGATTTCCTGGCTCACTGAGCTCTCTCTGTACCTCCTCCCCCCCTTGCCTGTGGGACCAGAGCGTGGCCACCCTGCCCTGCAGCCCAGCACCAAGCCCACCTGCTGCTCTGCCCACCAGAGGCTCCCTCAGCTTGGAGCTGACACAGCAGCACCAGGATGGTTCCCCCAGGCTGGATTGTCAACACTGGAAGGATCCTCTGCAGCTATTCCTAGGGCAACTGAACCACCTTACCCCCAAGCAAGACAAACCACCTCTGTTTTACCTGCAGACAGGTCGTTTGCCTAATAAAATATTGCCAAGGTCTCAAAGCAGCCCAGTCACTCAGACAGTGAAGTGCAAGTTCCTGGGAGGTGCTCCCAGCACTGCTGCTCCTCCAGAGCTGGGAACAAGGCACCCCTGCTTGGGATGGGGCCCCAACATCCACCCATCTTACCTGCCTCACTGGGACTGAGATGTGTTTGCTGGAAACACTCCCACTGAAATGGCTGGATAACAAGGTGGTGTATAAAGGAGACACTTTAGTCACAAACACCAGCAAGTCCTTCTTAAGTACTTAATCACTACAATGACCTTTCTGCAAAGAAAAAGACATTGTTACCTAGAAATGCACCTGAATGGCTGAGAACGTGTCTCCCAAAACACAGAGACTGGAGAAGCAGCCAGAATTACACTCATATTAATCATTAACAGCTTAACACAACCCAGAGATCTTCAGGAACTCTCCAGAAGGACACAATGTACACACTTTTATTTAAACGTGGCCATTTACACAAGAGCTGGAAGTTTGTTGTTTTTTTTTTTTCTCCTTACCCCCTCAGGAAACCTGTGTCCCTGGGTGTCAGAATTAGCACCTAGTGTTTATAAAGAAAATAAAGCCTCTGCAGTATTATTGGCTGCAAGCACTGGTCAGATCCTAAGCAACCTGGGTGCAGTGACACATGGATAGGCTAAATAATCTCATTTCTTGTCATCATCCAATGAGCTTGTTGCCCCTCCTCAGCAGGGGAGCTTTGGGAACTGCTCCTCCCCACCAGGAATGCAGAGTTGAGAGGCTAAATACAGCTGACAGGGGACAAATCACAGTTGTGGTCTGAAATTATTGCAGTGCAAACTTAAAGTAGCAGTGTTTTTAAAGCAGTGGAACATACTAGAGGTAGGTACCTTCCTCCTTGGTGGTAAGAATTCAACATTGCTTAAGAGCAGTTCCAGCTCATCTCATGAGCTTTATGTTAGATATCTCAGGTACACAAACACCTCATGGCAGACTGGATTCACTGGAAGATATTTAAAATTATATATAAAATGCTTCACAGGCATAAAAAAAAGTTATACTGCAAGAGGTTACTTTTTGGGGAATTAGTTATTATTCTTGACTTGAAATGCACCAATTAGACTTGGAGGGACATGAAGCCACATCTGCCTTGATGTCCAATACCTTAGCAAGGTAACTCCCCTTGCTGAAGGGAGTCCCTAAAGATCAGAAGACTGATGGTTGATGAACATAAAGTGCACTTTTCTGCTCAGAGCAATGGCTCATGCTTGTGAAAAGCAGCCTCTAATTCTATGAACTCACTTATCTACCAGGATTGTCAAAAAAAGCTATAAAGACCTAAAGCACTGATGGAAATTACCAGGCAATGCCAGAAAAGCAAGTCAGTCCTGGTGCAGCTCCTGCACCAGCCCCTCCCCTCCCCTGTCTGCTCCACACTGTGACCACTTCAGTAAAAATCCCTCCTTCCTGAACCCTGGCTCCACATTCCCCTCCCAGGTACCACTGCCAGCACTTCCTGCACCATTGGAGGCCACCAGGGCTACTGAGACAGCAGAGAACCTTGACATGAAGAAATGTCACATTTTAAATAGCACTTTTTTTCTTTTTTTTTTTCCAGAGCAGATGGAGATGAGCATCAAGTTTTCCAATCATGACCATGTCCTCTCTGACTGCAACTCCCCAGTGAGACCATCGAGCTCACTGAGACACCAGCAGCTTGTCTGCCTTCAGACTGCAAAGAGTAACTGGAAGGTGCTCAGATGGACACTCTTCTATCACTCCCACCCATACATAAGAGGTCATGCAGAGCTGAGACATTAGATTTTAAATCTATTTACAATATTACACATTTTACAATATATATTTCATCTTTACAGCTACAGAATAACTTCAGACTAGCACTGGGACCTCTCAGATGTCTGCTGGAACTGCAATGTTTAAGTTAAACTAATCATTAAAAACAAGTGCATGCCTAGAAGGAAGCTTTCAGGAAAGATGTCTATGAACTAGTGTTGCTTAAAAATTATACCAGTTTGTGTAGAAAATTTAAATTCAGTTCAAAAAACCCACAAAAGCCTAATAGAAATCTACTTGACTAAAATAAATACAATTCATTACACTTAACAAAAAAAAAAAGGTACCTTTAAAAATGTACTGATTCAAGCTCATCTGATTTTTATTTTAGCCTTAAATTTACTTCCCTTCCCAAGTAGCAGACAGCACTAGGTGAGGAGAATGATGCTTTCCAAAGTTAACACTGATAATTATCCTGCATAAACCTGAGGCTGCAGTGGTGGGGGCAGCTTGTCATTCTCCACATTTTCAGAGTCAATAGCTGCCAAGGCTTGACCTTTTGGCTTTATTTCTAATGGATATTTCTCAACAATATCTTGGACTTCCTTTGTAATCCCATCAGTCCAATCTATTAAGTCTTTCTCAAGCTTCTTGGCTTCACTGACAATTCTTTCCTGTCTCTCATTCAGCTGAGACAGGAGGTCTAAGTTCTTGTACATTTGCTTCACACCCAGGCACACATCAGGTGAGAAACTCTCAGCTTCTTGCTTCTTGGGTGATGTCTGACCAGTCATGAACCGATCAAAATCTTCTTGGCTCAGGTTCAGAGACTGAGCATCTAGTTTTTCAATGAAGGCCACAGCACAGCACTGCAAACAGAACAGAGATGAAGCATCACTGGGAGCTGCAGGCTTCAGCTCAGGTGTTCTACCTTTTTGATCCTGCTGTTAGACCAGTACATGGTTATTTTATTTAATGCCTCGACAGGTGGCCCCTAAGGAGCTTTCCCAGAAGGTCAGTATAGCACAGTTCTCATGCCTCTCTCCTCTCCCCAAGTCTGAAATAGTCAAAAACTCAGAGAACGACACAGGAAGACACAACTTCACCTGGACTGGACTGACTGGGTGACATCCATTACAGACCCCAGGGCCACTGCATTTTGGGGGTGAGAGACCAGAAAGAAGAGACAGCTGGACAAGAGCACTATATTAATAGTTAATAATCTGATCTGCAGATGTTTGCTAAGCTGTCTACTCATTTTCTGAAGGGGGAATCTCAGGTGCTCACCTTACCTTGCAGATGCTCCTCCTACTGAAAGGAATTTCTAACATCCCAAGTATTTCATTCAACTACGTATTTTTGAGAACTGCTTTATGATGAAATGCAGAGAAGTCACATTCATCATCATAATTCCTTCTAATATAAACAAATATGATAAGGAAAGCAAAGCACTGAACTGGTCTGGAAAGCAGAGAAGGAAGAGAAAGGAGACACAGCAGAACTTGCTGTGCTCTAACCTCAACCACTGTTAAAGAGTAGCTTCAACCTTCCTTCTATGCCATGCTGTGCTTGCCTGGAAATTCCTACACCCAAATACAAACAGCAGCACTATTCCTGAACTCACCAGGTTGGTAAAATAGTAGCCATCTTCTCCTGTCATTAACCTGCTGGGGTTACAGAAGCGAGTGATGTACTGGATGTTGGACTGCAGGCGGGGGGGGTTGCCCTTCAGGACAATGTAGATCAGAGTTGGAAGGAAGTCATCAGCAGAGGCTGGCTCATTTTTTGTGATTTTAATAGCATTAAATATGTGCTTGCTGCACTTGGTGATGCATGCTAATTTGTCACGAGGGACACGCTTGGAATCCATTTCAATAATATCTGTAAGATAAAACAGTTCCAGTCACTGAAGCCCTCTCAGACACCTGGATGACTATGGCACTTACTGGACAATACCAAAATGGCATCATTTTAATCTGTGGTGCTTGCTGTTCCATTGAATTATCTGTGTAGCAACCTTCTCTTGGTTTAGTCCAAGCATTTCTAATACAGCAGGCAAGCCTGAACTCTTCTGTGCCAGAAAAACTCCTCCTGCCCCACAGCTGATGCACTAGCCCAAAGCCACACAGACCATTGCAAACCCAAAAGCCTGGACCCTCTGCTGCAGAAAATAATCTCTGTGAACAGCAGATCTGAAATCCAAAGTTATAAATGTAAAATTCATGGCTCACAAACCTGTAATTGCTTTTACAACCAGATCAGAGACTTCTGGAATTTCTTCATTGACAGGAACACACAGCATTTGGGGAGTTACCCAGTGCAAGGCCCTAGGAGAAGAAAAAAATGTTGAACCCTTCTTGCCAGTAACATTCAGGTGTTTGGAACCAGCTGCCTCTTAACTCAGTGCACAAGGAGTGCTTTGTGGGAACAAGGCACCAGGCCAGTAATGAGCCAGTTTATTCCACTGCAGTCATTTATTTCCAGAAAAAATATTTTCTGGGTTTTTTTTTTTTTTCTGTAACTTCACAAAATCACACCACGAGCTTTCTTAGGGCAGTAGCTTTCATGATTTGTTCTTGTCATTCCTCCTGTTTCTTTAAGTGTTTTTAACTCTTTCTGGTTAAAAAGCTTGACATTTTTGCATGCACTACAGAAGATTTTCAACAGGCTTGACTCAGAGCTCACTCACAGGACTGTGGGTTACTCAGCTATTTTCCTTTCAGAGACTTACCTGATTCTCTTCTGCACAGCAAGATCTTTCTTCTCATCATCAGTTGTTTCAGGGCAAAAGACATATTTATACTGTCGAGTCATGATGTACTTTTCAATCTGATCCATTGCTTTCTCCACTTTCTCAGGGGGCACTGAAAGGTACAAAAGCCCACCCCCAATACAGTAAATAAAGATTCTGTGGCTCTTTAGATATAATCTATTTTTTAAAATCTGTTTTTTATATATCTATTTTTATATATCTTGGTCATCTCACCAAACCAGTGCTATGACTGGAGTCAATAAATGGATGTACCTGGAGTATTTCCACTCTTCACAGCAGCAGCACAAATGCAGAGAACACCAGTGACATGGCAAAGGAAGCCATGAAGCACATTAATTTAGCTAATTCAACACACAAACTAGGAACAGCTGCCAGTAACTTATAAAAATATTCCTCAAAAATACAATACAGTGAGGTCTTCCAAGTCCTCTGCTCCTGTTTATGTCTAAAAAAACAATGATCCTTGGGTATGTTTCAGCTGTGCCACTGAAACATCACAGACACAGAAACAACCCCCAGCAGAAACACTCCCCTCTCACCAGCTTCTCGTGCATCACAGTGTGATGTCACCCACAGCCTGTTAATTAGGTTGAGGCTTCACAATCAACCTCAGTTTGAAACAAAGAGTTCTGAATTTAAAACGAAGCGAAAGCAATTCAGCCACGTTTAATTGAGTTAAAACCAACAACAAACAAATAACTGTAAAAACAAATACTTTAGACTTCAAAACTTCACAGAACTGGGGCTGCTGGGGGGAGCTCCTACTGCAGCCCTGGAATCTGTAAACAGCATCTCTGAAAGCTGGTTGGGAAAGCTTTGTTTTGCTTGAGAATGCAAGGGGCTTTACCCTGAAAACACCACTTTCCCAGCAGCAGGAGTGAGGAAGAGGAACACGGTACCTTTCCAACGTGTCTGTAACTTCTCTGCTACATTTTGATAGAAGTCCTGGGCACATTCAGATTGCTCCTCAATACTCAAATCCTGTAACAGAAAACTGCCTCAGTGTGGATGTGTGGGGCTGCAAGGCCTCAGCTGGTTTGGTTTTGGTGCAGTAACAGTCTGAGAATGCAAATGTATCCTCAGAGGGGTTTACGTTGGCTAAATTAAATTCAAAGCTATGAGAAACCAAGGCATTCTGGCTCTCTGGTGTGTGGGAGACTTGTTGTTACTTGCTGAAGAGATGTTGGTTGGCAATGGACTTGGAAGGTGCAATGTCATTCCCCCCAAGACACCCCTGAGAAGGGGTGGGTAAACAGTGCAGGCCATAAAGCACAAAGCTCCCCATTTTGCTTCTGCAGCTTTTAAAAACATGATGTACCACAAAAAACCCAAGAACATAAATCATGTACTGGAATGAACCCCTACACAGCAAACACTTCCAGTGGTAAAGTTACTATGAAATATATTCACAGTATTATTTGTGGAACAACATTGTCTCTTGAGCATGAGCTGAGCTCCTGAAGAACATAATGGAGGCTTGAAGGGTTAAAATTAACTTTACTGACCAAGTCACTTTTCACTATTAAATGGCAACTTGAGTCATACATTAAAAAAATAAAATAATAATTTACTTTCTGAATTCTCTAAGGCCAAAAACTAGACAGTGCCCTGAACAGCAAGTCTCAGCTCTGATGGCAACACTGCATCACAGGCAGCTTAAGCCAACTGTTTTCTTTTTGACTGGCACAAACTACCAAGGACCTAGGAAATGAGAGCAGCTTCAGTGCATTATCTTCACAAACTCTACGCTCAGAATCAATCAGTTCTAAAAGAAAAAATACTTCAAGATGTTTTCGAGGTGGAGGGCATGTAAGATTCCATCACAACTCCCTTTAAGTTCCAGTTCAATTTGAAGATACTATTTGAGGAACTCCATATTAAATAGGAAAGGAATGGGAAGAAGAAAAAAAAAAGTGTTGTGCTGATTATTGACTCATTTCAACCACAGGTGGCACTACAGGCACCCTAGTATTTCAGGAACATTACATTTTTATATCGAGAGTATTTTTATTATTCCCTATTAATAAAAAAGCTCAGTCAAGTTCCCCTTCCCCAAAGAAAAGCTGTGGGTTGATACTATGTTATCTATGCAACTTCTTAGACTTAAGACAGCTAAAAACTCATGATGTCATAATTTCCATGTGTTGTATTTATCCGGAAAATGGTTTGTTCAACAAGACATTTTATCTTTCAGAAGTAATTTATTCAGGATGCAAAGGAAAGTTCTCTCCAGACACCCAAGATATTGGGGCTTGGGGGTTTCCTTAGTCACACACCACACCAAGAAGGCACACTCAGAATTTAAGCCTGCCACCAGCTGGTCCCTGCCTGAGCAGAGCAGCTGAACACTCCTGGACACAACAGGTAAAAAAATAAACTGCTGGATAAAGAGAAGCATTTTCTCCCTCTCTCCCCAGTTTCCCCATTTTACTTGTGTAAAAGGCACACAAAACTTACCGGTTTATGATTCATTGTGTCCAAAAATAGTTTACACTGCTTATAGATATCTTGTCCAGGTTTATGGTACGTCTTGAGAAACTCTATGAACTCCTTGGACACGCGGTCGGTCTCGATGCTGGCCTGCCTGTTAATGGAAGGGCTGGGAGCCTTGGCTTCCTGGATCTCTGCTGGCAAAGTTTGGGCACACCAGGTTAGGTATTTCACACTGATGGATTGATTCAGCAAGTATTTAATGTGCATCAAGACTTCAGGGTGTTTTTTCTTCATCCATACAGATGAATAAGCATTTATTTCTCCAGGTTTATCAGGGAAATGCTGGATGTTACTAAGCAGAGCTCTAGGAAACCTTCCACTGCAGTGACACATTTGTAGCCATTTACACCCATTTACACCAATGGCCTCTTAGCAAATCAGGTCGGGTTTCTGGTTTCTGACCTTTTCATTGCCACATAAGAAATCTCCACGTAAGGTCACGGCTTCCAGATGGGATTCTGCAGCAGTTAAGGATGATGGAATGGTCCCTTTTCCATTCTCCCTCACCTTTACACTCCTGCTCCTTGCACCAACACAAGTATTGACTCAACTGGCCCACGAGCCAGCTCAGGGAGAGGCAGTTTGGGGCAGCCCCAGGCAGAAATCAGTGTTTCTTAGGGGGTTCTTTCCCAGCTGGGTCAGCTCCCCAGGTTGCCCTCCTGCAGGTGACAGGAGCAGCCAAGACATGGGAGCAGGAGGCTGGTGCCAAGGCAGCCACCCCCCCTGGGCCACCCTGGGTAAATAATGAGGGTAAATGAGACCCTGGCCACGTGTGTTTCAGCAGGAGCAGAAGCTCCACAGCTGGTGAGGGAAGAGCCCAGGGGGAGGCAGAGCTCAGGCTGCAGCCAGCACTGCCTGCAAGGTCAGAGCTGCCCCCATCTGTGGGGGTTCCACACACACACACACACACCCCCCTCTGCTTTTCCAAGGTGCACCTTGCAAGTTAACTGCACTGATCCAACAGCTTCACTACCCACGTTTAGTTCACCCACCTTTCAGCTTGCCAGCCAACACTGCTCAAAATGAAGGATTGAACAGAGGTGATGGAAATGAACATGATGAAAAGCAAGCAGCAGAGAGACAGAAAACATGAAAACATCCATGATAAATGTGACACAAACATATCTTTCAGTCTGAAAATACTAACATGCACCACATAAAAATAGCCCTTGTTTCAGTAAGCATCCATGCAGAACTCCAAAAGAAAAGGAGGTAAATGGGATTAGCATGTTGAAGTTGGTGAGTTTAGTTTGGACTTGAGGTTGCTTACCAGGGTTGGGGTGTTTTTGCTTTTTGAGAGCTCCAGCCCTGCAGTAAATTCACACCTGCAGGATTCAGTCACTAACACTGACCACCTGTCCAAAGCACAGGACTGGTTATGACCCCTGCACCTCAGCACAACCTTCTCTGGGCAACAGCTTGGTCAGGGAACATTAGAACATTTATGCTATTTAAGTTATAAGAACAGAAAAGGTTTTAAAAATATTTAAGTTCCACCTGTAGCAATCAAGGTAGAGAGTGCAAATCAATCTCTTTCCTAGTTACACAAGAACAGCTTTTCCAAAGTGGTTTCCTCCAATTTTCTTTATACTCAAGGCTCCAAGTGGAAAGCCTGGACAGCAGCAAGCAGTGCTCCAGCTGGATTGCAACCATGACTACATGTTGATCTAAATTTGTCACATTTAATATTACATAATCAGTAAGGAGGGAACATAGATTTGAATAACAACCCAACCAAGCACAGCACACTTCTGAAAGGCTAAAATCTAGGATTTTTTTTCCACAATTAATTACTGACTTCATTTTAAGGAACAGCTGAAGATTCATTTACTTATGTCAACATTAAGTTCACTGTATTATAAACACAATAAACCTCATCCTGCTACTTGACCTTAAGGAATATTAGTGTGATGTTTTCAATCCCAAAATGTATTTATTTTTTTTTTAGATACTAGAGGGATGTTGTCAGCAGAGGCAGGTGACTGGTCATGTAGGCACTAAAAACTTGAATGTTAGAATGAACTGTCTCTTCAATGAGTCATAGGAAGAACTACAGGTAGTCACTGAGAAATGTTGAAACTTGGTTAATCTCTGTGTGAAAATCCTGACTTCAGGAGGATTAATCTGTACAAAATGCACTGATTACCAAGTGCTGCAAGAACAAATGTACTTGCAGCAGCAAAGTATTTTCAGCTGCCTCGTGTGCTCTGAAAGAATTAAGTCTATCTAAAAAGAAGCTGATGACAGAAAAATTCCATCTGAAGAAGTTAAAGAGAACCTAGTGGAGGTGACAGGCTGAAATGAAAAGAAAGGATCACCTTCACAAAGAATAAACACTATTTATATTATCATCTTTCTCAAGGCACTCCACAAGACTGCTAGCTGTCACAGCAGAACACCAGCACTCCAGGGGTTCACTATGGTTGTGCCATGGTCATGGATCTGAGGCCAAGAATATCCAAATAAGTGTTGTCCTTAGCCCTTCTCCACACACCCATTCATCATCCTCATATAATTTGCAAATTGATGCTACATGTTCCAATTTATTTAGTCAGCTGAACACATCAGAACTGCAAATAACACTGACAAGGCCCTAGAGCTGTTTGCATCAAGGGCTCAGGTGCCCTTGTGGTTTAAATGAAACCAGGGTGTTTGCTCTTGATGCGAAACTGTCTTCTCAATTAAAACAACCAACGTGGAGATATGTTGAGAATGAAAAAGTTCTTTCAGTGTGAACTACTAAATTTAACTAGTTTCAATTTATAAGCACATTTATAATGGCAACCTGGAACTCTTTTTTGAGAAAAATATGAAGCAGCACAAAATATTTTTTTGGGGACACACACTGCATAATCCTTCATGTGTCACACCAAGGCAGAGCTCAAAGAAGCTTCAGCTTTGTTCCTACACTCTCCCTGCCAAAAAGCAAAGAATGGGTTTAGAGATTCAAGTTCACTTGAAATGCTGGACTTGCTTTTTTTTGGTGTCAATATCCAACAGCAGCAGCTACAACTGGCACAACCCTAGTTTGTATCTTGCAAAGCCCAACTAAGAAGTAAGCTCACTACAGCCAAGCAGACAGCTTGCTCAAGCTGTGCTGCGTTACCTTCAGAAGGGGAAGCCAGTTCCCAGGAGGGAGTAAAAATCTCCTTCAAATCCCTGAGAATGTTATCAGCATTTCGCTCCCTCCCGGGCTGTCCTTGCTTAGCGACTTTCTCTTGAGCCACTGAAATAAAGGCAAAAGCAGCAGGACACCAAGAGCAGGAGCATGTCGGGAAAGGTGGTGAAGGGGACAAAAAAAGAGAAGATGGAAAGTGAGAAAAATGAATGTAAAATAAACTCTTTAATACACAGCTGCTGCCCATGCACCAAGACCAATTCTAAGATGAAATTCAGACATATTTAAAGTTTCTTATTAAGGAAAGGCATTGCCTGTAAGGCTCAGATACATTCATGTTGCTTTTTCTTCTTCTAGAGCACCTCCTCCAGAGTCTAGGAGGAGGTCTTCTGCTTCCTGCCC
The DNA here is from genome assembly GCF_020740795.1 of Apus apus. Lineage (NCBI taxonomy): Eukaryota > Metazoa > Chordata > Aves > Apodiformes > Apodidae > Apus > Apus apus. The sequence continues at coordinate 1,460,735 of NC_067299.1, read as the reverse complement.
ATGTCAGCCAGTGCTGTGCAAAGGCACCAGTGCCATTCACCATCCTCACTTGCACCTCACACTGCAGAATGAACCAACCACAAGGGTGATATTCACAACCCACAAGTGCATAAGCACTTCCTTTCATATTCTTTGTCCTTTAAAGGCACCCTGCTTACACATTCCAGCTTCCCTGTTCAAGCTGCTGAAGTGATCTATTATGGCTGCATCCCCTGGTATTTCATATCAGCATTTCTATCACTCCTGGACACAGCAGCTTGCTGGAGGTGTCTGACAGCCAGTACCTTCTCTCCTGCTCTCTGCAGGAAGAGTTCCTGCTCTTCAAGTCCTGAACCACAGTACCACATTGTGGTGGGCTCAGGAATCTAGCAAGAATGTGCACCATACAGTGCAGTGGCAGAGCACCACCAGGATTGCATGTATCCCACAACTAACACCACCACAGCCACAGGTTTAGCAGTGCACTGTTGTATTTAAAAGATTGTTTGGCACCACCAAAAGCTCATGGTTTTCTGTTTCAGCAAGATTTCACCTATAGCAATTGCTCTCCAGCAGCATCATTATTCCAACTTTGTAAAAGCAAGTCACAGAAAATTACCCTTCCTTGTAATAAAATATATCTGTCAAAAAAACTTCTTAACATGTTGTACAGAACTGTTAAAATCAAAGGAGAAAGTTACCCTTCTTAGCTCCTGTTCTGGAAGAAGCAGTGAAGAACTTCTTCACAGTAGTGACCTTTCGTGTCTTCTCATTGGTTTTCTTCTCTTCAAACTTTGAGAAGGTCAGTGACTGTGCCCCCTGGGTGCTCTGACTACTGGCATATGCTTCTTCCTCCTCACGCTGAAGCCTGGAATTAGAAAAATGGAGGTCTAGTGTAAGTGCTTATAAACAGCACAAATAAGCTAATTTCCTGTGCAAGAAATCAATTACCCATTGGATGTGCTAATTCTCTTCATCTCACCCATCTTCATGTCTTGCTTCCTATCCCATCTCCCTTCATTTTTTTATATCACTCTTCCCATGTTGCAATGGTGAAGGTGAGGGAAAGCTTAAGATGGCCAGGGAGGGTTAAACAGGAAGGTGAAGAGGGAGGAGACTGCTATCACTCACAGCTGGAAATGACACAGAGGGCAGCTGTAGAATGAGTGTAAAAGTTTCTCAGGCAGTGGATAATGCTCTTACTTTCTACCCAAGTCCAACAAAAAGCAGTTGTAGGTGCTCTTACTTTCTCACTCAATCACAGATTTCTTCCAACCCCCATTTTCAGGGTGAAGCATTTATCACACCAGGAAAAGTGGTCTGTTTTGCAGAAAACATGTGCTTAGACAAATTACCTAACTATTTAAAGCTAAAGCTTTGATGCTTTTGGGTTTAATGAATGACCACAGACAAGACTAAAACCATTTTTTATTCAGAAGCTGGAATGTAAAACCATTGTGCTGGCTACACTCAAGACAATAACTGTGGTGTCCAGAGGGAGAGGTCTTTTAATCACTTTCACCCTCCCAACTTCTAGTTAGAATTACTGGTTTCAGTATGCAAATCAGGTCAAATTAGTTGTTGGGAGGTTGGGGGGGCTGTTTACATTTGTTACTTCACAGACTTTCTTTTGAAACCTTTTAAATCAGAAGGCCATAAATATTCATTTCCTTGCACCAAAAGGAAGATTTAAATTCCTGCTGGAAAGGTCACATTTGATAGCTGATGCAGCAGCTCAGCCAGAGCAAACAGGACTAGAAAACAGGAGGCAGGAATAGTGAAGCCACCCCAGTGCAGAAGGTGAAAGAACAAGGAGGGCTCTTTACCGCTCCGCCAGCTCCCAGTCCTCCTGGATCTGTTTCTGCCTGGCTTTATGATATTCCTCCCTCCAGCACTTGGAGCAAAACCCCTGCCAAGCTGGGTTGCCATAGTAACCACATCCCTTCTTGCACAGGAGCTCCGACTGATCCACGTGAATTCCTCTGCGTTCAGATTTCAGGCTCATTTTCTTCCTGTTTAAAGAGAACAGGGTTAGAGACAGAAACGTGAGAAGAGCCTGCAGGAAACCGTTCACTTGGAAGGCTTTTCTTTTGGAAAGAATCACCTCTTTGCACTATTTAATAGTTCCACAGCAACAAAAGAAAGCTGCACAGCTGTCATTACCATAGTTTTCGACTATAGGAAGTAACAGCTATTCTGTTCCAAGTGGAATTATGTAAGATCAACCATTTTAAGAGACTGATATTGTTTAGCATCTCCCATTCATCTGAACAAGTCATTTTCAGTACATGGGAAACACATGATTTTCTCTGAGGGGGGAAGAAAACAAATATTCCGTTTTATCTACATATTAAGGCTCCTCCTACTAAAATCTTTCCTATCTCTGAAAGAAGTAACGAGTTTCTAAAAATAATCTAAAAATAGTTTCATTGTGGAGACCTGTATATTAAGGGAGTCAGTTTCTTAATGGCATAATTTCTAGAGACACATTTTCTCACTTCTCTAGAAGCAGAGCAGCTGCACACCCTCTTGTCTTTCCCACAGAGATGTCTGACAGGTAAGCAAACACTAATGTCCTCCTGTAAAGCAAAATGAAAAAAATAACTTGATTTTAAAAATCTGAGAGACCTTTACTTCATTCCTGATACGGATCAATTAAAAGAGAAAAAAAAGAAATACACTGCCTCCACAAAAGTCTTTTGGTTTCTGTACTATTTCCTGATCCCTCAGGTAAGGTCTTCATGTTGAGTATAATGGCACCACACCTCCTGACTGACAATCCATCAGGCAGACAAGAAATTAAACATCAAATATTTGTTGACTGCACAGCCTGGGATGGAACCTGCATGTGGGCAGTACTTGGAAACAGCCCATTCCCAAAACCTTCCAAAAAGAATGGGGAAGCAAAACTGTGCAACTCTTTAGCTGCTCCTGACCCAGTCTGAAGATCACTTCCCAAGAACAGGAGCTGCAGAAGCATTTTGATTAGAGACTTGCACTGCAAGTCTGGAAACTAACTACTGGGAAAAAACCACCATGCACAAACTTTGCAATATGGCCATTAATGGTAGGGCTGAGCAGTCTGAGTGCTTCCCCTGCAAACTCCAGGGATCTATAAAGACATAAAAAACATTCTCATAACACAAACTTCAGGGAAATTTTACACTGATCTCTAACAGCCAAGGAAAGCCCACCCCTGATCCTACCACACGGGAGTAAGTTACAACAGTTCTGCAGTGCAGCCTGGAGGCCAAGCTCCTGAACTCGGGTGTCTGGTTCTCACCCAGCAGCACTGGGCTTCAGACACTCAGATATTTTGCAGACTAAAGGAGAGGAATGAAACACCTGAACTTGCTTCTACCTCACACCAACTTCTGGCTTTCTGGCAGCTGAAGAGCACACTCTGTTCTGTGCCACCTTCACTGTCTCAGCACAGACACACAAGGATTAACTTTCTGCATCCACTGAGCTCTAAGCACGTACTTAGTGCCACCATCACCTCTGGCATCCTGCTAGTTCCTTGTGTATATCAGAACTAAAAATAAGGGCTCTGTTTAGTGTTCCTTGTGTATATCAGAACTAAAAATAAGGGCTCTGTTTAGTGTCAAAGTACAGCAGCTTTCCCTGGAAGCAAAGCAGGTCTCTTAGGAGCAAGAGTTATTTATTATTATTATTATAATCATCATCGTTGTTATTGTTAGTACTGTTAGTGTCATTGTTATTATTCTTATTGTTATTTTGCTTTCTTTCAGGAGAGGTGAGTAAACAGCTGTGAAGCCAAGGCACCAGAAGACAAGCTGAGCTGCTGCCTCCCCTTCAAGTAGCTGCAATTGCAGTTTCAGAGGCAGGGACAAGAGAGGTCACCCTGAATCCACACAAAGAAATCCCACCTGCACTGAAAGCAGAGGATCCCCGTTTCCTTTAAAGACATGTGGCCATTATGAAAAAGCTTTCACAGCCAATTTGTGCAGATCAGCATTTATACTTTAATGAATGCAACAACTCAAGTTTTAATAAACAGAATATGAAAAATTCCATCTCAAGCCAACTTTCTGCACCATGTACTTAAGTCTTTTATTCCTAAAAACATTTTGTTAGATAGTTCTGATTGTCCAAAATGCCGGTTTTTTTCCTTTCTTCCCCTCTCTCCCTCCCCCTCCAGCTAAAGGTATATAACTCCTCATTTAAAGGTCAGCGACTTAATGTCTTTGCACAGTCACACCTCCTATTTTGCACGGTCAGACCTCTTATTTTCATTGCTGCCCTAAATGCATGACCTGTTCAAAGTTCATTTCTGAGTAACATAATCCAGAAGAAGGACAAACTTGTTGTTTCCCTGGAGCTGGAGAAGCAGGAACTCTGCACAGCTTCCAGCTGCCTGATCACTGACAAGTCAGGAGAACAAGAGTAAGGAAGGTAACAAACTTCTGCCTTAAAAAAAATAACCTAATCAACAAGGCCAATAAAGCACCAGAGGATGATAAATGAAATTAACCTGTACAATTTGGAGAGGTGAGTTGCACCAAACATCCCTTTTACAGATCTTCTATATCCCAATTAAAACAATTCCCAAGACCTCCAAGAAGCACCACGTCTCCCTCCAGCAGCAAACACCTGTGATTTACAGCATGCCCACACACTGCTGTGCTCACCAGCTGCTTCCAGTGCTTCTGCTGTGAATATATACAAATAATATGGAAGTGTCAGGGACACTTTCTACACACTTCCCCCCATGAACACTATGATAAAAACCTTTGTCTAAGCATTTCTGTACCAGAACTAGACCTCAAAGGTCAGTATTTATGTTAATTATACCTTTGAAAAGTCTAGAAAAAGAACAGGCTTAGTTATTAATTAATAAAATCCCTTTCCCCTTTGTTACTTGTTTGCAAGTAAAAGCTTCTTCCCTCCCATTCTCCTCCGAAATGGAGGACTGGAAAAGTCCAGCCCTGTTCCATGAGCAAGACCTTCACACTGCCCCAGCACTCGGTGAGTGCAGCTGCTCAGGGGGTCACTGGCAACACCTGCTGCCAGGTCCTGCCTGCAAACGGGGATCAGTTCTGGAGAACTGCAACATGGAGAGCTGCCCCATTGCTGGCAAGCAGTGCCTTTGTACCCCAGCTAACAGAGGACGAGACTGTGTGGCCACCAAAGAGCTCCTTGTCCCCCCCAGCTGCAGCCTCAGCACCCGTGGCCACATCCTGCTGCCCTGGTCCTGGGGTTGAGGTTTATTTTCCAAACTGCAGTGACCTGAGGAGCAGCATGTGCCCTTTGGTAGAGGAGGCATCTGAGAGATCTCATGGTAGATATAGTTGAAGGGCTGCAACCAAAGGTCTCTGTGACAGATCAGATCTCTTTCTGTAGCTTTTTCACAAGCATCTTAAAATACCTAGGTTTGTTATGGTGTCTAGAATGTGACAAAAGAACAACTATGGTTTAATTCAAAATTAGCTTTTTACTGGCTTCAATGCAATTCAATCTGCAGCTCTTGAATACATGTTCCTATCACCTCTTTTCTTGTTGTACTTTGGCTAATTTAAAATGCTCCTTTTTATTTAGCAGCATTTTGAGAACCTGCTTGCTTAGAGCAAATACTTGTTTAAAAGTGCAATACCCACTCAGAGGTTTCTTGTCCCTTGCTCACACCCCTAGATTTTTCCCATCAACTTTGCCATCCAAGAAGAATATCCAATAAACCATGGCTCTCACTTCAGAAAAGGGAAACACATAAAACTTTTGAAGAGGGATGAACCAGCTGTCTGTCCAGCAGTTCCTCTGTGACTCTATCAAAGCTGCAACTGAAAATGTCTGTGCAACCAGCTCAGGGTTTCAGTTACCACAGCCCTGGAAACAGACATCTCAGCCAAAACCAGAAAAACCAACTTTTCTGCAAAACCCTGCTGGCTGCAGCCACAGAAGTTTCACTCAGTCACATCCTTCACTCTGTCTTTGAAGACTGACTAAAGAAAACACAGAGAGAGTTAAGACACAGGAAACACGCATTTTGCTACAAGTATTATCAAAGAAAAAGAACCAAAGCTTTAAAGTCAGCAGGGGAGGGCAGGGGAGCTGGGGGAGAGCAGAGGGAAGAAGAGAAGTGTTTGTTTAAAGAAATGTTTTCCATTGCCCTAAAGGGCAACAGTTCTCATTGAATGTGGGTGCTTAATAAAACCTGTATTGTAGTTTTCAAGGATTTTGAGTCTCAGGAGCCCAAGATTCTCATGGGAAGCAAAAAGTATACATCTAAACCTAGGAGGAATTCCATCCAAGCATTTAGCCTTCAGGCAACATCTGTGGACTGCAACTTACAATGTTAATTCCCCACACATGGCTGGGAAACAGCCACTGCCACCAGAACACCAGCTACAACAGACACCAAAGCCCAGGACTAAAGACAAAACCTTCACAATGAGTGCTTTTTGCAGTTAACTATGGGATAAGTAAGGAGCTCCAAAGCTTGCCAAAACCTGATGATCTCTCATGATACCTTGATGTGGAGGCTGGTTACATAAAGCACAAAACTAGCTCTGCATTTCCAGCAGGCACTCCCTCCTCCAGTTATAAGCCCATAAATCCTTAGGCCTTTTTTGTCAGTATCCCATAATGGGAACTGAAGCAACAGCAACTATTGTTCCAGGACTTTGTATCTTTCCTACCTGACTCCAAGCTCTTGACAACAGCAAAGCTACTTTCTAACTTTCACACAGACCAGCTGAAAAAATTCATAGTAAGCTTATTAAAGCAGGTACCACAGAGCAATGAGCAAGTGCACTCTTAGCTTTCATGTGGCAGGAAAAAGGGGCTCCTTTCATCAGGGCAGGACCTGTACCTAAGGGCTGACTCAAGGCACCCATGGAAGAGACCACCCTCAGGTAACAGATTCTCTTCAGCAAGATCACTCAGATCACTTCCACAACACACTGGCGTTCCTAAAGACTGCAGACACAGCCCTGGCTTCAGGAAAAGCACTGTCTGTGAAACAAGGTTTAGAAGCAGTACAAATTTGTTACGACTTCAGACACCCCAGGCCTCTTTTCTTGCTCCTCTCAAACAGATCCCTGTGGTACTTCCCAGGGACTGGGTAAGCAGACACCCATCTTGTCACTGCAGGCTCCATCGCTGCCACGCCACAAGATAGGGACCTTTCATCAACTATTTATTAGTCCTGAATTGCTGAGGTCACCTTTGATGGAAGAGCTGGTTAAAAAAGCTCACATACCCAAGGTGAGTAGAAAGGAGTCTCATTTAATCAGACTACAGACACCTTTAGTAAGAGGTAATTGCAAGTAAATTATTACAAGCTACGAAAAACAATTTCTAAATAACTCTGCATGTTAAGCCTGGAAATTAAAGCAGTGGCCTTATAAGATTGTTCTGTAGCTGTACCCAAGTTCATTAAACAAACCTCAGACCAGGACAAGATTTCACATAACAGACTTGAAACAGGCAGGCTGGCAGAAGTGTGGAACTGCCTTGGACTTCTGGGAAGCTTATTTCAGCCCTGCACATTTCTGCCTATGAACAAAAAGCAAGTCTCCCGATGTTGTAACCCCTCCTTCTGCTTTCAGTTGGGCTGGTTTTGTTTTGTGGGTATTTTTACTCTCATCTCTTTATCTTACTCTGCTTCCTGAAATCAAGAATCTTCTCGAAAAGATCTTGGCACAACTCTTAGCAACAACTTCCACCAGTCCTTTCACCAGACTGAAGAGAACAGGATTTGGCTCTTCAAATCTTCGTAGCATTTAACAAACAACTTGCACTAATTCTTCTCATTAAAAAAAACCAGTGTGCTCCAAAGAGTGCCTGCAATGTCTGATGCAGTATCATGCACTGAAACTGGTCACTAATGGCCATCCCCAGGCATGGGGTTTTAGAGCAAGAAAAGAAGGAAACCTGGGAAAGTCTCCAAACTCACAATTCTTACAGTAACTGTTGCTGTTTTACATTTCACAGGTGCCTGAATAGTACCCCAGACTTCAGATCCAAAGAGCAGCAAGTTCCACCTAAAAGTGAATGAAACTTCAACTGTGTCCTTAATTTAATCTGTATTTATTCCAAAGAGCAACCACTGACCCAAATGCCACAACATTTTTAAAGAGCCATGTAAGTGTTGAAATAGAATGATTAATGTGTAACCCAAACATCCAGGCATGTAATTAGCAGAAAGGTAATTAAGCATGAGTTAATTTCCTCTAAAGGAAAGGGTGGAGCAATATGATCTAGGAGAGTCGAGAAGAGAGAGTAAAAAAGCCATGAAGACAGTTTCCAAATTTGGAAAGAACTATGGCTGCTGTCTCTGCAGAACAGACAGGATCAGTGTCACAGTTTTCATGTGCATCTTTCTTGCATTTCAGAAATTTCAACTCCAGCAGTTGTTCCCTAGTATAACAATATCTAAACAGTATACACAAACAGGAGAGGCTGCTAATTCATGATCCTGAAAAAATAAGCAGTTGTTAGCTGTGATGACAGACACACATCCTGATCAGCCCCCTGGAAACAACCACACTGTTTGGTCCTGTCACGGGGCTGGGGAAATTGCAGCCACTTCTGAAGCCTCTGAGACCTCCTGGCCACGAGGCTCCAGCACTGCCCACAGAGCTCAGCTCCCTTCAGCTCCAAGATGTGTTTTCCCCCTCACACGTCACTACAGACCTTAACCTACAGTTTTCTTTGTCCAGATCAAACTCCTAACTATTGCCCTCAGCAATGAGCACTCAGCTGGGACTCGGACTCATTCATGAATTAACAGATTATATTATCTCACCATCTACATGTGATTCGTAGCTGCACTTTTAGATGAAATCACAAGAAACATCTAAAAACCTGCCCTATATTGTTTGACTGGGAATTCAAGAATGTGAAGAGGATTATCTAAAACTTCTAAAAGCCTCCTCAGACACAGCAGCAACTGGATTCTACATGCTGTAGGTTTTTTTGCCAACATGCCAACCACACTCCCCCGGGTACAGAATAAAACTAAAATTGCCATAACCTCAGAGAAAAGCTTCAAAACATCTTCTGCACTTTGTACCTGACTTGCTACTGACAGCACATTAATTGGACTTCACAAGCACAATGTTTAGGTCTGGTTTTAGGTCACAAGTAGTCCATCATCGTAATAATAAAAAAGCAAGCACAATTAATAAAACAATATTTTAAGAAATCATGGACTATTTCAAGCTTGCAATCATAGTTTGTTGAGTAAAGTGATCTTATAAATTAGTATAATTGGCTTTATATTCCTACTCTTTCTTTCTGTCAGGTGTGTTTTTGTTTTTCTGTCAGCAAAGCATTTCACTGAGTTGCAACTCTTCCTAATCCTCTCTCCTGTAAAATGCTCATGTAACCATGTCCAGAAGGCCAACCCATCCAATTCCCAGGTAAAGCAGCACTCCCGGAAAACACTGTGTCCTTCTGCACTGATGGGTCATGAGCCTCAGAGGAGCCCCAGGTAACTGGAACACCCAGAGCTGCTCAGCACTCATCCCTGGGCACTGCCACGAGGAACTGGCACCACAGAAGGCTGCTTCAAAAACAGTTCCAGGACTATGAGGACAAACAGGAAAAACCACGGCAAAACCATGGCAAAACCGTGTCAATAATGGATGTACAGCACAACTCCCACAAAGCCTCCCTTTTTCCAACAGCTGTGCAGTGCTGCTGGTTCCCAGCCCTGGGCCAGATCAGGGCTCTACCCCCACCCTCACAAACTGATCTGAATCCTGCCCGGAACCCCCCTCCGGGAAATGCAGCCCCCAGCTGGCGGGGGATGGTGCCCCTGCCCCAGGAGCAGCAGGAGCTGGCTCAGCCGGGCACCGCTCCCTCGGCAGCTTTCGGTTGCTTCCAGGGCGGCCCCCGCCTCCCCACCCCCTGCACACAAGGTCCTCCCTTGGTGACAAACTCCCACAGAAGCGTCCAAAACCTGCTGGTCAGCACCGCAGACGGGCTCCAGGCTTCACCTAGCTGGAGTTCACAGGACTTGGAGCCCGGTCCCAGCAGCCGCCGTGCAGCACCGACACGTACGAGCCCGAACACCCTCCAGGAGCGGCGGGATTTGCGGAGTTACCAGAGACACCTTCACCCTGATGAGCTACGGGAACGTACTCACGGACTCCTGTATCTACGTGATGAAAACAACCCGGCTTCGGGAGCGGCACCCGGAGAAGGCTGCCGCGGGGAGCCGCTGTGCAGCCCGGCCCCGGCCCGGCGGGACCGGCCGCCAAGCCCCTCGGCGGGGCCCGGGACTCACACCCAGCCGGGACCGGCGGGGAGAGGGAAGGAAGGGGAAGGGAGGGTCCCCGAGAGCCCTGCCCGGCACCGCGCGGCGGGGACGAGGCTGCTCAGCGGGAGGAGCCCTCCTGCCCCCGGCCCGGGGCCCGCTCCCCGCTCACCGGCGCGTCCCGGCCGCCCCGCTCCGCTCGGCCCCGCTGCCGGAAGGGCGGCCCGTCGGTTCCGGGGCGGAGCCTCTTCCCGGAAGGAAGCGGGGCCGGTTGGGCGGGCAGAGCGGCCGCGGAAGCCCCGGCGCCCTCCTGCTCTGCCTCCACACCGGCTGGAGACAGATTGAGGAAAAACCTACGCGGTTTGTTTTCCCTTCCAGCGCCCTCTCCCTCCGGGCTGCACCGTCTTGTCCCCGCGGCCCGGCCCGGCCGCACGAACAGCTGCTGTTTGAGACGTGTTCCTCTTGCCTGTCACACGGACGGGGCAGTCTCGTGTGCTGGGTTCGGGTTCTTTCCTCCCACAGCTCAACACAGACATAGAATTGTAAGAGTCACAGGATCACGGAGCCGTCAAGGTTGGACAAGACCCCCGGGCAGGTAAGTCCAACCATCAGCCCCCCCCACCAGCTCCGAGTGACACGTCTGTGCGTGTTCTTAACACCTCCAGGGATGGTGACTCCACCGCTCTCCTGGGCAGCCTGCTCCAATGCTTGACCACTCTTTCAGTGAAGTCATTTTTCCCAATATCCAACCTAAACCTCCCCTGGCACAACCGGAGGCTCCTCTCACCCTAAAAGAGGATGATGCAGCTGTGAAAGCAGGGATGGCTTTAGCAAGACACACAGACAGCAAGGAAAGGGCTATTCCAGCATGTCAGTTGTGCCAGGAACACCTCTGAGCACAGCCAGCTGTGCAAATCCAAACTCCACTTTATTTCTGAGCACTGTGCAAGCTGGGACAGCCACTGGGACCTTCCTGTGCTGCCGCCAGGGGTGGGCACGGAGGGAGGGAAGCAGAAGTGAAATGATCTGATACCAGACAGTGTCCCCGAGCAGGCTCTGCCCAAGTGCCATCTGCTAAGGAAGCGATGATGAGCAGATCAGTGGTTGGTGCCACTACACGAAGCCTGGGACAGAGGCTGGTGTCTGGATTTCCCTTTGCAGTCATGCAAAGCAGACTCAGACCCCAGGAAAGGTGAGGAGGGGGCTGCAGACCAGATCAGCCAGATTCCAACAGTTCTCAGTAGAACATCGTTTTTATTGCACCACACAAATTTTATATCCACATCTGTCTTCTATTTTAAATAAAAAACATAGACTATATCACCTGAACTGAAAAGCAAAAACATAGTAAGAAATAATACACTACAGTGCCCACAGTATTAAACATCACACACCAAGAATAAAACACATTTGGAGATCATTCCAAACCCTGATCATTAGAATCCAGGCTGGATTTTCAAAGGCATTACGGGTTACAATGCATAGACACATACAATTTATCATTCAGCAAAGCAAAATCCATTTATAAAAGTCACAGTGAAAGTGTAGGTAAACATACACTAAGCTTGTGTAAGTAAAACGAGTAAGAACTGCTGTTCTGGAAAGCAACTTCCAGTTAGAGGACTATTTACAGAAGATACTAACAGAACAGAATTACCTCTGGAGTCTAGCTTATTTGCAGAAAGATAATGAAAGACTGGAGATCTTTTTTGTCTGTTAAATGACATTATGTTTCCATAGCACAAACCTCAAAACTATCCTGGGTCCTCTGTGCTGTGCCTGAACAACCTGAAAACACTTCCAGTTGTTTACCTACAACCGACCAAAGAGCTCAACACAACCCCAGGGTTCAGTAAATCCAACAATAACTTCAAGCCAGTGGGGTCTACACATCGTCCAGAGTGGAGCAGTTATTAAAATAATAAAGTGACAGAAATACCATGTCCCAGAGATTTATTATGAGTTAAGAGGCCACCTTTGCTCTGAGGTCTCCTCTTACCTGCCAGGCAGCTGCATCCCAAACTTGATTACTCTGCCATGCAGAAAAGAAAGATCCAGTGCATAAGCAGTGGCATAAAGGTCCTCAGCTCTAAACAAGGATGCTGAAATTCCAGCAGTGTGACCCAGCAGCCACCTTACCTCTGCTGCTGAATTTCCTGTGCAACCCACACCCCCTGGATTGTCCCACCCACTGAACTCCATCCAGCACAAGACCAGGAACTTACAGAGCACAGGGATGACCACAGTCCAGGTGCCTCCGCCTGACCTCACACCAATGGTGGGGAATATTCCTCTGCCTCACACAGCAGAACAGCTGAGATAAGATGGAAAGAACACTGCAATGCAAAGCTCTGACAGGAGACCTTTCCTGCTGGTACTTCCATCAGCTTCCTCCTCATGTCACCTCTGCCAGGTCATCTATAAACAAGAACGAGCAGTGAGAATAAAGCTGGGCAGGATGGCTCCCAGGGGTTGCAAATACCCAATGAAGCTAGAAAACTATTATCTTTGATTATATCAGGTTTGTGGGGTTTTTTTCCAAAAGGAAAAAAAGCAGGGATACCTAAGGCATAAGCAGGCTTATCAGAACACCAATGTTTAACTCAACCCTTCACTCATGTTAGTTTCAGGAAAGAGCATTACACACCTGAGCAACAACAAAACCTCATGAATATCCACATTAACAAATCCAGGCATTTGCATATATGACATCATGAGGGGTTGCCCAGGCAGACTTCCTAAAACTTTTTAAAAAATACATCAAAAGAGGGGTAGGCAGAATGTCCTGTTGCAGTAACTTACTGCTTTTGCTACCTGGCTGAAACCTGAGTATCTCCAAAACAAACCAAAGAACCCACACGCTCCTCAGTGCAGAAACTAATCCCTCATTACAGGTTTGGGTTAAAATCAGCTTAAAAAAAAAATGGTATCCAGCAGTCTCATAAGAAAACATGCACCACGAGGAGAGTATTTCCTCAAGTGTGGCTCAAGGGCTTTCCATATCAAAAGTGCTAGCACCTGCTCTTTCCTCCAAGCAGGATGGAGGTTCAGCAATACATTTTTCAGATTACTCTGTGGAATATTGTGGTACTGAAGTTAAGAAGCCTGCACCAAGCTGAAAAGTTAAGGTTGTCTTTTTATAACTCTTGAAATCAACAGTCATTTAGTAGATGCTGCACATAAATATTTTTTCATGGAATTTTTGAGTGCTTTACAAAGACAAGTAGGTATCCTACCTATTTTACAAGTGTAAAACAGATGCAGAAACATTTAATGTGCTGTGAAATTGGTTATCACTTAATATCAGACCTGATAGCAAGGACTCCTTTTGGTCCCTCTTAAATACCACTAGATTACCCATATATAGAGGGGATATTAAAAAGATTAGTCTTGTGTTTTCTTTCAGACACACAGCAAACTTAAACAAAAACAGCTAACAATTCTACATTTTAAATGACTATCACACTTCTACCCCTACTATTCAGATAATCTGCAACCCAGATGTGCAATCTCTGCTTTGGAAGTATTTGAGACTTTTTTTTTTTAAATAAATAAATAAATAAATATTCTAACACACATTTTCTTGTATATCATTTTGGAACAAAAACTGGCATGTATCCTGTCTCAGAACCCATAATTTAAAATGTCTTCTCTTCATCCTGAATGGGCTTCTGGCCTGATGGGTATCGTCCTCTTAAGGATCTAGAAATACAGTATTCATAGCAACAGCACATTGGTGACACAAGACTGCTTACTGCATGGCCACTTTGCCTGTGGTGCCAGCTTGCAAATACAGAGTATTTGGGATTCTTGGGGTGGAAAAGCAGCTACATAGATGATAAAGTGGCAAAAAAGCTAAGTAGGAGAAGCACAGAGGTGAATTTTTTCTAGGAAACCTCTGGCCTAGCCAGATAGAAAGAAAAGTCCTACTGTGAGGAAAAAAAACAGTATTACAGAGGCATTTAGTTTAATTAAACAATCATAAAGGGTTCACAATATAGAAAAACATCATCTGAAACATGGATTTAGTAGATGAGCTACTCACATTTTTGCTGCAAACGCAGAGTTTCACACATTATGCTACACGTCAAGAAAAGAGAGTCAATAATGTTCGTTATATAAAGCAGTGATTAGATTATACTCCCCTGATATCCGCCTGCACAACTCTTCTGTGTCTGTCAAAAAATGAACACACATTAGGCAACACCATCTAAATAATTGTAAACAAAGACTGCTCAGAACAAGCGTGGTGAGTAACAACATTGTTCACTTGCACAATCCCAACACAATGTGTGTGTTTAAGGAAAGCATGTTGGCTCAAATCCATGGTTTCTGTTTCATTATTGCACTTGATGTTTCCTCTCTTCTGGAGGATCAAAGCTTCACTGGAGATGCAACTGATTCAGACCAAGATGTTAATTTTTATCTTTTTGGTTAGGTAGTCTTCCTTACTTATTTAAGCAATGAACAGGAGAAAGTTATAAAATATCAGCGTGTGCATATTAAGAAATAGCAAACATGACTGAAACAGGAATCGTGCCATCACAGCTTCTCTAGGATAACAGCAAAAACAGTCCTACAGCCAAACCAGAGAACCATACTGTTAAATCAGACTGTGTTCCATTTCTGCAAGAAGTGCTGAAATCCAAGCCAGAGTTATGTCCTGTGTAAATCCATCTATGGGGAGTGGCAAAACACACCAGATAACCCTGCAAAACCACAGTTTTAAATTGTAGTCTCTAAATCAACTGATGCTGCAAGTCCTGAACTTCTAGTGCACAAGCAGCCAAAACCTCATCACCTCAGCTTCAAGATCTTACACCATTTTATTAGAAATTGTGGTTTGCAGATTAAGATCCCCCTGGAAAAAAAACATAAACAACAAAATGAAGGCAGGAGAGTAGTGAGGAAACCATGCAAGGTTCCACTCATTTTAGGGAAACTTTACTAAGTTTGACTTCATTTTGGGTTATCAAACACAAGAATAACAACTTGTAACTCAATGGCCACTACTTAAAAAACCAATTTAAACAAACTTAAAGTAAGATCCAAACGCACATAATTTCCTTCTCCCCTTCATCTCAAAATGAAACTCTGGACTTGAAACTCAGCACTTGACAATGATGCTCTGTAAGTAAACATTTGAAAGAGACCATTGGAGCTACATGCCCCCACCTCAGAGAGACAATTTACTAACAATTCCTACATTAAATACATAAAAGTGTGACAATGCAAACAATCTGCCTCTTTTTTTGCAAGACAATTTGATCAGTTATGAGAATTAATCTAAAAATTACTTCAGGTAACTGAGAATTTCATCGTTGTAATAAATACATTTTTGTATTGGTCAAAAGTTGAATTAAGCAACGTTCTTGGATTAACAAATCCAATGGAATGCAATATGCAGACATTTACTTTCCCTCTCTCCTGAAGAGAACACTTCAAGTGGGGTCTTTCAGAAAAACATTTGAGCATTCTGCACCTCACAGCACATGAACATCTGCAGGTGTCAGATCTACCTCTCAGCTTTAGACATAAAGTAATTCCACTATAGGATGTGGTTCCTAATGTCAGAAGTGCAACAATTACCTTCTGAACAGGATGACTCTGCGAGCTGCCTCTCTCAGTGTGGAAAGAGATTTACTGCCCAGATACACTGGTTTGTAATTGCAGAAATACTTGGACATGAAGGTTGATTTTTAATTTTTTTCCTGGTATTACACCAGGAAGAGTCAACAAGAATGTTAAAAATGAGAGTTATCTGAAGAGGATGAGGTGAAGGAAGCACTTGTCTAGTATCACCAGTTGACTCTAACTCTACAACAAAGTTTAGTATCACAGAATGTAAAAAGAGTCAGTAATAAAATAATATACATTAAATATTCCTCCTACTTCTGCTAATAGGAACATACATCTAGGGTTTTCTCATTTACCAAAAGCCTTTGTAAATTACCTGATTCTATAGAACTTCTTTTTCTGTAGATACTGTAAACATTTAGAATTTCTAAGGCTAAAAACAGGCACAAGTCTTCCATGAACAAGTTATTATTCCTAAAAGCATTAGGGAATATATTACAAATCTGCTATTCCTTTTTATAACAATGGAAATAATTTAAATATAATATTATAATTCACAATGCAGAGTCTTAATTAAAAAAAGAAATCTAGCTTAATTGTGACAACAATTAATAATATATATGGAATACTTTTTTTTTTTTAAGTGATCTATTACATCAAAATGACATTTCCAGAATCTCTGCTGGGTGTTACTCAATTTTATAAAGTGGTAAGTTTAAGGAATGACTGAAACATTTCTAAGTGGGTAAAACTCAACCAGGTTCTGTCAGTATTGTTAGCCCCCCAGCTCCAGACTAATGCAGATCTGCAGTGTCCACTGTGCAGACTGTGGTACTAAAGCCACCAGGTACGTGGCAGCTTTTAGAAGCTGTTGCTCCATCAGTTCCATGAGGTGATTCTGTTTTGTGCCTCAATAAGGTACCTGAGCCAACAGTCTAGTTTCAGGCTGGTTTTCTGAGGTGTCAAGAGGTCTTCCCTCTTTGCTGAGCAGCCCAGCACTGGCCCACACTCCAGCAGACTGACTCCAACACATGGCAGCAGCAACGCATTTCCAAAGACACGGTGCAAAAAATCATTACAAGCAATTGTCACCTAGAAGTCCTCATGCCCTGCACCCTGCTGGACGAGATAACTCACCACCAGGTAATCTTGAATTCATAGATAGGACGCTTGCAGTAGTAGTGGTTGATGAGGTGTTTATCACACACCCCGATGCACTGGTGATCCACTGTGATGCCCCTGTCAGACAGGTCTGTCACGATGCAGTGCAGCAGATCATACACATCAGCCACGGCCTCCCAGGGGCCAAACGACACGTCCACCTCGCAGTGATGCTCAAACAGCTTGGTCTCACCTTCACTCCTCTCAAAACGTAAGGAATTGAAATGTGGGCACTCATAGGGAGTGATGGGCATCTCTTCTTTGAAGACACAGACCTTCAGCTTTGCAAACCGTGCCTTTCTCTGCATGGCTCTCAGCTTTGCTATCTCGATTATCCGTTCCAAGTGATCTAAAAAAAAAGTTAGAAATAACAATGAAGCACCTACTAAAAAAAACAAATCAATGCAGTTATTTAATGTGAGACTTCATTCCTGCTGTGTTTAACACATTATTCTCCACATAATATTAGCAGCAAGGGGAAGCTGCATGTAGCTTGATACGTAGTGATCAAATGGTTCTCAATTTTCTTGTAACTTGGTGTCCTCACTACATGCCCAAATGTACCCAATTGAAGGCCCTACTGGAAGGCATGCAGAGGCAGAGAAACCTCCTCATTTAATAATAAGCCTTGCATGTTACGGCCTAGATCTTGCTCCCTTTTAAGACAGCATAAAAATCCACATCCTTGGATGCAGCAGGAACAAATCTGACATGGAGCTCTCAAAGATCTAAAGAGCATGAAAGGTACACAACAAACTTCTCCAACACAATGGAGTTAGTCTGAAAGCTGCAAGCAGACGTGACACCACCACATGTACTATTTGAATAATGGTAGAAGAAACAGTCAATACTACTTTGTAATTACCTTTGTAATATGGCATTAGGCCCAGGAAAGCTTGTC
Source organism: Apus apus (assembly GCF_020740795.1). NCBI lineage: Eukaryota > Metazoa > Chordata > Aves > Apodiformes > Apodidae > Apus > Apus apus. The sequence continues at coordinate 1,442,895 of NC_067299.1, read as the reverse complement.
TAACTTTTTCTCCTTTAAGAGGCTGGATATCCTCCAGATTGTCTAGCAATGGTCCTATGGAATAATACTGAGCTTCCTTGTACACTGACCTCACTCGGTCCCTGGGTGGCAGGTCACCAGACCTCAGGAAGTTCAGTATGTCTCTGCAAGAAGGGAAAAACATGATCCAACAACAAGGTTCTGCCAAAACTGTTGCAGGTGAGAAAGGAGAGGAAACACTAAATATTAATTGTTTATATGATTGAGCTAGAAATCCTTATGCTTAGTCAGTAACTGTGAGCCAGATTTCCAACATATGGTTTTAAAAGCATTTGCTGTGTTCAAGTTGCCAAGTCATCATTTCCCATTTTGCCTCTGATATTGTCAGAACTCATGTAAAAAAAACTAAAACATTTTAAACAACAACTTCAAGGTGGAGCAATCACTTAAAGTAGAAGAGGACACAGTATTTAACAGGAAAAAGATCAGTCACTGTATTTCAAACGTTGGTCTGTGACAAAATAAACTTTTCCATTTTCCTAGAAAATCACCTGGATGGACATTTTATCCCACACAGAACCAGGATTCTGGCTGGAGGGATGGTGCACTTGCAAAGGAGGTGTTCTCTTCACAGCACCAGGGCCATGCACACTTGTGTATGTATGAACAATAATAAGAGAGAGAACATTTCTTCATAGTTCTGAAGCACTGTTAAGCTACAAGATTTTTAGGAATCTAGGAAATTTAGGAATCAAGGAAAAGGAATCACCTTGAAAGCACTAGACAGCAAAACAATCAAATAAAACAAGCATTTCTGCAGTCTGCACTAGAATGTCAACAAATGCACAGGGTGCTAACTTGGCTCTGTGTCCCAGCTGTATTTTGAATTCAGATTGAAAACATCACAAATGAATTGGTTTTCCAACAAAGGTTTTCCTAAACTGTCAAATGTAAAGAAACAATTGTTTTTCAATAAATACACTGGCTTAATCTACTTCTGTCCCACACTATGGTACAACCCAAATGTCCTTTGAAAATAATTCAATCCTTCTCTGTTGAAAAGATCAGGGAAATGTCTACAAAGGAGAAAAAAGAAATGGACGTTAAATTGTAAAGGCTGCTTTGGGCAAAAACCTTAACCCATCAACACTGCTTACCTTTTCTAGCCATCTCACACCAATTCAAACAGAATTTTAGTAAGATCATAGTTTAATTAAAAACAAAACAAAAGCTAAACACATAAGAAGGAATCCTGAAGGTGAGGGGACATGGCAGACCAGCAAAAATAATTACAAAAAATAAGTAAAAAACAAAAAATAAATCACTCTGAGGTCTGTGCTTTTTTACCAGTTAGGTTATATCCTGCCAAACACTGAAGACATTACACTTGCAGCTAAGAAACCTAAGATATATTCCTTCCATTCCCTCTTCATCATAAATACTGTAGTATCAATTAAAAAACAGTGCTGTACAAAAAAGCTTCCCATGAAAAGCAATGCCAAATACAGACTTTTTAAAACATCAGTGTTAATATCTTGAAAGCAGATGCTCTAGACAAAACAATGCACAAATTCAAAACATGGCATGTTCTTCTTTCTCCAGTTTAAAAACATTAAGAATAAAACAAGTAGTTTTTAAATTGCAACGTACTCTCCTCTTGGGAGTCTGGAAGGCGCGGATGTGAGTCTCATTCACCCGCAATACAAATGTGACTTAGCTAGAAGGAGAAGAAATTTGTTAAATCAAGAATAATTCCCTTCTGTAACAACTTTTCAAGTACACTATTGAGGACATGGTACATACCCAAAGTAGGTTCCATCTCTGTCAATAAAGTATCTGCCTTCAGCATCTGTTGGAATGTAGTGTCTCCCACTGAACATGGACGCCAGCATCGTGTCCTCGTAACGTCTGAGCGTCGACAGCCTTGTTGTGAAATACATCCCTCCTACGTTGAGTGGAACCACTTCTGGGAACTGCAGAAGGAATCACACCACCAGAAATGAGCCTCTAGGCCTTTGTAGTGCACACAGGCCAAAAGGGTCACAACTTCTTGACACAGAACACAGTCTTTGCCCCTGTGACAGGACCTGGTCTGACAGATGCTTCGTTCCTGGCCTTGAGGTTGAAGGGTTAACAACTGGAATAGTCTGGCTGTAATCAGTTAATGTTTTTCACTTTAGTTGGATGTCTGAAACAGCAGGAATCCCTCAGCTTTAATAACAGATATTTACTGAAAGCATGAATGACTCCTCTTGGCTATTTTGGGGAAAGAAGAAAAGACAGAAAGCCCTTCTCACTCTTGCACACCCACACACACCCACACAGTGGGAAATGCCAGGCCAGCCTTGGCACTTGCCCTTAGTTGCTCCTCCACCAGTTCCTTTACACGGCTCCACTGTACCATACCACCCCATACACTGAAAAACCCAGCAATTCTGTACTTGCAATAGGTTCACAGCAGGCCTAAAATCTTAATGTCACACCTTAGGATGCCTTGGAACCAGAATCAACACCCACTTGTGTTTGCCCAGTCCAAACACGGACAGAAACTGACAGACGCTGCCAGGAGATTTAAGTAAAATTCAAGGGACTTAGTTTTATTCAACCATTTTGCTACTAACGGCAACTGAACTAGATATCCACAAATACTCAAATCCTGGATTCCCTGGCACCTGAGCAGAAGGTGCTGCAACAACCGGACCCTGTCGGAGGATCAGCAGCAGAGAGCTCTTACCTGCTGAGGCAGCAGAGGTAGTGCTTGTCCTGCCTGGGTTGCAGTAGGAGTGGCCGGCTCTTGGAAATCATCCTCAGCATCCGAGCTCGACATGGCATCATCCGGGTCTCCGCTCACTTTGTTCTGCCCCGTAACTACCACCATCCCTCTGGCTCCGCGGAGCGGGGCTGCTGGGCAGGCGGCCGAGCCGCTGCGGAAGGGGCAGCAGGGCCCCCGTGAGCCGGGCGCTCCCCCCACCAGCTGCAGCGGGGCGCGGGGCAGGCAAGGCACGGGGCTCCCCGGCCTCACCCCGCTCATCGAGGCTGGCGCTCCAATGATGGGAAATGAATCGCGGCCGGGCTGGCAGGAGCAGCCTGGCAGGGGGAGGAGAAGGGGGCTGTCCCTGCAGGGGGGGCTGGCAGGAGCCCGCGGCCATTGGCTGCTCCGGGGGGGCAGCAGCGCCATTGGCTGGGGGGGGGGCAGCGCTCTCACTATCGCGATAGGCCGACAGCGCCCGCGCGACACCCGCGCTCCAGCCCCAGCTGGGGGGGTCCCAGGGGTGCATCAGCATCACGGGCCGCGGCGGCTGTGCTGCACCGAAAGGGTCTCCAGCAGAAACACAGGGCTGAGAAGAAGGAGTGATCCTTCCTCCTTCAACGTGACGCCGGGATTTAGGGAAAAAACACAAGGCAGCGTAGGTTAATTATGTTCGTGAGTATTAACCTTCTTTTCCATCGGAATGTTCACACAAAGCAATTGCCTAAAGAGTGCGGTTAGGAACGTAAGATCTCGGCCCTCAATTAGTCCAGGGTTTCAAGAATAAGATCAGTGGCAGCAAAACGAAGAGACAGATCATTAACAAGTTTAACCTGCTTTCTGACGTTCATTAAAAGGTAACTGAAGCTCCTCTCTAGGTTTGCTTCACTTCCCGTTCGTCCCCGGGCACGGAGCAGTGAAACAGCAGGATGCTGACTGCATCAGAGGGTCTTCCTAAGGGAAAAACATAAGCTAATCACTGCCCAGTTACTCTGACATTGTGTTCTGGTTCTCCCCATTTCATGAGGAATAAGCATCCATCTAAATATCCTCTCCTTTCCACTTAAAGCATGCACGGTAACTATTGTTAACTAGGCACAACAACATTTATTTGTTGACTCTCTCTAGTCACAGGGTTTGTTTTGTTTATTTAAACTAAGGAAATTTATCCATTTTATTTTCAAATGTCTGGGGCGAGATAAACTGATAATTAATGAGAAAACATCACCAAGAAGCAAAATTATTTCTAAATCAAGTATTTAATGCAGCCATGTATCAGCACCACCAACTCTACTAGAAATCCCTCCTTCCAGATCACAAGCCACCTGTCATTGCCATGGCAGGGATTACTTTCCGGAGCTTTCCTGACAGCTCAGATCCTGCCTCACACTCACACACCACAGAACAGGTACTAAATGAACTGGACCTGCAAGTTTTGCTTCATTCCCACGAGCCTGATAGCAACTCAAGAGGTGCATCGAGTTTTACTTGATACTGAGATTCAAAAAAGCTTCTCAAGGCTCTGCTGTTCCCTCATCTTTTCTGTATCAAGTTGACCAAGTTTTCTTAAATACCTTCTGAAGTTACACTTGTGTTGGTAAAGTTACATATCTATAAAAGAGGGACATAATGATCACATGCTCCAGGTCTTTATCATCAAGGCAATGATATATGCACCCACCCATCACAGGAGACCTGCACAAACTTCTGTTCAAAGCCAGCTGAGCAGAAAGTGTTTGTTTTAGGAAATACCACTCAGATTGTTAGGAAAGCTCTCTCTTTTTCAACAGAAACTGGGTTCCTGTCAGGGCAACAGAGCAGTCTCTCCGTAACATTCTTCAAGAGACTCAGATGATCAAAGACTTGTGTGAACAAAGCAGGAAAAGCCACGACATTCAATTAATTCTAATGAATCCACGTCAGAGCAGCAAAGCAACACGCTGAAAAAGGGCAGGGATTACCTGAACTGCAGTCAACTGTACTAGGCACGTGAGTGTAAAACTCTGGGCACACACAGCTTCTCTAGTCATTAGCAAAGGACACCACAGAGTTTGAGGAAGGAAAATTGTAACTTAACCTTCGTATTGGAAAGCAAAGACACTTCACCACGGGAAACCTCACGACCACAGCAGCCTTCCTGGACAGGAGGCAGGCAGCAGGGAGGCCGCACGGAGGCTGCCCCAGGTCGGGCGGTTATCCAGGCTCCACTCGCGGCTGCAGCAGCAGCTGCTGCTGCCACAGGGCCCCGCAGCACGGACACGCTCCCACCGGCCTGAAGCAGCGCTCCAGCCTCACCGCCGCGAGCTCCGGAGGCACCGGCCCGTCTGCGGACGGGGCAGCACAGCCCCAGGAGAGCTCAGAAACCGAGCCAGACGCACGGCTAAGCCAGGTGTCAAACAAATCAAATATTAATTTGGCCGCTAAGCATTATATCTTAATTAGAAAGCTAAATATTAAATATTACTTGGGCAGCTAAACACGACCTGTCGCTTAGCGCTTGGCTGGTTTGGCCTCCTTTTGCTCCTCTGTGAGGGGAAACGGCCCAGAACTCATCCCCGGACTGGTCGCTCCGCCGCGGGCACACCCCGGGGGCACGGGAGGCCCGGAGCCGGCACCGGGGCTGGGTCCGTCTGAACCGACCCGCACGTTAACGCGGCTCCTGAAGCCCCGGCGCGTTCTCCGGGCACGGCCGGCGGTGCAAACACGCTCCCGGGCTCCCAGGCTGGAGGTGCAGCCGCAACAGGGGCAGCGGGTGCGGAAACGCCCGTTGGGAAGAAGGGACAGAAAACACCACACAAGCTGTGCCAAAGAAACCCCCCCACTGGAATAACATTCCCCAGCGTCTCAGGATACCAACCTCACCCCAGGGTTCTCAGCAGCAGCTTCACCTGTCTGAAGACAATTGCTTTTGAAGGACAAATTCGACAGGCTAAACACGAGCTTCCTGCAGTAAACAGAGCTCGTGTGACCACTCAGGAGGATGCTCCAATTTACTTCCTCATCACCCAGGTATTAAAAGCAAATTGCACTTGATGACAAACCTTGCCCAGAGATCCAAATCCAGGATACTCGTTCGTATCTTCCAAGTAATAACATCAGTATCTAGAATGATTTAAATCTTAATGCTGAGGCAAACGCAATTAAAAAAAATAAATCACATTTAAAGCATTTATTTTGAAAAATAAAATACAAAAGATCATTGAATTGTCATTGTACATGTGCATTTTTTTTTTTTAAATAAAAGACATTTAACAATTTCCACATATGAATAAAACTCCTCCACCAAAAGTCTTCTAGGACAAGCACAGACCACTCTTGAAAGCTTTGTACATTTAAAACCCAACTGCTACAGGAAAAAAAGTCTTTGAAGATGGGGGTTTTGGAATTAAAAGAGAAGAACAATTACAGAGACAGGCATTACTTTGTTGTTTTGTTTTTTAAACCTTAAAAAAATAGTTGTGCAAATGTAATACAGTTCTACAGGAACATCAGTTCGTTTTGTGGTTGGTTTTTTCTTTTAACGTTTACATGCTCACAACAACAAAATTTTGAACAAAAACAGTATGAAAGAAACTGAGGAAAAAATTCTGAAAAAAGCAGGCCAGGAGCACTGGCCCCTCACTGAGCTCAGTGGGTCTGTCCTTGTAAGAGCATTTCCATGGAAAAGGCAGAAGTCTTTTTCCTAAAAAAATAAAAAAAGTGATGTTTGAGCTCTCAGTGTAAGATTCAGGTTTCATCCCTGACAGCATTTTCTAATTGTAAATAGTGCATCATGCAGTGTAACCACGGGCATCTCAGTGAAGGAAGACACTGGCAGGACAAACCACAGCCACTAACACCCCCCCGTAAGGAATCTGGCTGCCTTTCCCATTGCTTATCATTAGAGCTACTTCTTGGAGCATATGTAGGCAAAAAATAAATAAATCTGAATTTGCATTCACATTCAAACTACTTTTTGTAGCTCTTCCCCGCCAGGACTTACACCTCAAGGGGATTTTTACAGACTCTAAATCAAGATCCATATCTTCATACTACTCTTACCCAAAATCTTACATGGAATTACAGTAAGTTTAAAGAAAATAATCCCCTTAGCTAAATAAGGAGCAAGTGAGCAGGACTGCATGCTCTTTTGTTACCTTCTGTGCAAGAAATATCCGTTTTATCTTCTATTCCATAGGTTCAGTCTGTCAAATAAAATAATTAAAATAATGTAAAATTAGGTATTTTACATTAGAGAAAAAAAATATTATCAGCACCAATGTTTGCTCTCAAAGCCACCTAGTTGTTTGGTTACACAATATTAATTTTAACTTTAGTATAATATTAAAGGAGGACACTATCAGAATAAATTTCAACTCCAACGTCAGCGTTTGTGGTTTAAGCAATAGTCTTTAACTATTTCACAAAGCTTATTCTTGCTTTTTAGATGCTCTTTCTTTACTTTGGATAAACCTTCTCCGAGTTGGGTAAATACTGCAATCATACCAAGGTAGCTGTATAAATCCACTTCCTGAAATTCAGCAGAGTCCCATTTTGGAACCTCCCTATCACGGGGACATTTGCTGGAAAGAGTGGACTGAGTTCTTTTGATGTGTCACAAGATAACTGGAAAAAACAACCAGCATCATTTAACTAATGGGTTCTGTGGGCAGACCAAGGATTACTTATTTTGCTAGCACGCCATCTCTACAGTCTGCTAAATGTTAAAGGTAGCTCATCTCCCTGCCTCTTCCAGGAATCCTCAGCAGTGGTGTTGACACACCCCAGGCTGCAGCCATTTGTGCTGCCCCTTTATCTGTAAGGTTGTAGATAATCTTGAGATAACCACAGCGATTGCCTTTGGAAGCATTAGAAAGAACCACAGCACACTTTCTCAACACAGTTTGCTGACAGTAACTTTTAAGCAGCAGCCATTGCAAAGAGCTGCCTTGCCAGGAAGCTGCAGAGAGGCTCTGGGCAGGGCGGGAGGGTGTGAGCAGCAGCAGGAGCTGCCGGGGTGCCCTGGGAGCTGAGCACAGCCTGCCAAGCACGGGCACGGGGTGCTGGGAGGGGAGCACAGGCAGCAGTGACAGCAAAGCCCACGGCAGAGGTCACACAGACTGGCCAGAAAGATGTGGTGTCCACAGCAAAGAGTTATATTCTGAAAACACGAAACAGACACTGCAGCTAATTCGACTTTACTGATCCGTGTTCATTTTATCTTGCCACGGGACCTCCTTTCTACTGTCTTCTTTGGCTGGAACAAAAGAAACCAATTTTCCTTTTTAATCAACTAATTTTCATTGCCATGAATGGAGTTAAGTCAAAATGCTGTGTTTGGTAGAGTCTGCTGTGTGTTCTTCAACCTCTACATCTAACAAAAGTCCTCTAACATTGGGGATCCAAAGTCAGGAAAACTTGTGCCCATTAGTGTGTTTTTTCTTTAAAAAGTAAAGACATTGCAAATTATTTTATTTTTTATAGACTACTTACATTCTAAATGAACTTCTGTACTGCATGTATCATTATAGATAGATGGGAAATCATGCAGAAATATAAATTAATGGAAGCAGAGATACACAATTCTGGAGGCAAAGTGCTCCTAAAAATGCCTTCTCCCCCAGTCCTGCAATGCCAGACTCCTCCACATGCATGAGGAACTGAAAAAAACAATTTTTTTTGTACTTAGCTTTACTTGAACACACCCTGAGACAGTAACTGGGATGAGCCACTACCTGTTTGTTCTATCAAAGCAGAATGTTCAGTGCACTCCAGATGGCAGTCAGACATTGAGCAGCAATTGTCCAGCCTGCAGAAACTGGTATTTCTATGAACCTAACTGAGCAGCTCTTACCCACGAACACAATACCTGTTGCTACATGTTCTACTTTTTCATATAAAATATTTCAGTTGAACAATAAAATAAAAATATTTTGTTATTTTTCTGATAAAGGTTAATTCAAGTATTTGTTCCTTGTCTAAATCATCAGCTCTGACTTTCCATGGCTAGATTAGCAGAGCTTAAATCTGCAAGGCTATGGGAGGGAGATTTAATTTCACTACACATTAGAGAGGAAAAAGAAGAAAAAAAAAAATCCACAGAGAAGCCCTTCAAGGTCTGCAATGGAGCATGTCAACAGAGCTCCATGGAACAAGCCCATCCTCTCTGCAAGGAATGCATCTTCCAAACTGAATTTCTTTGTCCACACACAGGCTAGAGGTTACAGCCCAAGACCTTTCCATCATCCCTACACAAGGAAGGGGCAGGAGATGGGCACCATGCCTCCCACACAGCAGAGGGGAAGGCTTCCCAAGAGCCTGCAGCCTGAGGGGGCTCTGTGAGGAGGAGGAGGAGGATGCTTTTTCCACTCCATTGCAAAGGCTCAGTCCCATGGGCAGCTGATGACAATGGCATCTGAAGGGTAACAGATTAGGAATTCTCAGTCCAATACTCACTTGATTATTAGATTGAGACACCATGACTATCCATGGCTGAACTGGTTTTGTTTTGCCTGATACACTAGTGTGTTTTTAAAAATCTCTCATTACTTATCTCTTGCTTTTAATCTTTCCATGCAGGCAGCAGAGAACAAAGTTTCTCTACAAATCACAAACTTTGCAGTTTGGTTTACACAAGAGAGTCAAACTGCCCTTAAGTTTCACAGGACTATTCAGCCAGCTCAGGTTTGCAGACATCATACTATTAACACTAGAGTTCCACGTGCACTCAGAAGAGGACTGGGACTGCTGAGTGCAGGAGCACTGCAGAGTCCATCTCACAGACAAGCTCTTCTCTTACCATCTCTAGTCATTTATTCTCTTACAATCCTATAAAGACTGGTTGCATACTAACTTGCTGTTACACCTGCAAAAATAAAACTAATCCAATACTTTACCTGTGGCACTTCTTTAAGAAAGTCAGGAAGCTGAAATTCACCTTTATAGACCTGAAAAAACAAACAAAAGAGCAGTATATTACTCAAAGTTAGCATCCATTGGTGTTTGAAATGCTGAAGAGCTTGTTAAGATGGGAAAAAATATTCTTCTGGGTTATCAGGATTCAGCAATGCCAAATCAGATCTACCCAAACTGAGCACAACCTATTTGTAAAAATTTGAGGTAGTTCTCAGGTTTATGCCCCATCTTAGTCTTGCTCTGTGCTCAACACTCTGACCTTTTGTGCATGAAAAGGATCTGTGTCTCTGAAGCCTCCTTTCCTTCTGCAATTTTGATTTGGTGTCAATTTTATATGGTATATATATATATAAAAATATATGTCTGCTTTAAAAACATTACCATTACAACACCCTTTGTGGGAACAGCAATGACCCCTAACCAAGTGGATGGCCAAGGGGATTCATCTATCAGCACATCAAGAAAAACAGCTAAACTAATGCCATTGCCTGGAATGATAAGAAAATATTTCAGGGGCATTTGATATTATATTCACATTAATTATCACGACTTACAACCACAATTTACAAAGGCAATCCTAGCCAATGGAGATGGCCCAAGAAGATGAGGTTTAACACACAAGTGTGCCTAATTTTGGTTCAGAACTGACATTATCTAGAATGCTGGTTTTGTCAAGTTTGAGACTGCAGAGAAACTGGTTTAAAGTAGTTCCAAAACCAGTAACTGGTCCCTTTTTGAATAAAAACCCAGGGATCGACTGCAATCCAGAACATCTAAAACAATACTCCAACTGCAGCCAAAGAAATTAAAAGCTTCAGAAAGAAATTAAAAGATTCAGAGTGATTTTCTGACCAACCTCTAAGTCTAAAACACTCAGAGAGTGGCAGCAGAGAGGCATAAGCAGGACACTGGAATAATTTCCAGTTTAAGCAAGAATTCAGTAAAATTGAGCAGAATTGGTGTTTACCATTTCTAAGGGAATTATTTTGCAAGTCCAAATGGATTTCCAACAGTGGGGGGTGGGAATCTGAATTGGTTTGTTGTTCAGTGTTGGCAGTATTCAAGCTATTCTATTTAAAAAGACAAAACACATTCTTATAGCCAAACTAAATGCCTATTAATCCCAAAGAGAGATCAGAAAACAAGTTTCACATCTAGTTGTCTGAGAAAACCCTTACAAACACACAGGGAATACTTAAGATCAGAACTGTAACTCAGAAATGTAACCTATATTTTATCTTTAGAGAAGATTAAAGCATTCCTTTTCACCTACTTTCAAGCCTGGTTTAGAAAGAGTCACGGTGTATCTGGTCAGTCCCAGTACACAGGGGTAAGGGGTCTTTTTGTCTAAAAAGTTACCCTGCAACTGGGTGTACTTGGGCTTGGTAGATTTTTCAGAACATCAGAGCTGCGAAGTACAAAGCTATTGATGTTTAATTATGAAGAGGGCTGGGGGGAGGCAGCAAAACCAGCCCAGAGCCCCTTTCTGTGAACAATCCTTCATTGCACAGTACGTGGAGGTACCTTCAACCTGCTCTTTCAGACTTCCCTTAACCTTGAAGGCAGCTCACAAGGCTTGCACAACTCCTCACCTCTTTGTTGGAACTGCCAAGGAAGGGGATGTGTGAGATGTCAGTATTTACCCAGTAGGAACACCACAGAGAGGAAGACTTTAGACAGGCCTATGAATGTCTGCTAAAAGGCATCTTGCAACCATATCTCATTCTGTATTTTCTTTGCTAATAACTCTGCATGTCCAACTAATCATCTACGTGCATCCTTGGCTAAAATAAATAAATAAATAAAACCTACATGCATCTGGAGGAAAAAAAACAGTTGGGAATCCACATGCTGGAAGAAACACCCACTAAAGAGGGTATTAAACAAATTTAAAGGATACTGAGAAATTCTGTGCTGTTGGTGGTCACTAGACAGATGAAAGAAAAACCCCAATTTTGATTTAAAAAAATCAGAGAAAATGCCCAGAAAGCCAAGCGCCCTTATGCTTCACTTCTGTTCACCAGAGTCAATTGAGATGCACAGCCTGTGCTGCTGAGCTACTGGAGCAGCCCATCATCACAGCAAACCTCCCCAGTCACCCAGCTCTGACTACACATATAATTATTCTCAAGTATTGGTGTAAATATACTTTATCACCCTTATATGCTCTATACACCCTTTATTTTAGATTGTTTTTGTCTTTAAAACCTCAACTACAAAGTCTTGGAATCATGATCATCGTGAACATCTCAACTCCTAACAGCAGGAGACGTCTCCTCACAATTTACAGAGGCACAAAACAGGAGTTAATACAACTCTCTTTTCCTCTAGATGTTGGGGCAGAAAATCCCGTCAACAGAACATAAAACAGATAGAGAACAGCTTTTGGATGTGATTAGAAGAAGCCACACGTATTTAAACAGGCATGATGGAAACCACAGCTCTCTCCATAGAGCTCTGTACACTTCTGTCTCAATCCCTCCAGGGCAAGGAAAAAAATTTCATGAAGAAGTTAAAAGAAATGACTGGAATAGGTATTCCAAGCATACAAATTCATTTAGAGGGAAGTACGTGCCAAAGAAAATCTGATGTAATGTGTTGCAGATGTGAAAGGAAGCCACTTGGCCAATCATAACACAACAATGAGCCAGTTTCTACTGGGCATAAGTCAGAGCCCTGCAGCTCTGAGCTGTTCTCCACTCTCAGTGTATCCTGTTAAACTGCTGACATACACTGACACAAACTCACAATATTGATAAGGACGTATCAGACATCCTTCTAATGTGGAGTGATTCCACTTTTGCAATTCATCAGATAGTGACTGGGCTGCCAGTTCAGAGAGCTTAATTATTTCCATTTTCTGCATCACCTCAGATGAAAATTTTTAGTCAAAGGATGTTATTTTCCTTTACATTCAGGATTTAATATTTGTTAAAACTCTAGGTAAAAAAAATTAATCTGTTATTTATTGATAAGGAAGGGACCCTTGCAACCACTACCATACAATGAAGAGACCAGCAACACTTGCAAAAACCACAAGACAGCACAACTCTGCAGTCACTGAGTAACTACACAGGCTGCCTCTCGAGGTCACACGCAGACATCAGCAGTGCAACACTGCTCAGATCTTGTTCTCTCTGCTCTGTGTTCCTTAACCCAGACAAGATAGTGTCATAAAAGAGATGTTACTGTTGATTAAAAGTCTGATTTCTAGTCTTTTCCAAGAAATGGCAAGTTTTGCTCAGTGCAGTATAAACACAGTCCTACAAGCAGCATTTAAGCACAACATTTTAGAACAAAGATGTGTTTGAATTTCAGAATCTTAAAATGATCTTCTACAACTGGGCAATGCACAGACTTCTAACCATAAAGTACTGACCTGCCTGCATTCAAGAGAGGCTTGCTGGCTATGGTTGTGATTTGCACCAATGTTTATCTTTTCATTCCACTTATCTTTGATTTTGTATGTGCAGTATAGAAATGCTTTTAATGATACAAAACAAGAAATCCCTGTAACAAGAACTGATTTGGTTTGTTTTTTCAGGTATCTGATAGCAATGCACTAGATGACAAAGTCTTGTTCCATCTTTAGGTGGAGCCAGACTCCTCCCTGCCAGTCATTTCAGCACTGTCAGGCTTCCACTCTCTTCTTGCAACTTCCACAATAAATTCAAGCCAGCATTACATAACCTCCACAAAACTGGAAAACTCCCCCCGCTCAAGCCCACACCAAAAAGGAGATTAAAAAAAAAAATCAGTCCTTCCCCCTTACTACTGCTTTCTGTTTGCCAGACAGGGGCAACTTCCTCCATCTGGAGTGCTGGCTCCCACCACCTTAAACGGCCCAAGAAACAACACCAGTATCTGAGCAGCAAGTGGCAGATAATTCAACATTATTTCAGGGCAGTCACTCTAAGGGGTCACTGTGCTAAACACAACACGGTTCAGCTTCAGAAGTCTGCACTTGGTCTGTTTTCAATGAATAAATTCAAGTTCTCTGCTCAGTTTAAAGAGACCACAAATATAAATATAGTAAAACAGCTCCCAAACACAAAGCGAAGCAATAAACAATCACATGCAAGATTTAGATGTATTCTTACTCTGTCCTGAGGAGTAACCCTGGAATGAGTTGGATAGCTGAGTGCGCAGTAACACACTAAGCTTGTCTAGTGCCAGTTCCTGAGGGCTGGAAAAATCTGGATCAAGATTATTTATTTTTTTTTTTTAACAAATGTTCTCTTCTTCAAGCTGCAGTAACAAGAAGTAAAGCAGCATATGTTGGTAGAAGGGGGAAGAGAGGGCAGCACACACTGTCCCTGGTGGGCAAAGCTGCTCACACCTCCCTCTCCTCCCACCCGAACTCTCTCCAAACAGCTTGAAGTGTTTTGAAATACCTGTTCCCCACGCCCCCCCCCCAAAAAAAAAAAATATTAAAAAACTATTTAAAAGCTGTGGGGAAAACAAAACAAAGTATATTTCAGAAGGGAGTCAGCTCCCATCTATCACCAACTAGAGTATTATTTATTTCAGAACTTCCTTGGCCTAAGGCCAAGTCGAGGAGCCAGCATCTGGACACTGGATGGCCTGGAAGCCACTTCTGTCACGGGCAGAGGGGGTGATGAGCCTGAAGAATTAGGCAACCTAAGCTGCAAACCGGGCTGGGAGTTGGGAAACCTTCAGTCTTGAAACCCTAGGAAGTCAGGACATCAATGCTTCCGTAGTCACAGAGAAGGACAGAGGACCAATGGTCTGAGCAGGGATCTGCTGGGAACCAGCTGGGAGGAAACAAAGCAAAGTGACTGGGGAGGAATTCAAGCTCTGACATGCAAACTCCAACATTGAGTTGAGTCCTCCTTTCAACAGCTCCCTGGGGTACAAGGCATTTTGAAAGCCTCATGTTTCTCCATTTTCAAAAGGAATATTGTAAGTTTTGAAGAGCAGCCACCTTTATTCCTTGTGCTTTTTTGTTTTTTTGATTGTGAGCCTAACTCAGGACAGCTCCCTCATTTTATCTATAAAAACCATAAATGCAAAAGTAATTTAGTTAGAAAAGTGACTAGAGCAATATATACTGGGTAATACAATAAATAACAAAATACTAGCTTGGGCTGTAAGTAAAACTATTACATTAAAACAGCAGTCAAAATATTAACAATATTCCATATACTTGCAGTATTTGGATCAGCTATTTTAACAGTCACCTCCAATTTTTCACAACCATTTTTAACCTTAGCAAACAAACCAGTTATGCTTCAAAGCAAACTTGTGAAAAAGCCTCAATACACTTTAGCCTTTTAAATTAGGCTTTAATTATCTGTAAAGGGATGCTTGGGGCTTTATAACCCAAATTTCTCTCTTGCATTTTGAACCGAAATAGATTTCAAGAAGCCACCCAAGCAACTGAAACCCAGACAGTTTTTACAACTCTGAGCTTGCCATGCACAGGCAGAGGCCTCAGAGAAGTCACCACACTGTAAAAATTTACTTAGATTGTATCAGTAAGAGATGACCAACCTTCTATTATTGCACTATGATACAAATGTGGATCTGAGTCAGTGTTTGCTGGTACACAGGGGAATGTGCAGGAGGATTTTGTTTTCAAGGCTTCATCAAGTATCAAACACTTTTTTTTTTTAAGGGTTTGAACTGAAGTTTGTGAGCCTTTTAAAACAATAAGTAGCAGGAACCCATACAATGCCAACCCCTACCCCTGCCAGAAAAGGTGGGCTGCCCTTCCCTGCTGAGGTGACAACTATTAATACAGTCACTCTGCCATCCTCCACCACACTGATCAGCTGTTTGATGAACGTTTCCCAGGGAGGGCTTCTAAAAAGAAATAATGCAATACATGTTTAGAGACTTCACACAAAGCTATATTTTTTTAGTATTTAGCCCATCAGCAAACTGACCAGTTTGTTCAGCATTGGAAGCCTAGTGAAACACAGTCCTTTTCAATTGTTTAATTCAGTTTTTTCCAATGATTGCTGTGGCAGCAAAAGTCACCTTCTTTTAATAAAGTATACATTGTCAAAAGAAGAGAAGTAAAGACTTAATTATTCTTATTTCAAACAATGAGCTTTTAAATGGATACCTCCAGGGATAAACAGCTGTATAGCCTAATTACTGAAATTCCAGCAACATTAACTTCAGACAAAAATCCTTTAGTCTAGGTTAATCAGCACCAGACCTTCCCCCATTTTTTGTTCGTTCCACAAAGGACAGCAAAGAATTGGAAAATGTGGCATTGTGATCAGCTTGGACCATTTTCCATGGGTCACTTTTCAAATTCTACCAAGTATTTGGAGTATAATTTTGTGACAGAGTTTCTGCCAACCCTCATGTATACAAAGCTGAGCTCATCAATCACGTTTTGATGCCCAGGCAAGAAAGCTAGCTTTTGTTTCTACTACTAACTAGTTCCCCAACTATCTGTGCCATTCTTAAGAGGTTCAGCTGCATAAAGCAAAGAACACAGCCCAAGCCTGGGGTAAAAATAAAAAACAACAGAACTCTTGCACTCTATAATTCACATCCATTCAGTCAGTAGTTAAACATACAAAAATCCCTTACCCTCCTTGTGTTTTCCACAACTTTTTGATCTGGCTTCCCATAGTTTGGTGGGTTGGCATAGGGATCATAGCCCAGTTTAGCCAGCATGGGTGCAATCACTGGCATATCTTGCAGGACATCAGCAGGTATCTTCCCAACCCACTTTGACAATGCTTCCACATTGACTGGCTTGATTACTTGGTCAGTAGATCTTTCAACTCTGTGGAGAAGGAAAGAAAGGTTATACTTTGCACTCCAATCAATTTGACTTGCTTCTTCACTAGCATTAAGAGTTTTTAGTTTGCTTGGGTTTTTTCCCCTTATTTCTCTCTCAAAATGTCATGTTTCTGCAGAGCTGAAGGGAGTGAAGTGTTACTACATAAGGCTAAAATAAGAATAACTAGTCCAACACTCCTGCACGCTTTCTGGTTGAGGCTCTCACACAAAGTGCTGAAGCAGGTTTTTACAAAGCCGAAGAGGTACTAACTGAAAACTGTGCACACACCTACAGATAAAGCTGTTTTCCCACTGGCATATTCCCACATTTGCCATTTCATTGTCTTAAATGCTACTAAAAGTTGTATTCTAAATTAAAATCCATGCACCTTCTGTGACTGCAGCTGAACTTTCTTAGTTAGAGACATCCATGGAAATGCCAAAGGCACAGACTGCAATAGTATTTTTACAATCATGCCTTTTAGTGATCAAGTGCTTGGTCATTACATTTTTTAAAGAATGACAAGTGCTTCATCATGACAGTGTCCTGTGTACAACATTTAGGAAACAGCTGATGTATTGCTCATTTAATCAACAGTCCTAAAGTTACCCTCACTCTTGCACCTTGGTTTTTACCAATTTCTTTTTAGAGGGAGAAACCTGGCATTACTTCCCCCCCCCCTCCCATTTCTTTTAAATTAGAAGGCACACAACTTCTTCACAGTGTTTATTTCAGAATCAGATCAGCAGGACTCAAAACAGGCCGAGTGATTTAAAATTCTCCAAACTTTCTTCTGAACTCATAAAAAGTAAATATGCATTTTTGGATGTTAAGGTTCATCTTTCTTTTAAAGTAACTTAAAAAATGTGTATCTACAAGATGTCTAAAGGAATATTTACATCTGCACTGCAAGTAATACCACAAGGCAGGCCACCTCATCAGTAGCTCCTGCCAGCTGGCTGTACCTGCCTGCAACCTGAGGCTGAGCACACAGCTGTCACATCCCCTTGCAGCTACCATCCCTCCTGGGCCTTAACTGCAGCACAAAGAATTGTGATCTCAGAAAATTCTACCACCAGAAATTAAAACTTGACAGTAACAGTACAAACACAAAATAAAGACTGAGAATACTGAGATTCAAATTAATTGTCACGTAGCTAATTCTTCAGTTAGGCAGGATGTGAAAAAAACATCTTCTGAGAAACATAAATGGAAATTTCCTGAAAGTTCCAATACTCTGAGACCAAAGCCTGAGCTAAAGTCAAGACTTGACATAAACTAACAAGAGGAGTAAGTTTTATTACAGTTCTCTAATTAACCTCATGAGTCCAAGAAGAGGCTGAAGTATTATTGCCCATTAGACAAACATGAAATCAATAGCAAGAGGCCTCCCAGGCAGCCCCCTACGTACTGTGCAATGAAAGCGTTAATTACAAACGATGCACACGTGTCTGCCTCTCATTAACTCAGTTTGATCTTAACACCAGTCTTTACCTTGTCATGCTCTTGTCATCATAGCTAAAATTCTTGTAGGACAGAGGAAGGAAGCTGGTCATACAGTGCTGGAAGGTCAGTCACTTAAGTGCTTTCAGCACAATCAGCACAGAACAAACCAGACAGGGAAATGGTCCCTCATGGGGAAACTATCTTGGCAAGCTGGGCCTTCTCATTGCTGCAGGAGGTGTTTAAGGGAAGCTGAGGAGTAAACACCTGACAAAAACTGTAAAACAACCCTCAGGGTTTTCAGCCTTACTCTCTTTAACCATTTTCAGCAGTTCAAACCAAAGGCAAAAACTCCAAATGGGATTTTGGGCCCAGGTTGCTGTGGCTGAGTCTCAGCCCTCCTGAAGGCTACTGGCCTGAGATTACAAGTCTGCGCAGCAAAACCAGAAGCCTGGGCATTGCCTTTTGGTCCTTCTCATTAGATGACATCTGAGTTCACATGAAATTAGCAAGAAAAGAGAGTTGAGTATCAGTTGTTCAACATGGCGAGGCAGAGGACAAAGCACCAGAGGGATCAGGAGTCTGAAGAACTGTGGTGGGTGGGACCTTTAAAAAAAAATATAAATGTATCCCTAGATGTTTTAAAAGCGTAAGATTCACAGTCTTCTCCCTGTCTGACAGAGCCAGCCTAGCCTGGGAATCCCTGCACCAAAACTGTAGGTTGATTCTATTGTTTAAAATAAGGGTGATACTGTGAGAACCAGATAACGAGTGTGACTAATAGTTTATGGCAACCCCAAAATGATGAGTGCTGTACATCAATTAGGACCTAAATTAGAGCATGTATTAACAGCTCATCCTGAGGTAAAAACACATCCAAAATGTGTATGTTTTGTCCCACTGCCATTTTAGCTTTTGGTAGCAATAAGCTCAGCAGGAAACACTTCCCTGTGACTAATACCTGTCAAGAAGTGAGGAGCTAGATTTAGCTGTTCCTAGGCCTTGAGTCAAAAATACACTATAGAATATTTGATCTTCTGTGTGAATCCTTTTCTGTCCTTTCTGGTAAAATAGGAAGAAAAATAAAACACAATTCATAGGAAAGACTCTTCAGAGCAGAAGACAGCTGAGGTGTATGGGGGAAGAGAGAAAGGGGCTGGGAGGGCAAAACACACCCAAAAAGCCAAATAGAGCAAAACCAGGAAAGGTACCAAGTCTTGGTAAATTTGATTATGCAAATATTGCCTGGTCAGGGCTTCCAGGCTCCAGTGCAAAACCACAGGAAGGGTTTCAGCTCTGAAAGCAGCGGGTAGCACAGGACTAACCCCAAATACTCCTCCATCTGTACAGGAATCAGATCGAAGGTATGTATTAAAAATAGTATATTCTGAAGTAATTTTGCCTGGATAGCTCTTTTCATAATAAGCCTAATAAAAGTTGCTATAAAAGGGTTGAAGTTTCTTTGCACCAGTGGTCACCACAGCTGGTTTCAGTTAGGAGGCAGATGCCAGAGCTGTACTAACAATCCTAGTTATAACATGTAGTCCAGCCATAACACATTCCTCCAACAGCCACGCTGGCAGTTACTTCAAACCACAGCAGGTTTCCCACTACTACAAAGTCTGTGGTGCACATCCTTGCAGTGTTTCTCCTTGCAGCTGGATAAAAACCAAAATAAGGGGCAAAAATACTAAGTAAAATAGAACAGTGAGGCTCGGGCTGCATCAGCAACGGAAAAAGCTGGGATTACTGAGCAAATGCAGGAGGAGAGTAAGGCAGCCAACAGTTTCCTCAAACGAAGCAGCCAGGGGAACAAAGTTCAGTGCTTAAATAGAGACTGTCTAGTACCCAACATTGCTATCAACAGGCTGTTTCGTAAGGGTTTGAGTTTGGAGTATGAGAAAAATGAAGTCAGCTCACTGCCTGAAGAATTCTGCACACCACTGGTTAGCTGGCTCAGTTCTGGAACAGAAACAGCCTGAATGCTCAATTTAACTCCCTGTAAAACTGAAAACACATCTTACACTGACCTAGAGCTTCATTCATCTGATACAGATTTCATTTGATGTAGTTAATTTTGATTTCAGATGAGTTAAAAATATTCTTAAACACTGACTTTCTGATACCAGGTAATAACAGCATTATAAAGATCTTTTAGGAATACTGTGATCTCTCTCAAAGTGCTTTTAAGTATTTCAAGACAACAGATTTGCCAGATTTCTTTTAAAAAACCCTCCAACAGTTCAAACACACTGAGGCATCTTCTGTGGGACCTGACTCGAGCAGGCATCATGCCTCTGAAGTGGAGCCTGTCTGAAAGTCTTAAAGGTGAGTGGAAGATGATCGAGGCAGGTTTCTCTGCTCATTTTCTTAAGTCCTTACACAGTATCACAGCCTTTGCAGAATACAACATTGGTTCACTCTGTGACTTCAGAGGTTTTCTGTCCTACCTAATACTCTGCAGGGCACTATTTTAATCTAGATCTTCATAGTCCCCCTTCTGTGCTACAGAGACTAAGCCTCTGTGGTATTTTTTGAAAGAACATCACAGTTTGCTACAGATTATTTACTGCTTGTGATATCCTCCTCCTGCCAGTAAAATCTGTAACATGATTTGAGTGTTCTGATTTTAATATAACATCGTGAGCAGCCTGAAGCACTCTGTACCAGCCATATGGTAATAAAAGCTCTATGAGGAGACAGAGCTGTAATAGACAGCAGTGTTCTGAATTCCCTCAGATGACCTCTGAAGTGATCTTCACCACTGTCTCTTTGACAGTCGGGTAAAGCTGCTGATCAGAACATGGAGCTCCACTGCTCCAGACTCTGTTGCTCCAGCTGAAAGCAGACACTATCCACTCAGTGAAGTAAAGAGCACTCTCCTGTAAGCCTGGAGAGAAATTCTAAGTTAGAAGAGAACAACACTGCTTAGAACCTGACCCAGAATTTAACAGCCATGCACAGTCAAGGCCATAAAGAATTTTGCTGCAGCTGGGAACAAACCAAATGCAACTGGATAGAAGGAAAACTAAGTCTAAAGCAAGGTATATTTTGTCCAGCTGTCAAAATTCAGTAAGCTGCCTGCAGCAGACTAAAGTTCTCAGTGAACTACCTAGCAAGCATCTTTTAAAAGATTAAGTTCTCTGGGCAGTTACCCCTGCTCTGGACAAGGACCCCCCAGCAGGCAGCGTCCCTGTCCCCAGCTCTGCTGGACACCAGAGGGCAGCGAGGAGCTGGGGTTGCCAAGACCAGGAGGTTTTTAACGGGTACCAGAGAATGTCAAGCTCCCCCTGCACAACTTCAATTAGTATCATATAAATATACAAAACAGACACCCAACACCGAGAATTTCATATTCACTGTTTTTCTCTGCAGCCCTTGAAAGACTGAGTCACTGAAATAATTATCAAATTATAGAGGTCTCTTGCAACTGAAAAACAAATCTCCCATACATTTCAAGGGTATTTGATGAGATAACCACTGCAGACATAACACTAATAACCCACTCTTTTTCTACTGTTGCCCAAGTCTTCTGAAATAATTACCTTTCACATATCTCATAAGAGATAATAAAAGCATAAATAATTCTGTGAACAGACTGAATTGAAGGTCACAAGAATACTTCCATACTCATCTTAAATTTTAAAGTTTTATTAAAAAATAATCATAAAGCCCTACCTTACTTTCAGCAACCCATTTTGTTCGTTTTTAGAGATATGAACATGTATTCTCAACTCCTCACATCCCATGCCAGCAGATTTTGCAAGAAATATTACTTGAAACTCAGTAAGGCTACTGAGTTTTATAGTATTTATAGTCCATTAATTTTTAAAAACACTGAACTGGCATTATGCAGTTATTTTTACAGGACACTTAACAGAACTTGGCAACCACCTATTTATATCAGTACAAGTGATCACTCCTCCCTCAGCTGCCCCTGTGAAGCAGTCAGATGATCCAGGGAACAGAAGAGCATTTCCCACACACATCCTGCCTGCAGAGCCCAACAGCCACTGCTGCAGGTTCACAAGAAGGCTCCAGTCTTCTAGCAAACAATTCCATGGAAAAAAGACGAGCTACCTCCTTGAGAGCTCTGCAAACACTCTGGGGGTGGCTGGGTTTCTCCAGTGGGAATGTGAAACTTGCAGACTGAATTTATAACCATTACCTGAGTTTTAAATTCTTTGCAGCTGCTGACTAGTAATGCTGTGATTTGTTTTACATCATGCTCCCCTACAATATATTAGAAAATCCAGTCACTTCCCCAGCCATTAAATAAACGAAACCTCCTATTTTTATTTCTCAAAACTGTAGTCTTAAAAAAATAAATTAAAAAGATGACACCACTCTGAATTCCACAGTTTGACATGTCTCTGCTCACACTGCTTGCTGTGCAAGGTGCCTCTGTTACTCAGAAACACTTGGCCAGTGATGAATGTTCAGAAACCAAGGAAGTGACCTGGGCATGCCTTACTGCTGAACAGGGCTTTTCAGTCAGTATTTCAGAAACTGAAACAAAACAATCTGACAGATTAATCTGTCAGAGAAAAAAAGGAAGAAAAGAGATTCAAATATTCATACCTTTACCCCACGTAGACTAGCCAGCTTCTGTATCTCAGAAACTCAGCTGTAAGTAATGGCCAAGAAACCAAACACAGCAGTTTAACTCGAGAATTAACTAGGGGGTTTTATATTGTTGGGTTTTGTTGTTGGTGGTGGTTTTTTTCCACAATACCTCACTAGGTTTTCTAGGCAGAGCTGGATTTTGGTTTCTGAAAGTAACTGTCAGGTGCATGGATGGCATGACAGAATACTGAGAGATTTGCTTACAACAAGGTTAATTTTATTCCAAGTGCTTGTCCTTTCAGAAGCACATGCCAATTCTGCTTTCTATTTTTTGGAGCAGTTTCTCAAGTTTCCTGGAAGAGTACGTTCTTGGCAAATACAACTCAAGGGCCATTCTTGCATCGACAACAATACTTAAGTTCCTGAAGCCAAATGAGTGATCTTGCTAGGATGAGTAACAGCAGTCCAGATAAAATAGTTGAGCTTTATTTTGGGACACAGGGAAAAACAAAGCTGTATTGAAAGGAAGGCTGATACTAGACATTCAAGTTAAACTGATCATTAATTGAAGTTTGTTCACATGTTTCATACACACTAGTGGGACAATTAGTTAGCAGGAACAAATCTGAGATTGGGAATAGTTAGTTAACAATAATTACTACTTTCCAGACAATCTGCATCACAAATCAGCTTCCCAAGCCCTCTTTAGCTCCTGAGAAACTGAAAACACATCATGCCTAGTCTTTTCTATGCAGAACATGCTATTTCACCTCTTCAAACACAGGGCAAAGGAAGAATGCTCATACTCACTTTGAAAGGGAAACACCCCCTGCTTTTCCAATCATTTCTTCATGGTGCAGCACTGCTTGGTTCCACGGGATGCGAAGAAACTTTAAGAGAGTTCTCATCCACCTTTCAGGGTGCAGCACCAGTTGTTCATAGTGTACCAGCATGCACCTTTCAAAGCCAACCTCCATACACTGGTTATACATGGTCTCTATGGCACGATTCCACTTGGTCAGGCAGTCCCTGTAGCTGTTAAGGTCAAACCCAGCTATTGTGACCTTCCTAGAGATCATGGAATGCACAGAGGCACGACCATCCCGGACCATTAGCAGGAATTTGGCATTGGGGAAAATTCTAGCAAGATAAGTTAAGGATTTTAGAGCAAAAGGATCTTTGTTACACAAATAGGGAGCAGGCTCTCCGTGTTTCACAATTATTTCCAATAAAAATGCTTGCATGGCTGAGTCCAAAACCTCATCTGTGACTCCAGCTTCATCCAGTCGGATCTTCTCCTTGCTTGATCTAGCCCACATCTGCTTCACTGCCAGAATCCGTGGGATGACCCGTGTCTCCTCTCCGCACCGGATATCCGGGTGTGCATCCAGCATGGCCCGCATCAGGGTGGTGCCGCTCCGAGGTACTCCTCCAATAAATATTAAAGGCATGTCTTTGTTGTAAGCAAAGGTTTTGTTGGTGTTCCCATGGGAAGCAGTTCTAACCGTGCTCCTCAGGCTCTCCACCCGGAGGGGCTGGCTGCGCTCCTCTATGCGATGGTGGCACTCCATGGCGTGCTGGCCCAGGTAGAACACGGTCACCGAGCTGATCACCAGGCACGCCAGCAGCAAGTTCTGCTTCAGCTTCCCCACCATCTTGATAAAGACTGTCACTTCACAAAGAAAAGAGACCTGCTACTTCAAATTGTCTTCTAGTTCACATGCCATGGGAATCCTAATCCAAAATAAATTATGGTCTGGCAAGGGGAGGAAAAAAAAAATAATAAAAATTTAGAACTTTGTTAAAACTACTATGATAAATCAACAGCAGCAATCCCTGAAAGCACCCAGGTAAAACTGGTATCTCCTGGTGCTGCACTGAGACCAATAGATGCAAAGTCTAAACAATCACCCCATAATAGAAAGACTTTTTGTTCACCCACAGCAGCAACACAAAACATAAGATTTATTACTAAAAATACTATTTGCAACAAAATTCTCTAGCACATTTTACCAACATATTTGAGAGAATTCCACCACTGGATAGCTACTGTTAAACTTCACAGGCAAGCAAAGACATCATTTATACACATTTTAAAAAGTAATTAGGTATTAACTCTTTATAAAGTGAGGTTTTACAGCAGAAAAAAACCAAACAAATCAAACAAAAAAGGACCCCTCTGAGCCAGAGTCACCCAGATAAAACAAATTAACAAGACACTTCACATAAATCACGTTGGAAATCACAGAAGAATTTCAGTATCAGAATAACTGACTTGCTGGGTAGACAGCAGCAGGATCCTGCTCATTGCCACATTGTCACAGAACTACATAACCTCCTGCTGGGCTTGAAATGCTCCATTTCCTTCACAGGACACGGGATGACAGTAAAAGACATTTCACAGTTTCATAACAACACTGACAGTGCCCAGGTTTTTGATCAAGACTTTTAAGCAAAGACAAAAAACAATCTGCAGGAAGTAAGGCAAACTTCAATTTTTACTTCAAGGGAAGCTTTGATTAAAGAAGTGTGTAGTCATTAAAAACTATAAACACAACCCAGGATTAAAGCTGACTAGGAGCAAAACTAAGACCGGTCTTGATTTAAAGAAGAACAACAAAAGAATAAATCCACGCTGACTTCAAAATTTTCATTAATCTCCCAGTATGCAGATAACACAAAGTAGGACATACAAAAGAAAGCTAATTATTTAATCCTAATTTCCTTCTTTACTGTTTTGTTTACCTAAAATTTGGCCCTTGGAAATATTTCTAAAAAATATATAAATTACATAAATTACACAAGAAGAACAAATAGACCCTGTTCTCAACCAGCATCCCAGGGAAGAGTTAAAGCCGCACTTAAAATTAAGGCATTATATAAAGCATTGCCAGAATAAAACATATATTCCATTCTACCTTCAGATAAGAAGGATTCTTACTGTTAAGCAGTGCTGGGAAGCTTGCTCACTCCTTTAGTCTCTTCTGCTTCATCTAGATAGTCTGCATTTTTGCTGGTATGACAAGAGTCCTCCTCCTCGATAAATTATAACACTTCATTTGAATAAATGTTCACTACCCCAAAAGGTTTGACACAAGAACCCAACACTGGCTTAGATAAATCTGCTGCTGGGGTGACTTCATCTGCTCATGCCAACCTGTCCCCTGTATCTTTGCTTTTCATATTCCTAACAATTAATGCCCAGACAGTTGCTCTACCTGTATGCTGTAGGTCAGTAGCTCTGGATTTTCAGATCAGGTAGGCTGAAAACTGCCTCCCTCTCAAAAGTAATATAATATTAGTGCTCTGATTGAAATTTTAAATAAGAGCTTGCTTTGCAGAGCTGAAATAACTTGCTGAACAGCATGAATCACAGATCTTTTAACTGTAAGGAGCTCCGAGTACTGAGGTACCACCAACACTGTATGACTGATTTCCTCAGAGCTTCTCCATCTCTGTCAGCAACACATGACACATCCCTGAATGAAGAACATGCCACTCTCTACTCCCTCTCCAAAACATGATCCACTTGACCTTTTCCTCCATGCAAATCCAGTCACCAGCTCAGTAACTCCCAAATCACCATCCAAGCAAGACTCTCTGGCCCTGTCCCTCACCAAACCACTGCCCTTCACAAGCTGGTCAGCGAGGCCAGCGGCCTTGTAGACTCCACTGCAACTCACACCAGTGCCTTCCACTTCCCAGTCCCTGTTTTAGGAGGCTGTGCAACCAGACAGGCAGAGGACAGAAGTCCCACTCAGCACCACAAGGGTGCAGGGGCAGGGAAGGGAGGAAGGGAATTCCTCATGCAGGCATCTCTCAGTGGGATTTTCCTCTTGCAGTGCATCCAAGAGCGCCAGACACCGAGCTGTGAGAGCAGGGCTTGCCCCCTTCACGCTAACAAAGCTTGTTCAGCCAGCACTTGTCACAATATTGGACTCAAAGTTCAGATTAATTGTTTTTGTTTCCAAAAATAAATTGGAATTATAACCTAAGAATTATAACTCTTACCAGAACACCACTCTGTTATAATCAGTTCACCCTCTGTAACAAGTTCCATTCTACTTACATACCTCTCCTTGCTGAAGGGCTGGCCTGAACAGTACCTAAAACATCTGGACATTAACAGGAACAAAATCCCAGAAATTTCAGTGGAAGTCATCTGAACAATGCTCAAAAATAATATAAAAAACCCTTCAGTAAATACTTCCAAAGTACCAAAATGCAGAAAGTCTGTCTCCTGAACAGATTTCATATGAACATTTAATTTGCAATTAGGGAAGAGAAACTATTTTGCTTAAAACTAGCAAAGAGCACACAGAATCCCTTTAAATGCTTAGGTACAGTAAAGATTTGGTTAAAAGTCAGTACTCATTTCAGAGAAGAATAAACACAACAGAAAGAGTGTTTTGCCACAGATCATATAAGACTTACACATACTTACACTTCATATAATCCTAACACTACAATTTGAGTAAGTTCTATAAACTGATTTTCTTGGAAAACCCAAAAACCCAACCCTCCCTCCAAAACCACCAAAAAGCCCTCCACAAAAATCTTCATCTACCAAACTAAAAGCTACTACTTGAAGACACTGAGGTTCCCCAAATGCAAAAGGCAGGTAGCTATCATTAGAGAAAAACGAGTGCATCAACGGTTTTACTCTGATCATTTATACTAGAAGAGCACTTGAAAAACCAAATAAAAAACCAGCACCAGCTTCCAGAACCAAGATGAAGAACAAGC
The DNA here is from genome assembly GCF_020740795.1 of Apus apus. Classification (NCBI taxonomy): domain Eukaryota; kingdom Metazoa; phylum Chordata; class Aves; order Apodiformes; family Apodidae; genus Apus; species Apus apus. Next base: position 1,415,752 of record NC_067299.1, on the reverse strand, counting down.
AGGACGGGAGGACAAAGTCTGGGGAGTGAAAGGCTGAACTCCTCAGAGGACAGGCTGGGTAAGGCAGCCATGACTCGCTCAGCTCCATTCCAGCTGGGAATGCAAATCTGCTTTGCAGCCTGAGAGCAGGTTTTCTGAATTGCTGGAAGCGTTGCTCACTCACCCAGACAAACAAAAACCCACCCACGGGACCAAAAAGCCCAACAGCGACCAACCACAAATTCTCTGATTTGATGCAGTCACTTTTTTGATAAGCTCAAAGATGCCAAAGGCTGAAAGCCCACAGAGAGCTATTATTAAACTGCCTTACAACCCTCTGTGCGTTTTCTGGCCTGGAAGCAATACCTGGAACATGCAACTGCCAGAAGCTGTGGCAGGACCAGGGCTTTGTACGTCAGGAAACCAATAGAGAAGCAGTCAGAAACATCACCTCTCAGCAAACGCATCTATTCTACGAGCCAGCAAACTCCTCCTGTGCCTGAAGTTACATCTGAAGCTCTTTGGGACAAGTATGAGGTGTGGAAGTCACTGCCCTCCCAGCAGCTTGCAAACAAGCCCCACCTTCCCCCTCCTCCACAGGAGTAAGTGCTCTGGATCATATCCGTCAACCTGGGGGATTGTTACAAGTCGTTAACGTTCTGCTGTTAACAGGAGCTAAATTGACAGCATTTAAAAATCACAGCCTAGCAATCAGCAAACTCTTGTCAACTTTTATGTAGAGCTTTGAAAAACGGGCCTTTTTACCCACTGTGACCTGGGAAGAACAAACTGCCAATCCATGTAAAAAACACAACTCTTAAAAAACCCAACCCAAAACAAAAAAGCAAAACCCAAACAAAACAACAGAAGAAAAAAAATATTAAAAAAATAATTAAAAACCTCTAAATAAACAGATTCCCCCCCCCAGACAACGCAGTCATGAACTGAGGAAGCTGGTTACTACACTGGCAGAGAAGGACTTTAGCAGCAATAGTTCCAAAAGACAGACTACAACGAATTCTTAGAAAAATTTAACCCCAAAAAAAGGCAGAGTTAGCATCTACAAGTTTCGCTACAAGGAAATGCAGCTCAGCTGAAGTGTAAATAGCTGAATTTTATTCCCTGACAAGTCAGACTTATGAGTCAGCCACAAGATGATGTTTGCAAAGCAAAATGCCTGCTTTGTTTCCTTCTTCAGCAGACACTAATCCTCTCTCCCTGCTTCCCTCCCCCTACATGCAGCAGGTCAAGACCTTTTTTCCTCAAGTTCATCCAAAAAATGTTGAAGACTTTTAGCTTACTCTAGAGGCAAGTCATTCACTTGTATTTTATGTTAATAAAGTTTAGGGTTTGTTGTTTAAAGCATTCCCTGTCAGGAAAAGAAAGACGATCCATTACCACCCAGTATTAAGGAATCCTCATAAGCTTGAGCTCAGACTCTCATTGAGAGGCTGGGACAAGTGATGACCATCTTCCTTCTCTTAGATTTTGGTGGAGTTTATCTTGTTCCATCTGCCCAAGTGTTCATCACAGCGTGCTGTGGAGGAAAGCTCACCCTCAGCCCTGTGCTAAAAGGTCATCAGGCTGCACAAGAATCTTCTCCACACGCTGTGCCCTCCCTAACCCTGGAAACCAGGAGCAAGAGGGGAGGAATGCTGCAGCTCACACTACCAGAAAGTTGTCTTTCCCCTCAAATATTCTACCAAGTCCCTGCATACAAGGTTAAGTCTTTCAGCATTCTTAAGTGAAAGCTGAAGAAAGGAATTCCATAAAGCCCTTCCTTCAGTGAAGGGGTCTGTTTCTGGTTGGTTGTGTTTGTTCACCACAAAGAAGATTGCACAGGAAGACCAGCAGTTACATGATAATGGTACAGCTCACCACCAGGAACACCACACAAATATTCAGTGTACCACTTCAAGCAGCTATCCAAGCCACTGCAGGCTCATTGAGAAGGTTCTTCCAAAAATCATCTGCATATTCAGGAAGCATTTTCAAGCTTTCCAAGTGGCCGTTTTCACCATCACCTTAATGATTTCCCCAAAGACCAGATCTCATGTATCCCTACCCACCACACAACAGGCTCAGAGAGGAATGGCAAAGCCCAGCACCAAGGCCCAAGCAAAATACTCAGCAAAGCCCAAAATAAAAACCAAGAAGCCTCCAGTACCAAGTCCATCTTTAGCTCCTCAGTCATCGTGGCTCTCAAGCCCTGCAGCTGGTTTCTCTAGAATTTTCCCTCATTAGTTACACAGTAAAAAAGGATGATAACACAGAATGAGTAATTTTTATTCACCTCCACAAAGAAATCAGCAGCAGGCCACTTGGCAGAAAGCCTCTGGGATGAAAGGGAGCCAGCTAGACCTAGTGGAACCCATCTTCGTGCAGAGCAGTGGGACAAGCAGAATGACAGAACGTTGGACAAAATTAGCATGAGGGGACACAAAAGGTGTGAATAACACTCCCTCACAGCTCCCACTGTAGGAACTACAGCACCGTTGTTCAGACATTTGCATTCCCTTGAACCTACACTTTTTTGGGTTGGCTTTTTAACCTGAAGCTCTGAAAAACTGTAAAGACCAAATTAACCTTCACAGTCATAGACCAGTGCTGAACCCAAAGCTTCCATCCTGGGGAAGACTGCTTACAGCCACAAGATAATTCCACAACTTCTAGTACAATCACATTACAAGGAGGAAAAAAACCCATGTACTCCTATTTATACATTTCCCTCATAAAATCAATAGGTAAAAGATGAAACAAACTGTACTCCCTCCTTTTAACAGTTAATGTTCCCCCTCACCCCCCAGAAAAACAGTTTTCTTCATAATCCTCCACTAGATAGACAGATACATACATTAATGTATGCATGCAAGGAGAAATTCAGGAGCATCTGTCCTTCCTCTAGGTCCACTAACACTTAGAAGCTTTCATAACAAGAAAGAAAAAACACACCAGATCAGAGACAGCTGATGAGGCTACCAAAGCACTCAAAATTAAATACTTTTAGGTTTCTCAACATGTATCTAAAATGGGTTTAAAGTACAGCTAAAGTGTTCTGCTTCAAATTAAAGCAAAGAACTACAGGTTTTGCTCCACCTACATACATAATAGAGCAAACGATCTGGATTTGCGTATCAAATGGTCAAAAAAGAGTTACCAACGTGCTCCAAGTTATGCAAGAACACACAGGATTTGTTAGGCACAAGAGCTACCGCTGGAGAACAATCCAACAAAAGCCATTTCATTGGCAACACACGCAGGCTTCTAGCTCTTTAAATTTCTGTTTCAAAACCACACAAAACAAAGAAAAATAGATAAATAAGAAGTCAGTAGCACACCAGTAGTAGTTGAGCTACTGTTCTGGGCACTTTTACGTGTATGTGCCTCCGGAGAGAGGTTTCAGCCGTTAGAAACAAGGCACAGAAAACAAACCCCGAACTGCTTCGCAGCGCTGAAGGAGCCAGCCCCACCGGCCTGCGCTGCACGTTCGCCACAACACATGGCGACGGCTGCGTCCGGCAGCACCCCCGGCAGCGGCAGCACCCCCGGCAGCGGCAGCACCCCCGGCAGCGGCAGCACCCCCGGCAGCGGCAGCACCCCCGGCAGCGGCAGCACCCCCGGCAGCGGCAGCCCCAGCCGGGAGACGCAGCCGCCCCGCGGTGCAGCAGGACACGCCGCGCCCCGCAGCCCCCTGCGTGCCCCCGCACCTCCCGCCGCGAAACTTTCTGCTCTACCCGGCTCGGATCCCCCCGCTCCCCGCCACGGGAAGCAGCGAGCCCATCCCGCGGCCACGGGACCCGCGGCCGTGCCCGCACAGCCCCGCACAGCCCCGCACCCGGCAGGGCCCGGCCCGGCTCGCACGGCGAGGGCCGCAGCGCCCACCCGCCCCCAACCGCCGCCGCCTCAGCCTGCCCGACGCGGGCAGCGGGCCCGGGCAGCACCGCAGCCGCCCCAGCGCCGGGCGGGGCGCGGCGGCCGCCGCGGGGCCCGCGCGGGCGCTGAGAGGGAAAGGCCGCCCCGCGCCCCCCGCCCCAGGTGCGCGGCTCCTCACCTGCGCTGCCGCCGTCCCCGCGCCGCGGCGGCCGGGGCCGGGCTGGGGCCGCGCAGCAGCGGCGGCGGCAGGAGCAGGAGCAGGAGCAGGAGCAGCGGCAGCAGCGGCAGCAGCGGCAGCAGCGGCAGGAGCAGCGGCAGCGCCTGCGGGCCCCGCGGGCACCATGGCAGGGCCCGCGAGCGGGACCCGCGGCAGCCGCTCCCCTCAGCGCGCGGCGGCGGCTGCCATGGAGATCACAGCCACGCCCTGATTGGTCGCGGGCCTCGATGTGTCGCGGGACGCGGTTGGGCCGGCGCCGAAGATTGACAGCTGAGGGGCGGGGCCGGGCGCGGGGCCGTTAACCCCTGCGGGCGCGGGCGGAAACATCTGGAGAGCACAGCTGGGGCGGCTGTGTGTGTGTGTCACAGCTGGGGCGGGGGGGGCACAGCTGGGGCGGGGGGGGGCACAGCTGGGCGGGGGCGCCACGTGGGCGGCTCCGGATCAGCCCGTGGGCAGCAGTGCCGCGCCAGACAGATGTTGGCGGCTGGAAACAGCTGGGTGTTCTCACCGCTCGCCGCTGAAGAGGAAGGCTGAACTGCAACGGTGTTTTAACAGGAAAACCCTTCACCAATCACTGCCCCTGCCTTAGGCTTCAGAGGTCGGTCTGGCAGCTGAAAGCATCCGAAACACACAGCCGGGTGTCCCGGGCAGCCAGGTTTAGGTGCAGCGCTGCCGCTGCCCCTGACATCGGGAAAAAGGAACTGTCTGAACAGATGGGAGGCAGGGGCAGCAGGGGACAGCAGGGAGGAGCACCTGGCTCAGAGCTCAGGTGTCCCCTGGGGCCACACACCTGTCCTGCAGCAGTGGGGAAGCACAAGCCGTCTGTCGGGCAGGTGTGCAGCTGTGGAAACATCTGGAACAGCAGCAGGCTGCAGCAGCAGCTCAGGGCCGAGCTCATCTCACCCCTGAGCCAGGGCTGGGCAGAGCAACCAGCTCAGCCCTGGGGCAGCTGCACCAGCACTTTGCCCTGGAGGTGTTGCCACAACAAACAGCCCCTCAGGAGACACCTCCGGGGGTGAAGTCACCTCTGACAAGGACTGGCCTGAGGCCATGGTGACCACTTTCTCCCCAACGCTGTGGGCAGGGCATCTTTTATCCCTAAAGACTGGGAAAACTGATGGAATTTGACTTGTTAACATTGAGACAGTGATATGTGAAGACTGAATCAAACCGAAAACACATTTCTTCTCTACAGGCAGGAGCTCTGGCCCAGCTGCCAGCACCATCAGCAGACCAACACCCCAGGGTCTTATCAGCAGAGCAATCCCATGGGACATTCCCCACATTGGTGTTTCCTGCACAATGGGAAAAGCCAGCTAAAGTGATTTACAATTATTCCAACCCAAAATTCAAGCCCCACTGAGCAGTGATGCTGGACAGCCAGCTCCTGCTCATTCCCAAGGGGTGTTGGAGCCCCTGGGCTCCCTGCCTCCCAAGCCCCCCTGCAGCTGGGATGTCCCCTGCCTGTCCCTGCTGCAGCACAGGGGCTGGCAGCCACCCGGATCCACCCCTGCTTTGGTGACACTGGACTCAGCGAGGGCTCAGCTGGCCAGGGACACCAGGGCTGGGAGGCAGCACCAGCAGAGAGCCCTCGGTACAAACAAGTATTTCCAAGCTGGGAAGCACTCTGCCCTGTAAGGACTGAGTTCTAGCAGTACCTGGCAGCTCTCAGAAGTGCTCCAGGAGCTGCTGGGAGCACAGACAAACCAGTGATTCCTTTCAGGTGTTCAAGTTCCGCTCAATTTTTTTTTCCCCTGCCAGTTATTGACAAGGAATAAATGTCATTTGCTCCTGAATGCAGCTGGATTTGAACTAACGATATAAAGGTGAAACAGCCTGTGTCCTGTTTCCAGTAAGTTTGCCCCAGCCCATTAAACAGAACTTTTCAGATTGCTTTATTGGCTTTTCTTTTATGGCTTTAACTGTGACACGCATAGATCTTCCTTTTTAAAAGCTTCCAATCTGTGGCAATCGAACAGTGCCTCCAGGGGGGGAAAATGCTGTTCTCCTAGGGAAAAGGGAGAAGCAGGAGGCTGCTGCTGGAGGCAGATGGAGCTGCTGCACAGAGCGAGCACCCCAGGCTGGGGCTTTCTTCACTCAATGTTTGTCTGAGAGCCCCAATCAAATAACCCATCAGCTTTTGCACCACACGAAGCCTCAGCACACACAGAGCTCAGCAGTTGTTCTCAGTGGACAAACATCACCAGAAGCAGCAGCATTTCATTGCTTGTTATTTGAGGTTTGCACTGGCTGCTCCTTGTTGGGTTGGTCCTGGTTTGTTCCTTAAAGCTGGGAAATGATTCCTCCTGGCTGGGGATGAAGGATGAGCCCAGAACTGACCCCACAGCCCTGGGGGGAGCAGGGCTGGTGCTGTGTGGCCACAGCTGGTGCTATTGAGGAGCTTACATGAAACTTTTTTTCCATGTTATTCCTGAATATGAGCCACAGCATCAACCACATTTTTTTCTCCAAATGACTGCTGTGGCAGAGACCAGCTGTGCAACATCACCTGGAGGGATCAAGCCTGGTGGCTGCATCTGTGCCCCCATCATCCATTGGGTCTGGGGCACATCAGGCTGCCAGGAGCCCAGAGCCATCCCACACAGCCCAGAGCCATCCCAAGCCATCCTGCACATCCCAGAGTCATCCAGAGCCATCCCACACAGCCCAGGCCTCTGCTCACTGGCACATTCAGTTCAAAAAATGTATTTTGTTGTTTTTTTTTTCCTCCCTGGCCTTCCAGTTGTACTGTCTTGTCCTGACACCAACTCCATTACAAAAGTCACCCTGAATCCAATTTGAGTGTGAGGGTTAAAAGCAAGAGCAATCTTGCTAGTCCAGATATCCTGGCCCTCATCCAGGAATTAAGGTAAAATTACCTTAATTCCACCTTCCAAATCCTAAGAATGTAAAGAATTTCCCTCTAGCTCTGCCCAGCTCCTTCCCCAGGCCCAGAGCAAGGAGGGCTGTGCTTGCTGGTTTAGGCACGTTCTGCCAGAACTGTTAAATATTATTCTTTTTTCCTCGAATGCCTCAGCAGTGATTGCACAACCCGGCTTTCCGGGAGGATCCCTCCTTCCCTGAGAGGCAGCTGGAGGAGGGTTGGTGCTTGCGGCTTCCGTCCCTGCGCTCATTAAAGGTACTTTTGAAAGCCAGGAGGGCGAGAGGCTCAGCTGCCACTTCTGCCTCAAAAAATGACCCTTTTACCTCCTTCACAGAAGGTGATAGAGAGAGATCCACTGCAGGAGGCACTGAGGGAACCGAGGAATTTGGAGGACACTGATATGGTAAAGCACAAAGAAATTCAGCTGGATTTCAGCTCGTCCTGCGCATCTGGGAAATTCATTTGGTCTTTAGGTGGAAGCAATTCTGAAACCCAAGCCCAGCGTGTGCGGCGCTGGGCACCCCCCGCCCACCAGCCTCTGGGAAGTGCTTCCCTGGCTCCCTGCCAAAGACACAGGCTGAAGCCAATCCTGTTATCTCCACCATTCTGAGTATGAACAAACTGCCCTCGGAAGAGGGGAAAGGGATGGATTTAACACCTGACTGGCAAAGCAAACTGCTGCCAGTTAAACCAGCACAGACTTCAAGCCCTCGGCTGGTGCCCTGGCCAGGGATGGGGCTGCATCCCTCTCCACATCCTGCCCTCTGAGCTGAGTTTATCTTGGGATGAGGGTTATTCCAGACCCCAGTGGGAATACCCCACTCCTGGCTGCACACCCTGGCAGGACAAGGAGCAGGTAGTCAGCTGGCACCCAGCACCACAAGTGGGTCCCAGCAGTGTCTGTCAGTGCAGACAGACAAAAAACCAACAGCCTGGACATTCGGGGAAGACTCACGATCCCTGGAAGAGAGAACATCCAAGGACTGTGCTCAAAAGCTTCTGAGTTTAGGAAAGGCAGGCCCCACAAGACATCCCTCACAGCAGGAGAATAAGATGTTTCTGCCTCCAGCCATGCCTTGCACTTAACACAGTCTGGCTTAGCAGCAGAGCAAACCTGTCAGCTGCAAGCCCAACCAGGATGCTCTTTACCTTGGACAGACATTACTGCCTCTCTCTGCATTTCCCATAGGCACACTCATTTTTATTGCTTTTCTCTGCTACCAGAATTCTTTTCCTGGCCTGGCTGCCTCATCTGTCCATCACTTGGCAGCGCCCAGTTTGCCCAGGGGATGCTGTGGCACACGTGATGTTTGCAGGGATGGGCTGGGGCCCTGCTGGGCATTTCTGAGAGCTACAGTTTGTATCTCACAGCCAAAGCCAGCAAAACCAAGCCCTGAGAACCACTGTGGGACCAAAAAGGTGCTATCCTCAGTGTTTACCTGCATGGGTGCCGGGCCAGACCCTCTGGCTCTGACCACATGGGTGCTGCAGCCCTGAGGAATCCCCTCCTGCCAGCTCCAGCCCCAGCTTTATCCCTTATTCCCCCAGTCCCATGCTCTGTAGCCAAGCAGGGCTGGCTCTTCTGCTGCAAGCACCATTTCAGAAGGATTTAGGCCCAGCTTATCCAAGTCAGGAGACTGTGGACTCTTCTTTAGGTAGCTGCAACCTTATCCCACTCATGATCCAAGAGGAATGAGGAAGATTTTGCTCTGGCCCCTCTTGGGGATAAATAGCTCCATATCCCCCTGTCTCTGTCTGATCTCATGTCTGCTGCCTTCTAAACCTGACAGCTGAGAGCTGATCTTTCCACGCGCCTGGAGAAATAATTGGGGGGCAGGGAATGTCTGTGCCTTGTCCCTGTGCTGGCAGGCGAGGCGTTCCAGGCTGCAGATGTATTTATTTCACCAGCAGATTTTTTTCCTCCAGCTGCAGGAGCCTTTGGAGGTGCAGAGTCCTCAGGTTTTTCCAGCTGCTAGGCAGTCCCAGCCATCCAATAAATATAGAAGTAGCTGTTTTTCCAGTCAGAAAGCAGGAGTGATTAATCTCTGCTCTTACATTTCTAGGCATCTTCCCGTGCTCCTGGCGTGCAGGCAGCTGCCGATGTGGCACAGGGACGTGTGTGGGCAGAGCACTCAGCTCCAGCAGGGACATCCCAGAATAAGCCATTGCCTAATTCCTTCCCCTCCTTTATGCTTCCCTAAAGAAGACATATATATATATATATAAAACCAACAAACCCGATATCTCAGAGAGCAGACCCTGGAGCTCGTAGAAAAGCTTCCCATGATGCCACCAGGCTGCTGGAGGTGTTGGCTCCCAGGGATGTGCCGTGTGCTCTGAGGGACATGCTGTGCTTCTGGCTGCTCATGCAAAGTGCCACAGGTTCACCCACCAGCAGGCAGGAGCTGCACAGAGCCTCAGGACATCCATCCTCAGCAAGTTCCTCCGCCCCGTTATCAGGGAGGGATCAGCTGCTTCTTGTGGGACTGTGAAGTTTGACTGGCTGGAAGCGCCAGCGGGTTGCAGGACTGTCCTGGGTTTGTAGAGCAGCTGCATGTGTGGCAGCCACTGAATGAGCTAAATATCCATTGTAATGGATACTCATCATGCCAGTGATATGAGAAATAATCTCATCTGTGCCTGGAAAACAGCACAGGGAGATGAAGAGCAGCTCACTATCTCCAGCATCTAAAATACATCCCCCCTCTCAGGCTCTCCAGCTGCAACGGAGCAGTGGGACACCAGAAAAGGCCCCGGCTGCAGCCCATGGGTGGGTTTCTCCAGAGAACGAACCATCTCAGCATGGCTGGACTTGCAGGACTTGGATCTTGCAGGCAAGGCAGTTGTGAAATCCAGAATACCCTGTTGACTGAATACATTTGGCACCTCCATCATGCCCAAGGGACAGACACTTTGAAGGCAGGAACTGTACAAGTGCCCAGCAGGTCCATCACCCGCCCTGCAGAGAGCTGGCCAGCTTGCAAGCAGCTGAAGATTATTTTAAAATTACATGGTTTTAAAATTACTTAAAGCTCTGAAGGAACACCTCAGAGCTGCTAATGAAACCATCCCTGGTGCAGCCCTTCTCTTGGAGCTTCTTGTAAGTGGTGGTAAAATTCACACTATTGAAGATGAGACAAGACTGAATTTAAAACCCATCCATGCCACGGTTTCTTCTTGCAGACTTGCAGCATTTTCATCCTCCCCTGCCTTCTTTCTGGGTGAGCTTCTTTTGTCAGCTAAAAGAAATGGAATTCAACCCAAATTTCCCCTCCATGGGGACAGCCCCGCTCCTCTCTGGTTTGCCACCAGCAAGCATCAGTTCAGCAGCTGGAGTTTGACACCTTCCCTGGGGGGTGAGGAGAGTAATGCAATGCCCTAAAAAATAAATAAATAAAATTCCACTGCTTTTGGGAACAGGCTCCTCTGCTGGATCCAGCACCCTGCCCTGGCAAGGAGCTGTGGGGTTTTTTTTCCCCATTTGCAGTGGCTGAACAGCTCAGCTCTGGATGTTGCTTGAAAAACTGTGGTTTAAACCCTTTTTTTATCCCCAAGGCTGTACCTTCAGGTCTTGAGTGAGGCACATTGTGGAACAGGTGAAGCCTGAGCCCCTGGGCCAAAGTCTGGGAGAGCAGCTAACGGGAGGGAGGAGCAGGACCTTCTGCAGAGTTCCCTCACCTTGTTTGGTTTCCATCAATCATTTATTTTTCTGGTTGCCTTTGAAAAGAGGATCACAGCATTTAATGCTGAGGAGCTGCTGGGTTTGCTACAGGGAGGGGAAATAGCCCTGATTGAAAACAGAGGAGGCACCTTCACTAGAGAGGTAATGGGAGTGGTGAGACCCCCTGAGGACCGGAGGGTGTGAAGAAGACATCTGAATTCTGCAGCCACCAAAAGCGACGTATTTGAAACTGTAAATTCATTGTAGACAAGCTATGAAATCCAGACCTCCTTTCTCCCTGGCCCCTGCTCTAACCATCAAGTAACATCCCCCTCAACCATAAAACAGATGTTAAATTAAAGAAGCAGAGCAGGGAATAAAATGCACCAAAGAAATCAGCTACTGAGCTTCTGCATCTTTATGTGAAAAACCTGGGCTGCAAAAAGAAACAGCCTTTTTCTTAAGCAAACCAAAATTGCACCAGCAGAGGCAAATAACAAACCCATTTTCCTGTAAAAGTGCTTTCAAACCATGAAGAGAGAGCAGCCACCAGTACTGCAATTTTCAAAGGTGCAATGGAGAGAGAGGGAACAGAAATGGCCACACCAGGACTGGCTGGGCCCGTCCTGCCCCGACACCCTCCGCACGGCTCCTCCAGATCCAGGCACAGAAACAAGTCCCAGTTCATGCCAAGGGCTGTTGGACCAGTGGCCGTGGGAACCTGCTGGACCCACAGGGGTCTTCTCTAATATTAACTTCTGCACGTTCTTTATTCAGTCCTATACTCACAATTTCTTGTTTTTCTATGGAAAAATGAGCCTTCCTGGGCCAGAACCCTCAGAGCAGCGAGGGCAGAGCTCCCCAGCCCACGTGCTGCTGACGCTTGAACAATGAAATAAGAAACTTTCTTCACTCGTGTGGCCAGCGAGAAGCTTTTGCCCTTAGATCAGGGCTTTTGGTTCCAAATAGTTTGGGTTCCTTTGGGCAGAAATCCCTGCCCTGCTCTGCAGACAGCCTCTGACTAACCCCAGGCAGAGGGAAAGCAGTTGTTTTGTTTTGTGTTCTGTGAACACATCCACAGACTTGCTGAGAGCCAGCAAGGACGACGGTAGCAAACAACTGGGGACCCCAATCTTAAGATGTGCCACCTCAAATCAGCCATGCCCCCATGGACAACCTCCCCAACAGAGTCCTACAAGCAGACAACTCATCCTTCTTTGCCTAAGAATTTTTTATATATATAAATTTTAAATTTTTTATATATATATATAAGATGCATATAATGCAAATAAACACACTGGAACAGGCTCCCCAGGGGAGCAGTGATGGCACCAAGCCTGTCAAAGTTCAAGGAGCATCTGTATGATGTTCTTAGTCATATGGCTTAGTTTTAGGTGGTTCTGTGAGGAGCTGGGAGCTGGATTTGACGACCTTTATGGGTTCCTTCCAAGTTGAGATATTCTATGATTCTATAAACACACACACACAAATATATAGATCTGAACTTCTGCCCCAGCCCATGGTTTTGGTGGGGTGGCCTTGGCTGGCTGCCAGGCACCCACCCATCAGCTCTCTCACTGCCCTCCACAACAGGACAGGAAAGAAGACAAGATTAAAATAGAAGCTCATGGGTCAAGATAAAGACAGGAGATGTCCCCTGGCCACCAAAGCACCGCTCTGGGGGCTGGAGGAGCACCTGGCCATGGCACAGGGGGATGCAGCCCTTCTGCCACCCACACTGCCCCACAATATGAACTTCCAAAATTCCCTGAAAAATGCCTTTTTGCCAGCCCAGCCTGGATGCAAAGGGGAGGACACCAGTGGGGCAGAACTGCTGCTGCTTCTCCTCCAGTGACTAAGAAAATGTGACTATGTGATCAACCCTCCTGAGCGCATCAGGGGCCGCCTGCCAGTGCCTGCATTTGATTTCTTGCCTAAACTCCAGCCAGCTTAATGCAACATCAGCTTGGAAGCCATAAAACACGAGACAAACAATGTAAATCAATGCGACCAGCAGAATTTAACAGGAAACAGGCTGTGCTCTTTATTTTCTGGATCAGAGAGCAGCTGGCCAGCACAGCCATGATTATCTCTGAAAGTCCTTGCGCCCATCTGCTTGTTTGCAAGCAGGGGAAAGGGAGCATTACATGATTGCATGTAATGTGGGGTTTGGTACAAATTAACTGTAAATGACTTGAAATTGGACAAAAGACAGAAAAGTCATAATAAAAGAGAGATTAAATACCTTCTAACTCGAAGACTACTGAAAAAGCAAGCAGCAGGATGAACCTGGAGATGTTGGGATTTGCAGCTTATCTAAGGACTGGCAGCAAGGGCAGGAGTGTCTGCACCCTAGAGCTACAAAAAACTGCACTTAACATCTCTCTGGGGTGCTTTAAGGCAGGCACAGGGCTGCCAAAAAGCTCAGTGTCACTTCTTCCTCCAGCAGACCTGTTGTCCCCCCAGCTACAGTCAGTGCTATGCTGGAGGGTCCCAGCTGCCCTCACCAAGGTGCATCAGTCCCACCGGGATGCAAACAGTGCAGGGATGCCAGGCACTGGGCTGGCAGGAGGACAGGGCTTGGGGCAGCTGCTGGGGTCAGCTTGCAGAGCACCTGGCTGCCATCAGCCCTCTCACAGGCCGACCAAAGTCCATGAAAATCCATGGCCATTCTTTTTTCCCCTCCTCTGTTCCTCTCGTAGAGCTGCTGCAAAGCCCCACAGCAGCGCCCGCTCAGCGCCACGCGTCCCCGCAGGAGAACACTCTGATAACACCACGATAACACCGGGAGAACCTCGCGATAACGTCGTGATAGCACCGTTAAGCCCTCACATCTCCAAAACCACACGTCCAAACAGGGCTTCCACCAAACCCAGCCACTGCCCCAGGCCCGGCCACTCAGCCCCGTCCCGCCCGCAGCCCCGACTCACAGCACTGCTGAATTTCACCTTTTTCGACTGAAATCGACGATTCCGCTCCCCATCAGCAACGCTGAGGGGCAGGCAGGGCTGGCTCCAGATAGACCCAAACCTTCCCTCCCACTGAGTGCTGAAGGGATCACCAGGATGGGAAGGGCTCAGCCTGGAGCTGGAGCCCGACCTCAGGCAGACGGGGAGGATCTCGGCGTGTCGAGGGGCAGCTCAGGACACGCATCGGGGCTTTGGGGATCTCTTCCCAGCAGCTGCTGCTTCTTCCCCACCCTCTTTTATAGGAGCCCGAGAGCTCCCATTGGCTCCAGGCACACTTATTCCAGTGACTACTATGACCCATTTATATTGCGTTAAATAATTTCTCAGTTCATTGTCCTGCAGAGATTAGTTACATATAAGCATATTTTAATCATTAACTATTGGGCTCTGCTGAGGCCCCAGCAAAAAATGCAGAACCCGCAGCCTCCCCCATCCCTCCCTCCCCTTCTGCCAGCTTCCAGCTTCACCACCAGTCTTGCAATATTTATGGTTTTCCTTGGAGCCTCCACTCCTGGCCTGATACAACCAGCTCAGCTGGCACTGGAGGGAAAGCTCCAGCTCCTGGAGCTGCAGAAAGGCTGGGAAAAAAGGCTGGGAACAGCTCAAACCTCAGAGTCCAAAGAGTAAGAAGCAATATTTGGAGGTTGCATCATGAAGAAGTGGTGCTTGTAGAGTCAATCACAGGTTTTGGGGTGAATCTCATGTTTTCTTAGCACATTGAGCACTAGAGATGAGCTGGAGCCTGTGGTGGAACCTCACTCTCTGTTGCCCTAATGAAACCCAGTGAGATGCTGCAGGTGGTGACATGACCTGGGACAGGAGGCAGGGTTAGTGCAGAACCTGCCCCAAACATGGCTGATGCCACCTGTGGTCCTTGCCCTGGACATTTCTTCCCCAATGGCTCCACCAAGGGTCAGGGCTCCAGCAGCAGTTCAGGGATGGATTCACCTTTTGAGCCACTCCCTGCATCCATACACAAGGAAAAACTGTAAGAAAGCAAGAATTGCTTGTCCTTACGTTCACAGACCCCTGTCCAAGCAACCCCTGCTGCAGTACCCACATCCAGAGGGAAGCCTCACCTGGGCAAGGCACACGGACCCCACACAAGGACCCCAAACAGGAGCAATCTCATTTCACCAGGGTAACACAGGACACTCGTGTGCTACTCAGCACATCTTGTCCCACCAAACCTGGTGGTTTCCAAGACGGGGACAGCAACGATCCCCCTGCAGGCACCTGGCATGGATGGGATGACCCCAGCACCAAGTGGGGATGAGTTATCCACAGATGTCTTCCACCAGCTTTTGGAGCACAAGGAGCATTTTAGAGCCATCTCCAGCACAACAAGCACCTTTTGAGCCACCTTCCCAGTTGTTTCAACTGCTGGGGTCTCACCCAAGGTGGTGGCACATGGGCCCCATCCCCTGGTACAGCCCCACGGGACTGAGAAAGAGGCAACTTCCCGCTGAGCCCACGCCTGGGAGCAGGGCACTGCACAGGAAAAGGGAAAATGTTTAAATTGACCTGAAACAGCCCGTTTCCAGCTCCGGCTCGCAAAGGCTGCAGCGTGGGCAGCTGGAAGCAGCAGCTTTTGGGAGGTTTGATGGGCTTTGCTGGGTGATGAAGGAGCGAACCTGCTGGGAGCAGGCGGCTGGATCCCATCAGGTTCTGAGTGGGAGTTTCTGGCGTTGCCTCTTCCCCCCTCAGGGCCACCCTCTGGCTGCTGCACCCCAAGGAAGCCTCTAACGCTGCCTCGCCAAGTTTGCTAAGGAAACTGCTGAACAAAACAAAAGGGAGGAAAAAACCCTTTGCAGCTGGATTTGCCAAGTGCTCAAGAAGTCAAGCCCTGTTGTGGTGGCATGAACCACCTTCCCCGTGGGACAAGGAACATCCCAATGCATCAGGATGGGGACTGAGGTGGCACTTGCAGAGGAATCAAGGTGCTTGTCCTACACGTTTCCCCCAAGCTCCCCCTGCTCTCTGTCCATCCACAGCATTTCAGAGCTCAGAGAGTATCACTGGTCCATAACGCTCAGACAACTGGACACATCTAATTAACAAGCCCCTGCAATTAGCACGGGATGGAGAGCCCTTCCAGCCTCAGCAGACACATAAACCACAGCTGTGACACAAGGCAGCGGGTGCATCCAGGCTGATGCCCTCCCTCCTGCACAGGCAGCACAGGGAGAGGGGACCCTGAAAGCCCTTTGAAACTTGCCCAAAATATCTCTAGTCCAACAGAGTGCTTTTTTTTTTTAAAGCCTGTGGTGTGTCTCCAGGGTTAACTTGCACTAGATATATAAATATGTGCATATATAAGTGTGGGAAGAGCTGGGAGGGCACACACCCCCCTGCTCTCTGCTGAGCTGGATAATTTCAACATCTCAGATTTTCTATTTTTAGATTCCTCTTTCTCAACGGCATTGGGTCTGTAAACCCCCCTGCAGCACCTCCAGACCCCCTGCAGCCCCCCTGCAGCACCCCCAGGCCCAGCTTCCCTATTTGCATCAAGCCCTTCCCAGGGATTTTTTTGCTTTCCCATCTCTTTTCAGATGTTCTTTTACCCTGTTTGGCTGGTTCACACGGCAGATTTATTTCAATTATCTTTAAATTTCAACAGCATCACAGCTACCTTCAATGGCTGTTTTTATAAACACTAAAGTGAATAAAATAAAGAACCTTAATGCAGAGGGAAATTAATTTAAGCAACATGTGCAGGGAGACTCTTGCTGATGGCAAGCAAAGGTTCTTGGGGCTTAACAAACACTTCCTAAGTGCTTGCTGCATTTTAGTTGTGCTTTGGCCCAACCTCTCATTTTTTTCAACACAAGCATTTCATTTTGCTCAATAAAAACTTTGCAGCAGGATTTATTTCTGTGGGAACAGAAAATATTTTCTCTGTCAACGTCTTCAGCAGCTCCAACCTAAACAAGGCTGCCATCCACTCCCTCCAGGACACTGGCTGGATCCCAAACTCTGCCTCCAGAGCAGTGCTTTGGAAAGGGGGCTAACGTGACCTTCCTCTCTCTGGGAAGGCTACAGAACATCACTTGTGGTTTTACAGGGTGCTTTGGGCTTCTTTAGAGCAGTCCCTGGGCTCATCTGGGGGTGTGGGGAGAACTGGACACGTCCAAGCTGCTGTTGAAGCATTTTAAAGAGTTCTAACGTGCCAAGGACAAGTAATTCCCTGCCTGCTGTGACCCAAACCTCCTCCCCTTTAAAGGATCTCACCTAGGAACAGGGGTCCCAATTCCCAATCCCACAGCCTGGCAACAGGAGCGCTGGGTTATCAAGCTGGTGGTGAGGAACCTGTGTCCTCAGGGCAGGATCTCACCACCCAAAGGCATCGCTGTCGCAGGCGAGGAGGAGGAGGCATGGTGCTTGTTTTGGTACTCACCATGCAGGCAACAACCCTCGGTGGCCTTCCAGCTGCCTGCTCCCTGCCCAGCTCTTCCCAATCCATGTCACCAGCATCAGCTCTACTGCAGTGCTCATTTTGGGACACCAACTGGATCTTTCTCACTGACCCCTCACCAATGCAGAAGGACCAATTCTGGTGTCTCCAAATCACCCTTTGCCAACTCTCTGGCTGGGCTGGGGCCAAGCTCTGCCCTCCCTGTTCTCAGGTCACAGGCTGATCCTGCACAAGTTGCTGTTGTGCCACTGAGGTCAGGAGAGCAATGTCCCTGTGCACCAGCTTGGGACCTGCTCCCACAATTGCATTTTAAACCAAAAAAGGAACCAGTGTAAAAACACAACCCTCTGGCTGCCATTATACAAACCAAATGAACTGCTGCTCTGGAAAGCAGGGCCTTCCCCTGCTGCAGGGGACATGGCCACCATGGAGCTCAGCAGCCCACCACAAGGGAACAGCTTCCTTTGGCTTCATGGCTCAGCCCCATCCTCAGACTTGGATCTTCTGCCTGACTCAAGAGCACTGATGTTTCCATTAGAGAGTCCTCCCATCACACAGTTCACCTCCCCCTTATCCCTGTACACACAACGTGAGAGATGAGCAGCACCTGGAGGCTGTGCCTCCATGGTGGGGCCATTCCCAGGGGTTCCCAGCTGTGGGGTCTGGCACTGCTTGTCCAGGAGATTCCCAACTCAGTTCCCCAAAACCAACAACCTCCAAGGGGTCATCCAAGATACACAGGAGCTGCCACAACCAGAGATGTCCATCTGCAAAGACCCAAATGGGTGATACAGAACAAAAGAGGAACACAGAGGAAATGAGAATGCTAAAAATAAAAATGCACATCTGAAATATTCAGAGGGTGCTGAGTGCTCTGCCCTCCTCCCAACACCAGCAGAGCACAGATATTGTGCTGGGTAACTGATGAGTTAAGAGAACAAAGAGCAGCCTGGGGAGACAGGCAGATCTTTTATCTAATGCACAGAACACCTGAAAAAACGAATCACATCAGCAAGAGTTTTCTTCCCATAAACCACTCCTGAGTCTCAGGTTTGCCAAGAACACATCCAAGAGTGAGCAGCACAAGGTGACACCTGCTCCCAGAGCCAGGAGGATCCCTGGCCTGTATTTACATGGCTGGAGGGCACAGACAGCAGATATTTAAAAGATTTCTTGATATAATGCAAATGTGAAGTCCCAGATCCCTTCAAATGTTACTCAGTGTTGCATTTTTAGGGCAATTAGAGGTCACTTATCTTAATTGAGACCAAGCAGCCATCCCAGGATTGCACAAGTTTAACACATGTATTCATCTGGAATTGGTTTTGCTAAAAAAGTTAAATACACCAGCAAGTGGATGGGGTCTTGTATCTTGTACAGCTCACACACAACAGCTGACAACATAGATGCTGGCAAAAGCCCATCATGATAACAAATCAGCAGCTCCCAAGATGGAACATCTGACTTCAGAGATCTTTTAAAACATTCTTGCTGGCTAAAGATACTTGCAATCTACTTCCATCTGCTTTTTGTAAGTTTAGAACAGGCTTCAGTAACTTAATTTTAGAAAAAGACAAGATAAAAATGTAAACACTTGCAAGGTCACAAAATGTCAAACAGCACCACTGACTGCTAACAGTAAAATGCTAGTTTTCACATGTATTTAGCATCATTCCATGACATGCTCTATCCATCTATTTTCTTTTGTTGCCCATTTAGAGAGAAAATACATATTGATGTATCATAAAAACCACCAAGGACTTTCCCCCTCTAATACTATACTTACCAGTCAAAACATACCTTCAGTCTTCAGCCTTGAAATGCATTTAATGTAAGATAATGTTTAAGAGGTAACAAATATATTTTCCAATAAGTTCACTTCCTCTCCAAATATCAAAGAAGCTTAAAATACCAGGGAAATGGATATAATAAATCCCCCAGACACTGCAATTTATCACTCCCTTCCATATACAACACAACT
Source organism: Apus apus (assembly GCF_020740795.1). Classification (NCBI taxonomy): domain Eukaryota; kingdom Metazoa; phylum Chordata; class Aves; order Apodiformes; family Apodidae; genus Apus; species Apus apus. The sequence goes on along the minus strand of NC_067299.1, from coordinate 1,396,773 downwards.
AAAGCCCTGAATGCATAAATTCTTTGCATTAAAACACAAAATAAAACTATTACAGAAGTGTGGGGGGAAAAAAAAGTCATATATTCTGAATCAAGGTCTTATGTATTTTCTATAAGCCACAAAATTCCCAGGATTTACTTCAAACTTAATTTCTATTTCCAGTATATTATAACAATTACAAAAGAATGGTCTGCAGGCAGTATAAAATCAGTGCCATGTGTAACACGTTACATTATGTGCATGTCTATGTATACATCCACAAGAAGTTTATTATAATCTTAAGGTTATTATAATGCTTTCAACACCAATTCTGAAATCTTTAATCAGACAAAAGTTCAATACACAAAAAAACTCTGCTTCAAACAAGACAGATTCTCATTCTTGTAAACCAGATTAGGACTTCACTTCAGTGTCGACTCAATCATGTATTCCACAGTCAACACCACGTTCACAGGCCTGGGACTTGTCCAGATATGAACACTGGAACAAATGTTCAAAGGGAAAATACACACCTCACTCCTAAATGTTGTTCTCTTTGTCTTCCTAAGAGCCTTAACACTAGAGTCCAGAGCCTCAACTGCTGTGAAAACTGGTCCAGCCCAGCTGATTTCTGTGGCAATAGGTTAATTCAGCTGATCTGGACCTTTTTTCAAGCAGGGACTCCTCAGACATCCCTGAGAGCAGCTTTCCTACCAACACCTCCTCTCACTGCCAAGATGCCAACAGCCTACTTGAAATTATCTGGCCAGATACCAAGCAGCTCTTGTGCATTAATCCATGTACTGATCCCTGCAAACAGCTCCAGAAGTTGGCTTTGTACTGGAGACTGTGTTCTGAAAACCAGTTGGGCAATTCACAAGCACATGAAAGCAATTATAATTATAGCACCACTGTGATAAATACAACACTGCCAGCTGTATCTAAGCCTATTCCAATGTACAGCTGTTATAAGGGTAACAGGAAGGACACAAAAGCTTCAGATTCTGTGCCTCATAAACTCTCAGGCTGCCACTCTACCAACTCAGTTCCTGCAATCTCCATATATAGGACAAAATGCCAAAACAATAGAGTCCTTTTCCATGCCTCCTTGTAAACAGTTGGCTCCCTCATCACCTCAAAGCAATAAAAATTGTAATATATTTTACAATCATGTCCAATACAAGATTAAACTGGTACCAAGTAAAAACCAGAAAAATACTAACTGATTCTCTGTTGAAACTGTTGCCAGCTGTGGTCTAGATGCCTCCTAGGCTTGGTCACCTTTGTCTTCAGTTGCCATTGCTGAGTGTCTCTGCTGTTCCTCCGGGTCCCCGGGCAGAATGCTGGTGACTGTCTGGAGAAGGGCCTCGATCTGCTCCTCTGTCAGCCTCTCCTCGCTTTCTTCTACCATCTGCAGGTCAAAACAAAACCTATTGTCATCATTAAATCCATACTTCCTCCCTCAGCTCCAAACAGAAGGACTCCACTAATTGGGCAATTCTCAATGGATGCAAGACACAGTCTGAGCTCATCACAAAAGCATTTCACAAGTGGAACTCTCACAACATTTAAGGAGAGAGAGAAGAGCTCCACTGTTAACCATGACAATCAGCACTGCATAATGAGCCCCTGCTTGCTTCACAAGAACACCCAGGGAACAGGCTTTCCTCCCTGCTTTCTCCTCAAGCCTCTCACCCTACACACCAGCATCCTGAACCAGGTTTTTCGTTTAGCTCACAAGCAGAGCCTCCTTCCAGAGCTGTTTTCCTACGTTCCTGTGCTTTCATGTGAGAACTGAAATGGGAAAACCTGGAAGTGAACACCTGAACCTTGGTACCCTATCCAGCACCTAGAATCTAAGTAATTAGGCCACAAAAGAAGCCACCTAAAGCAGCTGTATCTTATTGGAGTTTACTTAGCTTGTGAGATTCCTGAATATAAAGGCATATCAAAGCTCAAAGCAACACAAAACATGCTGCCATGAATCCACAATACAATTCCATAAGAATAATTAGGGACGTGCTCTCACTGTGGAGCTGTGGGAACTCTTCTATCATTGCCACCAGTAAAAACAACTGCCCTAATTTATAGGCAGCTCTTAAAAGGAAAAGCTTGTCAGAGGAGTGGAAAAGCAAGCCAAATGAATTCTTCAAATGCAAATGAGACCAATTAGGATTGTGGGGTTTGAGATTTTCTGTTCTATACCAAGTCCTTTAAAATGTCCATTGAAGAGCGCTGATTTATATTAATTATGGTTCTTGGCCAACAGAGGTTTAGTCAGTTCTAGCCATCAATTGTCAGTTATTCAGATGCATCCTGCCTTCTAGAAAGCAGAGTGGTACATCCAAGTAACTTTTTTTCCTTGCAGTGCCCTATGAGCCTCTTTGCACAATCTGATCATATTTCACCAGCCATGAACCAGACTCCACTCGTGTAGCACAAGGCAGACAGCGAATATTTGTTAGCAGGTGACTGTTCTGAGGACCATCCTGATCAAAAATGAAATCCTCTGTGGAGTGAATTCCCAGCTACAGTTAGTTCAGGAACTACTCTAGGACCCAGGCTTGAACACAGCCCTGGCTCTCATCACCCATAGCTGCTACACTATATGCTGAGAGTTAAAATACACCAAAAATGCTCCTAACCTGCCCATCTGTGCCAGCAACTGCTGCAGCTACTGAAGTGGTAGCAGATCATTGCCTGCCAGGCTGCACTTCAGAAGGGATCATCTCAGCAGCTTGACTAGCATACCTTGGAGCACCAACATTACACAACACAGTATGTTACAGCATGTAAATACAAGCTTTGCTGCCTAAACTGCTGACAAAGCCACTACTCTACAGATGACCTGTGCCATTAAGTTTTGTAGAGGATGATCAGACTGGTTTTTGGACTGAATTACAAGTGTTACTACTGCTACATTGAACTTGATAGGTTACAGTCCCACAGCAGCAGGAACCATAAACAGGGAAAGCCCACATCCTTTGGACAGGCAGAATCACTTAAGGCAGAATGATTTTCTCCCTTGGTGGCCAATATCTCCCACATTCATTGCCAACCCACTGCTTTCCATTCTTCAGGAAAATGGCACCTTCCCTGCTTTAGATGTAATTTATTGGATAACATGAGGCCTTCCCTATTTATATTTTAGCCCTGCCTTGATCTCTTTCACTTTCCTCTCCAAACACTTTCTCCTTTAGGTGCTTGCTTCAGGTAGCCCGAGTTAAACACAGGGTTTGATGACAACTGAAATAGATAACAGTGATTCCTAGAGCAGCATCAACTCTTCTGAACTTCTACATTAAAGGCAGCAACTACTTAGATGAGTGTGTAATCACTGCTTCTTAGATGCCTGAGTCCCAACAGGAGCCATCAGGTTGGTGCCGTTTGTAGGGGCTGGACACGAAGCCTGCAGGACTGACCCGCTGCAGACACCCCTGGGACACTGACACAGGAGCACAGGAGCTCTGCTGATTGCTCTGGCAGCTGGAGAAACAACACTACCAGCAAGGTGATGGAAAAAAATAGTATCTCATGTATCAGATGCTTTGGTGCTGTCACTGATGTCTCACTGAACTGTTGAGAAAAGCACCTTTAAAGCAAGACGCTGGATGACGCGCTGAGGAGCGGCTGAGGCAGCTCCAGATCCTTCTGTTGGCAGATCCACAGTCCTGCCAGGGGGAAGTGGTCGTTCCTTAAACTGGGTAGCAAATCCACCAAGAGCTCAGCCCTGGCTGCCTCTGAGCTGTGCATCCTCCCTGCCAGCCCCCACACCAGGAATTACCCGCAGACAAAATCTCCATCTGGCAGGATGAAGAGCTCGCAGGTGACTCTCCAGCGCTGGGCTGCTGCGCTGCTGTTCCAGAGTTCAAAGGATCAAAAGCATAAGCTATACACATCTTTCTTTTTTTTTTTTTTTCACTCTTCAGGGAAACAGCCTGAACAACAACTTAGGAAAAGAGAAGAAATTAGAAAGCAGCAAAGCAGCATGCCAACAGGAACAACTCAAAAGTTCAGAGCATGGAGATAAAAGAGACAAATGAAACTGTCTGAAGGACACCAGACACCAAGGGAGACAGGAGGTCACTCAGAGGCTTAGTCTGGCTGCAACAGATGTTCCCACAGTCTTCCAATTTACAGCTATAAGAACAAGTACCTTTGCTATTGATTGTACTAAGAAATAATGTTACGATGCTCAGAAGAAAAAACTTGTGTAAAAAAAGGCCTAAGAGGCAAAAAGAAACAATTGTATTCAAGTGTCTACTTTTCCAGCAAGAATTTTACGTAAATATATGGATGTGTGTGTGTATATATGCATATAAATCTATCAAAAGCCTGGCTAACCTCTAACTTGCTATTGGCTGAAACTGCTCAAGCAACAGATTCAAAGCATAAGCAGTCAGGAATGCAAAGTTTAGACTAAGGAAAACAAAAATGCAAAAGTTTTTAATAAGCATATGACCTAAGAGGCTTATGTTGGCAGTGCCCATGCACCACCTGGACACAGATCTTCCTCACAGCTGATGCCACGTGTAGGTATCACCACCCAAAGCTCTGCTGAACTCTGTATGTTCAAGATTTGGGGGTTTGTGCAAGTGACAGAACTGGACAAAGCTACAACAACACAACTGATAGATAAAAAGCCCCCTGATGTCTCCTTCTCAGGGCTGAGAGGAAGGGTTGGCTGGAAATACAGAGAGGAGAGGGCAGCCAGCCATGGGGCCCTGCTGCTGCTTTTTTTTTTTTTCAATTGAGCACTATGGATGAATTTCCCCAAGGAGCAAAACCTCCCCAATTCCCAAATCACAATGTAATAATACAATTACATTAAACAATAAGTCACATTAAAACCTGCTGATAAATCCTCATGGCAGAAAGTAATTTTCAGAAGCTTTTAAAGATTCTATTTATCAAGAAGGTAAAGAAAATATCAGCCAGCCTGACTCTCAAGATAATTTCAAAGATTAAAGTGTTTATTCATCAAGTAAATGTGCCAATCTGTATGTCCAAAGTGCCACGTTCACATGCAGGCACAAAGTATGAACACAGACTCATGTAGACTTGGCTAGATTTATTTTTTTCACTCAGTGAAGCAAGGACAAACATTTTGGGATCAAATAACCATACCTTATCTCTTCTGCCTACCCAAGTAAAATCAAAGTATAAGAGATTTCATCATCCTCACTGTGCTTTTTTTAAGCTTTTAGTGCTGTTTATTTCATTTAGCTTCCTGAGACACGACAAGACACGGCAAATATTGAAGAACAAATAAAGCCACACAAAAGAACCCTAAAAAATTATGGAATACTGAGAAAATAACTGAAGGATAAGTAGTATTTGATGGGTAACAAACTTCAGCATCAAAGAACAGAGCAACCTGTGGTTAAAGGTTATTGTTTATGTGAATAATAAGTTAAGAATTCTATTTAAAGATTAGTCAGTAAGCAACAGTAAAAAGAGAAATGGGTTCTGATCACTTCCAAAGCTATCAAGTACATCATTTAACTTCAGAGTAGGAGGTACATCTTTTATGAGAAGATGACTGCCATTTCCTCCGTTGAGCAGGAATTGGAAATTGTTCAGCACTGACATGCTAATTGAAAAAAAGCACATAAAAAAGAAATAAAGAGACTGAATGATTGGATTAATGTCCCTCAGAGAAAATTAACCAAGTATGCAAAGTGGGAAGCAAAATAAAGAAAACAGAATGCTCAAATCCTCTAACATCTTCCATTTTTCAGAATACTTTACATTATTATTTTCTATTCAACAATAAAAGACAACCTGTCAGGCCAGTTACGTGGAGCACGTATCACAAGGTATGAAGTTCTCTGCAAATCTAGTTTTAAAAAGTACCAGATTAAAATGTACTCTTCCATTCAGAGAGAAGAATGTGGAGCAATTTGTTCATTAGAAAAGATGATACTTAATCTTCAAACCCATCACAATTCACCATCAAGTCCAGCGGGACCGTGGTCGTGGTTAGATCAACATCACTGTCTCCTTTTTCCCTCCTTTGTGAAGCTCTGAGCCAGGCACAGCATATGTTAAAGATTAAAACAGGAGGTCAAGATAGCTGCAATGTGTAGTGTTTTACCCCGTGGGATATGAATTAGAATTTCATGCTCCTTTTGTTGCTATTGCTGTTTGAAAAGAAATCCTGGCACACAGTTGGGAAAAGACAAATATGAACAATTACAGCCATTTATGCATAAAGACTTACACAAGAACTCAAGATCAAAAGGTCACAACATAAATTTCCCTTTTAGCTTAAATATACTTTTATTAAAATTGATTTATTGTTTGCACACAACTAAAGACAGGAAATTTTATAGTGGGAAAGTATAAATACAGAAAGCTGGAAAGGCAAAGCAACAAGTAAAAACACCCATCCAGTCACATCAGGCAAATGGGACTCCATCCTGGACAGGCAGCACTGAGTAAAACCTTGAGACATCAAAACTGTTTGAGCAAGTGAGAGACAGACATCTGGCTTGCCTGGCATCTTGTTTAAAGCTTTTTAAAAAACAAGACTGATTTGCCTGCATTATGTGAAGTGGTCACAAGTTTTCATCACCATTTATTTCTGACTCAATTCCAGGAGTGACTTGGAGCCTTTGGGAGGCAGGGATAGGCTCAATGGGGAGAGAGAATCCAGGCAGTTTTAGGCCTGGTGCTCACTCCTCTGCAGGTTGTGCCTCATCCATGGGCTGCAGAGAACTGACTTCCCTGCATGAAATCTGTGTGTGGGTGATCCTCTCCCTGCTGCCATCAAAGAAAACACAGGCAGCTTCCATGGCTTGGCCTTGTCTCATTCTCAGAGATGCCCAGAGAAGACAGAGGTTTGTGTGTTCACAGACATCGTGCTGCTACAACCTCCCTCCCCTGTCCTCACCGAAACCCAAGGTGACTCCAGGCAGCCATCCAGCAGCACAAGCCCTTCCTTGCCATGGCTCCTAGGCTCTGCATTTCCCTGCCACAAGTGGCCTGCAGTTCCCTAGCAGTTACTGAGCTCAAAAAGACTTTGATGTGCTTTGATGAAAGAGTAAATAAACTGCAATTTTGGGGAGGCTTCATTTAACACAGTGTCAATGATCCAGTCAACTTAAATTACTGTAATATGAGTTTTGGAGAAATGTGACTTGGGAATGGCAGGGGTATTGCCATGGAACAGAAGTAACTGCATCCCAAATATTCCCATGATGATACAAATTCAGATTAGGCCCCAAACGTGTGAATATCACATTTTTTACAAGGTGCTTTAGGCCACTAAGAGCAGAGTTATGGATCAATAATGGGCTGACACGGGACTCAAATCTCCAAGTTTTAGCAACAAGTTTTATCTAACTTTGACATTACAAACCTTGGAAGATCTAAAGTACTACAACACTCTGCAGAAACTCAACTCACAGGCCCAAACTTCTTACACTTGCCTCTTGGACTTCAGGCATGACACAGGAGCTGAACTGTTTTCAGTATTTTATGGATAGGTAAGAAAATGAGGAACTAGGTAGGATAATGAGAAGAAAACACAAACCCCCAGCCACCTGAAAGCAACAAAAGATTATTGCATTTAGAGAAGAAAAGGAGTAAAAAGACCATTTATGTCCTGCATGGGAATATAATAAATCTGTGTCTAAGTACATGAAGCTAACAAGGGTTTGAATGAGACAGGCTCCACATCATCACTTATGAGTGATTTCCCAAGAAAAACTCATGAACCTTAATGCTTTTGGCAGGGTTGATGACTGACACTGATCTCCTCAATCACAAAACACTATTAATTCCTCAGCTAGAAGCATCTTTTTATGAGATTCCTTCAGCATTACAAGGTCTACTCCTTGGCTACAAAAGAAAAATAGTTCTACTGGTACCTCTTTAATCCTCCCCTTTTTTGCAGCAAAATATGATCCTGTTACTGCATAGTCTGGTTTCCGGGCAAGATTCTAAACAGATGTTCTTAATGTAAGAAATCTTTATTACAAGAATATCCTCATGATAATAATCTTTTATTACCACAGGATTTTGTACTCCTAAGGAGATACTTCATGGAATATAACCATGTATTTCTATTTAGTGACAATCCCTCTCTACATCAGAATTATGCTTACCAGCTTTCCAATGGCTACTTCCCCTCAGAAAGCCTGTCTATATCCATTTCTGACTTGGCACCAGTGCTTTATCAGTTCTTTATCAGTTATTACTCACTCCTTTTCAGCATGTTTGGTTTAATTATAATATAAAACCCTGCCAGCAAAACAACCATGTTATCACAGCTGTCAAAAAGTGAAGCACTTGATTTTGATTCCAGGGCAGCAGCAAAAAGACTCAGGTTAAACACATTCTCACCCCCAGAACTGTCACTAATCCCTGCTGACTGCAGTGGGCATGTCCAGTGTGACACTGGAGCACAGAGAGGTGGAGAATCTGTCTGAGAGAAAGATGGGCAAGTCTCTAAGGAGCTCTCAGAGGAAACAGAGCAGATTTGAAACCACGAATGTGAAGACATGCACAAAGGGATACATTCAATCACTGCCCATGAGAAAGCAATTATTCAATTGATCTTCAAGGTTAAAGCTGCTGCTTTCATTCAAGCTTTGAACAGTCAGGAGCATTGTTACTCACCAGCTGTATTTCAACTGCTGTCACAGGCCGGTGGTTAAGCAACTGCAGCTTTTCTGCCCTGTTTGAAAGCAAAGCACAAAACAAATCAGCACGACTACATAATTTGAGGTTCCCCCAAAAAGACCAGGAAGAGACAAATACATTCCTGACAGTTTAGAGGTGAAACACCACTGCCAAGAATAATTCTGACTGGGTTCACAGTGTGGTTTAATTGCCATAACAACTTGGATTTTTTATATACAGCACTTCCTTGTGTGTTCAGACATCCTGCTGTTGCCATCTCTAGCCTAAGGTGGGAAGGCAGAGGCCCTCAGATGATTACTGCACAAGCACTAATTAACACTGTTGCTTTGTTTAATGCTGTACAGAAACGTTAAATGGCTCAGACATCACAGACTCTTCTGCTATGAACACAGGACCACAAGAACAATTACCATACCTAAGAAGTTACAACCCACCAGCCAAATGGCAATGATTTGCTTAATTCTTTCAGCCCACTGCAAATGCAAGGTTAAAAAAAGAAGTCAGCTTGAAACCACCTGGTCACAGGAACTCTCTGCAGCCCACAGGGTTTAAGCCAATGCCTTTTTTTATGGATTATTACAAGGGGCTGAACCCACACTTTCACATGTGCCTCTCTGGGCAAAAATGCCTCTTCATCTCTGTCCCACGCACATCTGTCATTCCTGGGGGAACTGAGCTGGACTGTAAAGACAACCTCTTCTTCCTGAGTTGTTTCTGACCTGATGGACTGCACAGCCCCACCAAGACTCGTGTGCCCACAACCAGCAAGGACACAGAATATGCCCCAAAAACCCACACCACTCTCCTCCAGTGCCTGAGCTGTAACAGTAAGGACACTTTGTGGTTTAAAAGACATTCTTCCCTGCCTACAAGGGGGAGAAGTCACTAAAACTTGTGTGACTTTAGTACTTCAATATTCAGAGAGACAGTTGAGCACCACTGAAGCCAGTGGCAAAATTCCTGATGCATTCAGAACCATCATTAAGCTCATCCAGCCTCACTGCTCCTCTGAATTAATTTCCACCACACAGCTTTTAGCTTTACTTTCTCATCAAGAGATCATGAGATCTCACAAATGTCCACTGAAACACTTTGATCATTAAAACAGAAAATAAAAGGGGTATGAGGGGAAAAGATTTCATTGACATCTTAGTGAAGATGTGATCAAACAAGTATGTTCATTCAATTCAAACCACAACATTTAGGCAATAGCTCTGCAGTCAAAAATCATTAACTTTACACCCTACTATAATACAAATCATTCTAAAAACAAAGTAGAAACCAGCTGTCATATGCCAGTAATGCATATTTCATTAACTTCAGAAGCTCAAGACATGAGCATTGGCCACATAATAGCACCATGGCTAACGATCTGAGCCCATCTTCGTGATTTAGAACAGAAAAGCACAATAACACAACACTCCTAAAGAGAAAACAGATGTTTAAAAAAGCATATGGAACAGTAGCAAATGCACTTACTATAGTAAAAACAAGCAGGTCCAATGTAATAATGATAGATACAGTGAGTAAACAAACTTGAGCATACATTTTCAGCTCTCACAGGAGAGCTATGAGGGTATCAGGTTGAAAAACTTTTCCCCCTCCTCCCAAAGGCTGTTTAATTAATTCACACCAGTTTCCCACTACACTGTACCCTCAAATGCCACTTCAGAGACCAGAGCCTTTTCAAAAAAGTCTTCCTGCACTTCTGCAGCAAGACATACCCCAGTTCAATCCTATAGCTCCACCACATCCCCAGATAATACATATTATTTGACTTCTCCAAAAGAACACAAGACACATTTCCTCATATTCACATTCCTCAAAGCAGTATCTTTGAAATTTGTTGCCAACAAAACCTCAGAGCCAAATAAAGAGGATCAAATACCCAAGCTGTCTCATGCCCGTGCTACAGAATGCAAATCTCACTTATCCTTATCTTTAGGTATATTAGAAAAGGTAGAGCTCCATTATGCTGATCACAGAAAGATTACTGGCAGAGCAGATCACACCAGCAATACATTAAAACCTATTATACATCATGACTAAAACAATCAATTAGTGAAACTGCTCATGTTTCCTGGAGACAAGAAATACAGGACTCCATAAAAAAGGTCACCCTGAAGACTTGTAGCTTACAAGCCACTAACGTTACTAAACCTCATCAGGGAATAGCCAGAAGTTTTACAGTCAAGATAAATGGATCTCAAAAGCATCGTTTCAGCAAAGATGGAACATTCAGGGTATCTGCAGGTTTTAAAATGTGTACAGAAGAATGAGAGATAATTTGCAAGCCTTTAAAATATGTCATCTGAAAAACTTCATGCCTGTTTTTGATCTGCAAAGCTCCCTACTGGAAAAAAGACTCACAACATCAAAAAGGAATTAGCAGCAGGGTGCAAAAAACAAAAGCTACACAGATGACACATTTCATCTGAAGGTGCTTGTGTAGTGTTACAGGGTTTTAGAAATTAGCAACACTACTTAGCACTACAAAATAATAATCGTTAGAGATGTTAACACTGTGTAATTATGATTTAAGCAATGCATTTGTTTTATTTACATAGAGACTTAATCCAAAGATACAGAGAAAACCATGTACTCAGTAACTGTCATCTGAAGATGGGTACCTAGCCAATTGTTTGCTGGTCAGCCTCAGCACCATCCTGATAATGCAGATCTAAGTTATTTTATTTCAGCAAAATCTTGCAAGATGGCAGAGGGGTAACTGACTGTAACTGAAGGCATTTGGGCAAACACTGGATACAAGTGTGGGTAGATATGCTCCTCCTGCCACAGACAACAGTAACATTTTCTCTCTTCTCTTCTGTTTAGTAACTACCCAGCTGCTAAAATTGTTTAAGAAACACCAGCAAACATCTGTGCAGCACACACAGAGATCCCTCTGCCTCCTCGGGAGGTCCACCTGGGCAGCCCTTCCTGCTGGCTGCACAGCACACAGACCTGCACTCCAAGAACATGATCCAGGACCAGCTTAGTGGCCCCTTTTTGATATTTTGATCCCAGCTCTTCTCCCTGTGTACAATTTCTGACCCTCCTACTCCTAACAAACAGAGTGCCCAGGTTATTGTTCTTGGAACTCTTGAAGCAAACACAAGATGCCTCTGAAGCTCCAGGCTGCAGCAGAAGACTGGGTTTCTCAGCCCCCAGTGCTGCACACAGCACGAGCTGGAGCTCAGGACCCACCACACTGGCTTCTTCTAACACCAAAAATTGACTGTGATGATCAGAGTCTCAGTGTACCTGGGATTTCCTGCTAGCATGTACACAAATTAGCACCTGAACACCCCCGACTCCATCAAAACAAGCTTTAAGGGAGGGAACGGGCTGCACGCCCGAGGGCACATTGGTGCTGACTGCAGGGTTTGGATGGGCAGACATGATCACCCTGAATTCAGTTCATGCTCCATTACCTCTAAAAAATAAAATGAACTTTATCCCACCCAGATGAATCCATCTTTACACTTCCTACAGCAGGCATGTTTACACCCACGCTCATTAAATAAAAAGGGTAACTGTCCCATCCATCTAAACAGAAAGTGAAGAATATTTTCAACTTAATTGCTCCAAAAAAGTAAGTCTTTGTCTTTTCTCTGGACTGTCTGGATTTTAGCAACACAGTTTAGAACAAGACAGCTCAAGAGAAGAATACATACAAAAGAGGAGTGACAGCTGAAAGCCGCTTTCTCACATAAAAGCTAGACTCCACTAATTAGAGTTAATCGTCTGTTAGGCAGAGTCTTACAGGAGAAACCCCCAAATGGCAACTCCTGCTGTGAGGCTGAGCGCTCCCAAGCCACCTCCAGCAGCAGCTGACACTCAGCTGGAGCCAAGATCAGCACTTCCAGCTGAGGGCAAAATGCTGTGGAGTGGGGCTGTGGGACGTGGGCAGCTCGGGCTGCAGGAGACACAAACCGAGCAGTTCTGGGAGAAGAAAATGGGTCTGAGCTGTGTGCTGGAGGGGAGAGTGTCTATTGGAGGGTGTAATGACACTGTTGTGCTCCTTCACGACCAAAAGAGGCGTTGTCAGAGGAGACAGCACAAAATACCACTCTGGGCAGATAGAACAGACAGCACATTGCTACAGTGCATCCTAAATTCACTGATTCTAAAAAAATAAGAAAAAGTTACAGCCTGTTACTGCAAATTAAGGCAAAATGTACCATATTCAGTCAGCAGGGAGCCAAATATCTGCAGCATTTCTATTTTAACCAAAACCTTGTATCCTGTGGCTTGGTATTGCCCATTTTTTAGCTACTGAACTACCAGACTCTGTGTGTGTGTGTATATGTACATGTGCATATGTTTTATTTTTCTATTAAGAGATCCACAGGCATCTCTTATAGTATCTAAAGACTGATCTCTAAGAAGAGAACAGTGTCAGTGCCAAAGTACAGCACACAGAGCTAATGGAAACCCTGAAGCATCTGTGACTGTGCAGAGGCAAATTCACCCTCAGGAATCTATGCTTTCAGTTGCAAGGAAAACACTAGCAGCTGCATAACACCACCAGGTATTTTAGTATTAGCTGAAAATACTTCAGAGTCAAATCCTAAGGCCTGAACCAGGCAAAATGTCTGAACCAAGACCACAGGATCTGGCTGAGGGAGGAGCACTCTCTGCCCAGATGTTCCAGCTGTGCTCTCCCCTGTACCTCAGCACCAGTACCTCTGTCCAGGATGAACCCTGAGGCTGACAGTGGTCTCTAAATGCAAACAAAAATGAGCACCCCTGCTACAGATCACAGGGTTCATACCCCATCAATTCAGAGGGAAACACAAGAGTCTTTCTAAAAAAACTATTAAATGATGTTACTGTTAAATTAGCCCCATCCTGACTTTGGTGTTGAATGTTCATTTTGAAAGCTCTGGAGGAAACAAAAATCATAGAGTAACTGATTCAGCCTTTAACTTAGGAGAGGTTTACATTTGTTGTAGTTTTTGGCAGTAATGAGGGAAAATAGTTTCTAAAAGAACTACACATCTTCAGCTCAACACTTCCTTGACTGGGTTGATTTAAAGACATAAAGGGCAATGTTTATGTCCAATTTTTTAGTATTATAATAATATGGATGATTGCAAATTTGATTATTCCAAAATTAGATCTAAGACAGGCTATCAGTAACAGGAAGAAGTACAAGTAGAGCCAATTTTCACTTAACTGTAATTACAGAGCACAAGCTTAATAAATGTTCTTCTCATGCAATGCCCTTCACACTGCCTTACAAAACACAAAGCCATGCCAGGGACTGACACTGGAAAATCAGTTGCTATTGGCACACTGTATTTCCAAGTACAACTCAGCTTACTGTGCTGCAGCATTAGCCAAAGCTCAAGGTCTCAACAAGGTAATAATAAAATTCCCTGTTATGGCAGTTCAGAGCTTTTAATTTTAGAAAAATCTCAGTTCTCCAGTTCCAATTTTACCAAAATAACTGATAATAACTACCAGTTAATAGTGATATGTTTCACTATGTCAGTGAAATATATGTTTAGATGTCTTTAAATATGCTCCATTTAGCAAGGCACTTATCTGAAATTACTCTGAAAGGTTTAAGTTGTTTGTACACATTAGTATTTATTTTTAAAATTTGCCTTTCAGGAAAAATTATTTTTTCCTGCTTGTAGCACTAATGAGAAAAACCTATCACAAAATGGTTGGCTGTCAGCAGAAAAGATATGTTGGTCTGTTAAGCTGGTATTCTGAGTAGTAAATAGTAGCAATAAGAGAAAGAAAAGACTTGATGTGATTTCAGAGCAACTGCCCCATTTGCCAGCACCACGTTATGAGCTCTAACTGGAACCAGAACATTTCAGCACTCACATGCAGCCCAATGAGCAGTGCATTCTGCATGGTTAGCACTGCAGGTCTGGGGAAGGAAGGCAGAAAAAATGACAATTCACTTGATTAAAAGCTCTGTTCTTTAAATAAACGTGCCTCAATCCTTGGTGCTTCTCTCGATGGTGTCTAGTCTTTCTTCACTACCTTGAAATTCTCCCATCCACTAGCACAGCCTGGTGCTCGAGTGCTGCAACAACACTCCTTGTGTTAGAAAAGTTGCCGGGTCTCATTAAGGGCACAAACACACTGCTTGTTTCCTCCTTGGTTAGAGACAGAGACATAATGAGCAATTTAAGCAGCAGACAAAGCAGTCTAGGAGGATGGGACGTTTCTGACCAGTTGTGCCTTTGAACCAGCTTCTCTGTTCATTTGGCAGTGAACAAACAGACCAGGTTGCTGTGCCCTCAGCAGGGACAGACAGCAACTGACATTTATCTTGAACTATTATCCTATTTTGCCTTTTTAACTCCCATTTTCTGCTGGGATGCAGCACTCAGCTGCTGCTTGCCTGACTGGGCAGGCTCACTGCACCCCAAACAGGGTGACTGCTTCACAGCACCAGAAGTGAGGGGTGCTCAGTACTTACTCCAGAAAACAGTTTGCAGCCAATTTTCAGATCCTCTCTTTCATTTCCATCCTATCAGCTCTTTACACTAAATAGGGTATTTCCTCCGTGCTTCAATACCTCCACATCAGAAAATAGTGGAGATACCTTGCCCACTACACAAATTAGTATCCTGCTATATAAAATGAGCTATAGGAGAACTGAGCACTAACAGACTGACCTGACAACCTTAGTTCTGCAAAAGAAAACACTACAAGCAGTCACAACAGCAGTGTGACAACATTTCCATGAGTTTCTACATTTCTTCAAGGGCACATTCCTACTTACTTGGTTAGCTTGTGGCCTTTCATTGCTATGAGGAAGTCTCTCACAGTCTCAGGACTCTGGTATCTACAAGGTGTTTTTGAAATGTACTTCAGTGTCTGAAAGGAACAGGAAGAAAGTACACATTACTTCACAGCAACTATTTATTTAAGAGTTATGTTTGAAATCAACCCCCCCCCCAAATCAAACCACTAAAACACAAGGAGGGTTTTATTCCTACTGTGATAGGTTTTAATAAGAGCCCCAGCAGGTCTCTGCCTTGGCAGGGCAGTTAGCCCACAACCTGCATTAAATGACCATAGAAACATGGGCCAAAAATTATTTACCTGTGTTTTTCAAAGGGAAATGTGACACAAAATTATTAATAGACAGATATTAAGGATGTGAATTATTCTAGCCTGGGCTAATTTGCAAAGGAATTCCACAGAGCCACTCACTTCATACATGATTGTGTTCAGATTCTGCTGACCAGAGCTCTGCTTGTTCTTTCCACTCTCTTTGCGCTGCTGCTTCAGGTCAGTAAGTAACTGGAAGACCTGGAAAAATAAGGTGGTTGAGAGCATTTGAGAGTTTTTTACCTCAAAATATTACAGCAGGAGAACACAAATGAACCATGCAAATCCTACCAGCCAAGCACCAAGAAAGCATGGCTTCTTTGGTAAATGTGCCAGCAAGAGAAATGAAAAACATTTTTACACCAAAACGATGAATAGGTGTGTACATAGTTATTTTAAAAATATTATTATTTTAAACATATTTTCAGCACTTGCTACACTCTCTATCCAAGATCCCCAAAGCAGAAGCTGCCAGAATGAATCTATCCTACTTATCTTTTCCCCTATCCTGAGCAGAGTTAGGTCACACCCTGCTGGACGGACACAGAGCTCCCCTGTCAGTATGAGTGATGCTTGGAGCAAAATGCCACACAAGTTTATGGCCCTACTGGTTTTGTTATGACAAATGCACGTGTAATACCAACATGAATATCTATCTTGGCTCACAGAGGTGCAATTCTACATTATCTGCAAAAAAAAGAGTAAACTCTCCAATTGTCACACTGCCAGGAACCAAGTAAATCAAGGCTTCACCTACAGATGCTCCTGAAGTTAGTAATCCCATTGGGAATTCCAGGGGAGTTACTCGTAATAATAAATGTTACAGTGACCACTGTGGTGTTATAGTGTGTTAAGCCACAAAGATTAAATTAGCTCCTTATTTAATCACCACACTGTAACACAAACAGACATTCTTGAAGAGAATGTAATAAAGTTGTCTAAACATCTGTGGTGCAGTAAATATTCACGTGGGAGCGAGATCCAGAGGGAGAGTCTGTCAGCAGGGAAGATGCTTTTATTTTGTCAGCCCTGCTGCAGCCCTGCAGCACCTTCACCCATCACCAGCAGACGTGCAGCAAAGGGCTGAGGCAGCACCACACTTACTCCTTTAGTCCCATATTAAAATCACATTAGCATGAAATTTCTTCAGATGTTTTGCTTCAGGCTTCACAATGTGCCCAGAGCCAACAACCACTGCACATCACAGAGCACTTCTCACTGTTCATCCCCTCATTTTTAACCAGCATCATTCAAGATCCAGATGCAATGGCATTATCAGCTGGCAAGTCCATAGAAATAAGAACACAAGCCTTTCCAAACAGTGAAATATAAGAACACAACTGACCACAAATCCTGCAATTACTTCATACTGCATCTTCTCTGAGAAAAGAACACGGGCCAGTCCTGGCTTGAAAGCCACAACTCAAGCTATGAACTTGGATATAATAAATATTTGAAGAAAATGTAGCCACTGACAACAAAACACATAAATGACAACTCTAAACTCACAGAAGAAGTGTAGGCGTGGAACATACAACAGGTCAGTCCTGAACACTCCTTTCAAACACCCCTTTGTGTGCAAAATACCACCTCCATGAAGAGGAGGTTAGCTGGGGCAGTCAAAGTGCAACTGAGAAGAGGAGCAAACAGAATGAGATCAGTAGTTCCAGGGGAACCAGTGCTTGGAAGGGCAGTAAAAAGCCATGCCCCAAAAGCCTATGGCTGCAGACACTGCAAATCCCTTCCTGCAGAGAGCTGAAAAGCTGCATGTGTGACAACTGCTGCGAAGGAGGAAGGACAAACACACACTCTCCTCAGGAACTTGGTTTTCCCCTTTCCTAATGCTCTTTCTCAACACACAAGGTACATTCACCAACATAAAGACTCTGATGAAGGAAGTTCCCACAGAAAAGCACGAAGAATGGATTCTGCAATCCCTGTTCTGCCCCACACCTTTAGGACACCTGTGGATTGTACAGTGTGGCTGACACCACTACCTGAGCCCCAGCAGGCAGGAATACCTCAACTCCAGCAACATCCCAGCAAACGAAGAAGAAGGAAGCAGAGATCATTTTGCAATAATCTCTGAAACACTTGCTGTTATTTCCTGTACTGCAATAGTACGTATGTTTAATGACCAGACACTTACTACTCCTTCAGCTAGCATAATACCTATTTCTTAGGCAAGACAATTGTTTCCAAGTTCCTCACTAAAGCCCTTCTAACAGTCACCAGATGGTTGCTCTGCTGCTCACAGATGCAGCTCAAGATAAAACATTTCAAGATTTATTTCAGAATAGGATGAAGCAGCTGAGCAACTTTCAAGCTTCAGCAATAAAATGATATAAACAAAGCACTTCAGTTATTAAAACCATGCAAAAAAATTACATTCATAAACAAAGCCCTGGAATCTTTCCAGGTCAGGAGAGAGGAAAATTATTCACAACTTACCTATACTAGAAAATAAGGGACAGCTCCCACCAGACCAGGCTGCACAAGCCTCATCTAACCTGCCCCTGAACACCTCCAGGGAGGGGGCAGCCACAGCTTCCTTGGGCAGACTATTCCAGCACCTTACAGCCCTCATGGTGAAGAATTTATTCCCAATGTCCAATCTAAATCTCCCCTCTTTCAGTTTAAAACCATCACGCCCTGTCCTATCACTCCCTCTCTTGTGAAAAGCCCCTCCTCAGCTGTACCCAGTGAACTTACCAGTGAAAACTGGTACGTTGTAGAAAAATGTATTTTCTTTAAAAAGCTTTTTTCTTAGTAACAAATAAGAGTTGGAAGCCACAGGTCCTGTTGACTGCCAGTGGCCATTCTCAGCTTCCACAGAAGTTCACAAGTGACTGATGGCAGCTTCAACTGATGGTTTAAAATCAGGACACAAGACAAACTTACCTCAAAGTTGCTCAGCAATGCTGCATTTGCATCTTTCCTAAAAGGAAAAAATAAATCAATTCATTTCTGTTCCAAATGAAACACTAACATTTTTCTTTGCCAGGTTCTGCAGATTCCACAAGAAGAGATACTATTTCCATAAAACTGGTTTCTTTAAAAAAGTCCTAAAGAAATCTATTGTCCATGATTCTACAATCACCAAGGCTGTTGCCACCTCTGGAAAATATTCTTCCATATTTTTAGTAGAATTATTACATAAATATAGACTATATTTTGCAGAATCTGTCCCATCACTTTGCCATCACAATATATTTACAGGACATAATCTTTTTACTCAGCCACACTCTTGTATTCACTCATTCAAGCTCATGAACTAAAACCAAATAGCCTTGCTTCTTCCTTACAAAAAAAGGCCTCCAGTTTTATTTGAATAAAGACTAGGAGGAAAAGTTGTTAAGATCCCACACAATTTATTAGTAAAGAGCACAGAAAAAGAAACTACGACGACTATTTTTGAACAACGTGCATATGTGTGTAGATACAGACACGGTGCTGAATTTACACGCAACTGCTGAGTAAAAAAACCTTCCTGCATTTCCACTTGATTTATTCCTTGTGTGGCTGCTCCTTTAGCAGCAGGGCAAGGCTGAGAGCTTCCCATTTTCCCCCACACACTTCCCCACTAATTCTGTCCCAATTAAGCCCAAAGTTCCCCACCCCTGGCAGGCTAAATGCACTCTCTTTGAATCCAGCGCATATTTAGTTTCATCCCATCCCTTTTGCTACAGGATATTGTCATTTTATATTTTTAAATTAAAAAGAGGAGGGAAAAGAAACACCCTGCGTTCCCTCAACCACGACAGAAACTTTCCATCCAAAAGGCAAAAAGGCCTTTCTCAGGCTCCAGGGCAGCGTGTGGGGAGAAAAAAGGGCACAAGGTATTGTTAAGCACCATCTGTCTGAACAGAACTGTCACGTTCATCACTTTCAAAGGAGATAGACTCTCCCACAAACTTTCACAGGTTCTACCGCGGTTTTTAAACGAAAAGGACCTTCTAAAATGCCGAGATGAAGCTCAGCTTCTCCCTCGCCGGCTGGAGCGGAGCCAGCGCGGAGCTCGAGCAGCAGGAGCCCCGCTCCGAGTCCCAGACGGGCCCAGAGCGCTGCAGCCCCACAGACACCGACGGAGACGCGCCCCGTGCGCACCCGCACGGCAGGCCCAGAGATGTTCCCGCATACAGGCCCCGCACACAGGCCCAGAGATGTTCCCCCGCACAGACCCCGCACACAGGCCCAGAGATGTTCCCCCGCACAGACCCCGCACACAGGCCCATGTGGCTGCTCCCCGCACACACTCCGGCCCTGGAGCCCCCCTGCCGCCCCGGCAGGGCCGCAGCAGGCGAGGAGGGGCCGCAGCGGCCCGTCCCTCCCCCCCCGCTCCTTACACCTCCATCTTGCCCGCCGGGCGCGGCGGCCGCGCCGGAACCTCCGCTCGCACCGCACACCCGCAGCGCGCCCGGTGCCGGCCAGGGCAGGGGAGAGCAGGGTTGAGGCAAGGAGGTTTCAGCTACCGGAAAAGGAAGGAGAAATAAGGAGGAAGGGCGGGAGAATGGAAAAAAAAAGGAAGTAAAAGACAGCCAGCTGCATTGGCCGGGAATCGAACCCGGGCCTCCCGCGTGGCAGGCGAGAATTCTACCACTGAACCACCAATGCTGGGGCTGGGGGCGGTTTTCCCGCCCTCTGCCTTGTGGCTCCTCAGGGCAGAGACACAACAAACCCCAGGGAAGGTGACAGGAAAGCAGCCCCGAGACCACAGCTCTGCCCCTGCAAGGCTGGACCAGCTGGACAACACTCCCGTTCTCCTCTACAGCGCACGCTTCTTCTCCAGCTCACCACCACCGAAGGTGCTTTCCTGCCATCCGTGATTCTTTCCCACTTCATCCATGGGGTATCAAGCCTGGCACCAGCCCTTTTTGTTACCAAGAAAGCTGAAGACGCTTCACTGAGTGCAAATAGCTGAGAACCCTATTGGCGGCACAAGGAAAACTGTCAGGGCACCTGGTGCAAGACCTGCACGGATCTCTCTTTAAGGCACCTCCGGATCACCGACTCTCCGATAAGTCTCCTGACAGGGAAAAATAAGTAAAGGAGTCAGGGACATAGTTTTTGTAGTTTAAAAGCCTAGTGATAAACTTTCTCAGCCCGTTTTTCAGCTGAAGACCCCTAAAAAAGTTTCAGTGGACAGGTGGACCCCATCACACCTCTGCAGTACAGAGAGAATTCCATGTATACTCCAGAACAGTTTGGCATGGAGTCCTACGGAAAAAGAGCCACGAGAAAGGCCTTCAAGCTGCAGAGAAAGCTGCTGGTCTGGCTCAGAGGACAGGATGCGATGGAAGCTGCTCTTTTTCATGCCAGAATTAACTGACCTTGCAAGTTGGCCAACACCCGCCCAGGGAATGCTCTGCAACTTCTCTGCCATGTTCCAACCCCTGCACATGAAACTGCTCCCAGCAGCTCCCGGACAGGCTAACGGGAAGAAGGGAAAGGATGTCAGCTTTCATTTGACATTTCATTCTAGACTATGACGTTTCAGAGTCCCAGATTTTTGTTCCAGAAAACTACTCATTCTTGCCTGCCTCTCATCACTCTCTTTAGAGTGATGAGATATTCAGAATATTCAGCTTATTAATTTTGTTTCTCCCTTGCACCTCCTCCTCATATCTCTCCCCCAGCACCAATTTATCAGCTTTATTTTCACTGTTTCTCCAAAAGTTTCATTCCAGGCCTTTGCCCATGTACTTCTTTTCCAATCCATGACGGTGATGCCCGATCTCAGCAGCTGGGATGAATGAGAATAATACAAATATCTCTCTCAACAGCTTTTTTTTTTTTTAATGCCCCGTCATAGAAACATTCTTCCTAAACATGTTCCAATGGAGACATATGGCCATTAGGGTATAAATACCTATGGGGAACAGCTACAGATCTGCTGACATGCAAAGGAGAAGGGGAACACCCAAGAGAGAGCCCACTGCAACTTTTCAGGAGATTAGGTGATCAGCTCAGTTCCCTTTGATTTGAATTGCTGCCCTTTGGGTGTTAGACAGTTATGCTACACCATCCATAGGGAATGCAGACATAGGTTTTTTCTAAATGTGCTTAGCATGTCAACATTTTAAGCATTGGCTTGTGATTGTTACCATGAAGGCTTGGGGAGAGAGGGGCCTCGGCATTAACTATTGAAAGCAGGGGGCCTAGTGATTGCTATTGAAAGCAGATCTGCAGGGTATTTGTGTTCTTTGTCATGAAAGGTGTTCACTGTATTCAGCATTTCTCTGATCACCCTACAGTGTCTTTTCTTTTTTCTCTTACATTCAAAATTAAACAAAGTTGGGTTTTCTTTCAACAGAAAAATGTCAGCCCAGCTTCACACCAGCCTCGCTGAGCCAGCGTCTGACCAGCCCTTCTAGCCCATGGACCCCTTTTCTAACCAGTTTTAAAAGGATGCTCTTACAGCAGGCGCACTGCAGCATTTTGTGCCCTTTTTCTTCACTGGACTCAGTTAGGAAAATAAGTCCTGTTTCTAGAACAGTGCATTTCTAGAAAGTCCTTCTAAGCTGAGCTGCCCAAGTCTTGCCCTCTTCCAAGAAAAAGTGCTGAAAGGAGTAGTAAGGCTGTGAGTGATTGCAAAAGCAATCACAAAGAAAGTTCAAGTCTTTGAAGGCATCAAAACATTTAATTACACTTCTCCATGCTGCAAAATGGGCAGTTTACTCTCTAGCACTACCTCCTCATACATCAGCTTGGAAAAGGCTGTAGCAGGGGATACTGATGTGCCATTTGCTGTGCCAGAAGAGAAAACAAGTGGAAGACCTTGTCTTTAGACCTTCCTTGGTATTCAGCTGTGGGATGGGGGCTTGGAGGGATGATCTTTCTGGTTCACTAAGCAAATAAAACTCTCCAGCTCCAAGCATCTCTAATAAATCCTATTTCTTCAATGGTGCTTTTTACTTGAATGACTTCTGATTGGATAGTTTCCCTTCCGTTTTTATTGTAAAAACATTCCTCTGTCTTCTATATTGCTAATTATAAGAAAGGATGGTTATTACCTGTTTCATCTAAAAAGGGGAAAAGAACTAAAAAAAGTGCTACAGACTGGGACAGGAGATAAGCAGCAAGCAAGCTAATCCCCATGAAGTTTGCTAAACACAGGGTGATTCTGCTGACAGATCCCACATGAGAGCACGTCGCCCTGCCACATGTAATGAGAGACACAGGTTAATTAGATCTTACCGACACAGATTCACTCTGGTTATGATTCAGTGCTTACTATTTTCCCAACACATCAGCGATCTCCTGTCAAAATCCAGAGTAAGATGAGGACACTCCAAAAGGGTGAACAAGACTGAAAGAATGGAAGAAATTAGGGATATCAGACTAAGAGAGGACATGATCTCAAAAGGATCAAGCGCTGTGTCCTAGGGTAGATGTCCTGGTGCAAAGAGGAAAAGGAGGCAAGTTGCAGAACTGAGAGAACAGTAAGAAAGGGATTAAAGGGTCAGTTAAAGGGGTGAAAATAACCCAACAAAACATGGATGAGAAAGCTGGAATGTGTATCCTGAGCTCCACAAAAGGTTTGGACTGTGCAAATGGAAAAATATTACACAGTAGTAGGGCATTAAGTAAGGAGAAGCAGCACCCAGCCTCCTGTGGAGCAGCTGCAGAACAGTGCTGAGGGGCTGAGGAGCTGCTGCTGAGCTGCAGCTCTGCAGGTCACAGCTCCCAAGGCTCTCTTCTATTTTAAATTGGTTCTTAACTTCCAAGATAGCAAGGGGTTGGTGAGCTTAAGGCAAAGGCTGTTTTCCCAGGCTGCAGGGCACCCGCTCACACCCCGCAGCCACAGCCTGATGCTCAGAGTCTCTTGCCCAGTCACCCCATGCAGCTGGGGACAGCAGGGAAGCCCCAGAGCTGCAGCCTCCTCGCAAGCGGGGCGGAAAGTCTCACCCACACAGGAATGGGAGAGAGCAGCGACCCTCCACCCGGGGCAGCAGCGGGGACAGAGCAACAACGATCCAGCCATCCTATCAAATACAGCCACATCAATGACCACTCATGAGAGGGACACGACACAGAGATGCAACGCTTCCAGCACAAGGATATTCCCAGAAAAAGGAGATGACCGGTCAGGGGAACCACACAGAACACCCTCTGGAACCGCGGGAGCACCTGCCTGAAGCGAGGCCAACACCTTCACTAACAAGCACCATGAGAGAATCTCTCCCAACCCCTTCCCTGCAGCGGCCCTGCCTGAAAGAGCCTTTTCTTCCTGACTCGCTCATCACGGCCGAGCCGCGACCGCAGCCAGGGGAGGAGTGGGGAGGGTGCAGGGGCTGGAAGGAACGGGGCCGGCCCCGGGACACCCCGCCCCGCCGGGCGGGACGAGCCGCCAGACCCCGGGGAGGGTAAAACCGGGACGGCGGGGCCGGAGCGGCGGGGCAGGAGGAGCTGCGGGAGGTGAGCGGGGCTGGGCGGGCAGCGGGACCCCCCAACATCGGGATCCTCCCCCGGCAGCGGGACCCCCCAACATCGGGACCCCCGGCAGCGGGACCCCCCAACATCGGGACCCCCCAACATCGGGACCCCCCTGACCGCGCTGTCCCGCAGGTCGCTCCGGTTGCCGGGATCGCTGCGCAAGCAAAACATCTTCCGAGATGGCAGCCGAGGTGAGAGCGAACTTTGCTTCCCCTGGGGGGGCTCGGGGGGGCTCTGGGGGCTGCTCTGGCAGGGGCGAGCTCAGCCGAGTGAAAGGTGGAGCCCCTGGCCGAGAAGCCTGGCATTGCCTTCAGTCCTTCCCCCTGCCCAGGAGGGACCAATAGCCCAGGGTTGGTTCCTGCCGACTTGAGGCAGGAGGTACTTTGGAGCAGCTTGTGTAAACACTTCTCCACAAAAGCTGCATTCCCAGTTTCCGTGCCCGGTAGGTGGGACGTGAGCTGAGGCAGCTCTGCTGGGCAGCCCTGGCCTCCCCCCGGGGCTGCAGAGCAGTGCCCATCAGCTGCCAGGCTGCACCAGCCACTGCTCTCACCAGAGCCCTCTGCCTAGCTAAAGTTAATCTTTCAGTTTTGATTTCTTGGATTGCAAATGTATCTGTTGCAATGTTTCTGCTGACCTACCTCTTCCTCTGGTGGAACCCTGTAGCACTGAAGACACACCAAGCTGCCTGGATATACCTGTTCCTCATCCCAGCACTCAGCCTCTGGCCTTTAATTCAGCATCCCCTGTGCCACATGCAGGCACCAGATGCACAATGAGGACCTCTAATACTTTTCTACTTCAGTTCTGATTCCCTCCTTTGCCTTCCCACAGCTTTCTGACAAGGCTGCCTTAAAAATACCAAAACAAACAAACAAACAAAAAATAAATATCAAAACCATATAAAAATATCAAATACCTTACCTCTGTAGGCTCCCTCCTGCTGTCCTCTCAGGCACGCTGTTTCAGCAGGGGTCAGCAGAGATCTGGAGACAGTCACTAGGGAAATAGTTTCTAGGGTTACTCAACAGTGCTTTGTCTGACAGATAAGGCCCTGGCACAGGTAAGTTTGCAGCTGTCCCACCACCTTCTTGCTGTCCATGGTAGTTAGAGTGCACAGCAGAAGAGACTGACAGGGATGTTTAAAAAAACAAGTAGATTACTAATTATTATCCACTCTGCAATGGTATTCAGGCCCTTCCTTGAAATGTTCTCCCATTTCTTTTTTGTGTCTGTTAGAGCTGGAGAGTTGCTTTTGAACTCTTGGATAAGTTGTGAGGTCTCTGCATGAGTAAAATTCCTGTCCATCTCAGAGCAAGTTTGCCACAGACGGGGCTGCAGGGGTGTCCTGTCTGAGAAAGCAAAAAGCCTCTAGTCAAGTTCTCCACCTCTACAGCTACCTGCAAAAGGTCCTGAAATCCAAGGGCCTTTCTGGCCAGGGCTACCACACTAAAAGGACACAGCAAAGCATGGCCTGGATATTGAACAAATAGATCCTTGCATGTTACATGCATAGGACCATAAATAAAGCTGTTAGGCCTCTAATTGGCTTCTTCCTCTCTCTCAGGGGAATAAGCTCTGGGGAGGAAGGTTCAGTGGAAGCACAGATCCAGTCATGGAGATGCTCAATGCTTCCATTACCTATGATCAGAGACTGGCTGAAGTTGATATCCAGGGGAGCATGGCTTATGCCAAAGCCTTGGAGAAGTCTGGGATAATACCTAAAAGTGAGCTGGAGAAGATATTGAATGGTCTGGAAAAGGTATTTATTTCCTTCACAAAGTGTCATGCATGCTGGAACAAATGGCTTCTTACCTGACAGCACCTGAAGCAGCCTCCTTGACTTGCAGCTCTAAAAAGCATCTTTAAATGTCCTCATATCCTGTTCCTTAGGGCCAGGCATGTGCTGCAGTGCTTTGTGAGAGGGAATGCTGTCCTAAATCCTGGACATGATAGGCCCGGGTACACTGGTACTCTTGGAGACACTGAGCAGGAGAATGATGCTCAGTTTGCCTCCCACTGAAGGCCCCCAAGCCCAGCAGCAGGCTGTGGAGCAGCTGCCAAGCCCCCAGTGACAGCTGAGGCCCTGCTGTGCCCTCTGCCAGTGCCCACGACAGACACCCTGGTGCCTCGGTGAGGTGTGCTCAGTGTCACCTGCCCCCCCATCCCCTTCAGACTGAACATGCACCAGGAATTGTTGCAGGATTAATTAGGAATCTTCTTTCCTGCTGGCACCTGGGATCCTGTTGGGCCTGGCTCCTCTAGCCATCAGGAGGCAAAGCACAGCATTGCACAGGGGTGAAGAGAAGCTGCAGCCAAGTGCTTTCAGAAACATCCCTTGTGGTTGCTCACCCACCATGGGCATTGGGGCCTGTACACAAGGTCTGTAGGGGAGCATCTCTGTGCAAAATGCTAAAGCAGCCCCTGACACTTCAGCTCACTTCCTCCTTGCCATGCTCAGATCCTCCTAGAGCCACCACACTACAGGATCACCATGGTAGGGAGATGAACCCCAGCAAGTCCAGTGCAGAATATCAGAACAGCAAGCAGCCAGTCCTGCCTGAAGGGACAGCAATGCCAGAGCTCACATGAGACTTAGCCCTTCCATTCCCATTGGGATGGCAGAAGCTGGTATTTGCTGGGGACACTCAGCCCCAGGGACAGCTCAGGGACAGCAGTGCCTGACTGGTGTTTCTGCTGATGTTTGTAGATCTCTGAGGAATGGTCTAAAGGAGTCTTTGTGGTGACCCAAAGTGATGAGGACATCCACACTGCCAATGAACGCAGATTAAAGGTTTGGGTCCTCTACCCTCTTGCTCCTGTTCCTCTGGAGCCAGATCTGCCTGATGTTCAGTGCCCTGTGGCACTGAAACCCCAGCTGCACAGCCAAGTGTCTCCCAGACCCCTCCTGTGGAAGAGGGTCCATACAAGCCTAGAGCCCAGACCTGCCCTGCCCAGAAGGGACCCCATGGCTACTCACCAGATCCTAGAGCTGAGGGCCTTGTGGGCAGGGAGGAGGTCAGCTCCAGGGGACACTGACAGCAATCCTCCTCTTGTCCTCAGGAGCTGATTGGAGACATAGCTGGAAAGCTGCACACAGGGAGAAGCAGGAATGATCAGGTATGTACAGAACTGGTTGTTTTTCCTGCTTCAGTACTCCTCCCCATCTCACTTCCTTCATCCAATTCCTGATGCCATCCTTCTCATGCCCTGGCACCCTCCAGCATGTACTCCCCAGGGCTTTACACCAGTGAGGCTGCAGTGACTCACAGCACAGGGAACAGGCTCTGCAGGATTGCTTCCTGCTGGGATAGGGCCACAATCTGCCACTGATATCCCTGTGAAATCTGACAGAATCCATGACTTTCCTGGCTGGATGCCACGCACTGTTCAGGATCAGTCCCTCTACTGGTGACTGACCTGTGTTGCTTAGAGATCCTCTATTGCAAAGTTGACAGTAGCTGAGACAATCACTTTAAAAAATGGACTTTGGTTCAGTTCATGGAAAGCAAGATACAGCAGCTTTCACAAATCAGTCACCAGGGACACATCTGGTGAGAGGATGTCCCTTCTGTCACATAGAACAGGGAGGGGATAACTCTGCCAAGGCTTTCTTGAGGAAAAATACTTGGTCACTAAATATTTAATATTCTGCTTTGACTGCCTGTGGACAATCTCACACAGGTTGTGACTGACTTGAAGCTGTTCATGAAGAATTCCCTCTCTGTCATCTCCACTCACCTCCTGCAGCTCATCAAGACCCTGGTGGAACGTGCTGCCATGTAAGTCCTTTTCCACAGCCACATCCTTGGCCTTGCAGGGGCAGGAGCCTTCAAGGCTTCCTCTTGGGCTGACAGCAGCCAGGACAGCAGCAGGGCCTTCTGCAGAGGAGGTTGCAGCCAGGCAGTGTGTGATGGCTCAGGGAAAATCAACAGCTCCTCCTTCTCCACAGTTCACACCACAGAGACCTTCCTCTTCTACAGTGTCCTCGCAAAGGAACTGAGCTGGAAGCTTCACACACGACCTGAGAAGGCACCAAGTCCAACTGAAGGAAGGGGGAACCTTAACATGTCTCCAATTGCTAAGCATGAGAAAAGCTCAGCTGTGTTAGCTCCTGTCTAACTCTCCTCCTCACCCACCGCACTCCAAACCAGTGGTGCCTGGGAACCTTGGCCTGCCACGGAGGGATTACTGTCCCTACCAGTTTTCCAGGGAGGTCTAGGGTAGGCACAGCCCACTGGAAGATCAGGAGATCAAACCCAGGGTGCTTAGGGAGCAGGTGACAGGGAGAGAAAGAGAGTGACCAAATTCAGCACAAGACAGGCCAGAGAAGTTCTCCTTGTGCCCTTGCTGGAAAACCCTGGAGGGCACCTGCCCTGCCTCCTGTCTGACAGCTGCTGCTCTCCTCCTTCTCTCCTTTCACATGCAGAGAAATCGATGTTATCTTGCCTGGCTACACCCACCTGCAGAAAGCCCAGCCCATCCGATGGAGCCAGTTCTTGCTCAGGTAACCACCTTTCACCCCTGTCTGGAGGAAGCCTTCTCCACCCTGGGGCCCTGCTCATCCTCTCAGGGGCCACCAGGGGTGGTGACAAACCAGAGGCAACCTGGCAAACTGGAGCAGGAGCTCCCTGTGTGGCTCTGACCCTCCTGGGACCAAGCACTGAGTGGGCAGTGGAGGCCAACTCCCTGTGCCCTCCATCCTTTGCCCAGTTACCTCTTGGTCCTTGTGCTGCTTTCTCTTCAGTTGCTCCATCTCTCCTGGTGCTCTTTTCCCAGCCACGCTGTTGCTCTGACCCGGGACTTGGAGCGCCTGGGAGAGGTGAAGAGGAGGATCAATGTCTTGCCCTTGGGAAGGTAAAGTTTGCTTTCTGTGTCATCCCTGGGCCTCACTTTGCTCTGTGAACTGTCTAAGAGGTAGATCTTTACATGCCCTGAACCACTGTATGCCCTATGCACTGCAGAGCTGCCAGGGCACAAACCTTGATTCTCTCGCCACAGAGAAGACTGTTGCAAAGAGAAGACTCTCAGCACAGAGATACTGTTCTTCTCCCTTCTTGAAATCAAGAACTACAAGGTTTTCAATCAGCCAAATCTGATGAATTCCTCTTTGGGAGAGAACTTTTGGTTTACTCCAGAGTTCAGAGCTTGCTGAGCCTTCAGGCCACACTGTGACACCAGAATGGAAGGGGAAGAAACTCTTCAGAGAGTTGTCATCACTGTCTGCCAGAGCTCAGTTTGGGGTGCAGGGTGCAAGCTGTCATGCATGACTTGTGTGTGCTTCTCCTCTGGCAGTGGTGCTCTGGCTGGCAACCCCCTGGAGATCGATAGGGAGCTTCTGCGTAGTGGTGAGTGTCTGCCTGTGATGGGGGGCACGGGCTGCTGATAATGCTGAGGAGCTGGGGAAGCACTGATACAGTGTCCTGCTGTTATTTTGGATGTGTTGCAGCACCTTAACATGGGGGTGGAGGGTAATAAATTAAAAATAATAATAAAAAAATGTGATCTGATGCTCAGTGACACAGCTCAGCTCCTAGTGACCTGGTGAGGCAGAAGACCTCTGGTTGCTGTGAGCCAGCAGCGGCCAGCAGGGAGGGAGCAGAAGCAGAACCACCTCTGCTGCACACTGCCTGGGCTAACAAACCCTGCTCAGCAGGACTGTGCTCCTGGGACTACTGAAGGGCTCACAGCCACCTGCACACTGGGGCAATCTCCTGCATTCCAGCTCCAGCCATGCCAAGCCTGACCTCCTCTGTCCATCTCCTTCCTTACAGAGCTGGACTTTGCTTCCATCAGTCTGAACAGCATGGACACTGTCAGCGACAGAGACTTTGTGGGTAAGCACAACTCCACAACTTCTTACCACCACTATTTTAGAAGCAGGCCCCTGAAACTTTTCCAGTTACTCCCCTCTAACAAGGGGATTCAAGTCCCTCACTAGGAAATAATTACAAAGAAAATCTGTTGGCTTCTGTTTAAACTCCAGTCAGGGCTCCCTGAGTTGTCAAGCAACCAAGCATCTTTTTTCACCTCCTGATTTCCTGCTTCTCTGCAGTGGAATTCCTCTCTGTTGCTACCCTGCTGATGATCCACCTTAGCAAGATGGCTGAAGATCTCATCATCTACAGTACCAGCGAGTTTGGCTTTCTGACCCTCTCTGATGCTTACAGGTAGATCTCTGGGTAGGGAGCCCTTCCCTCAGTCTCTCCTCCTCATCCCTCCCCTCCAGGGAGAACCAGACAGTGGTTGGGGTCTCCCTGCTGGACAAGGCTGACACAGCATTACAAGGGTGGCAGAAAGGCAGCCTGAGGGTGAATAGCCTTCAGTAATGACCACTTACTTCTGATTCTGGTAACTCAGCCGAGGCTGTACTGGGCACAAACACCTCCCCAGCAACTGCTGGCAGAGAGAACTTCCCCCTTTGCTGGGAATGCCTGCCAGAGCCCTGCCCTCATTAGCTGGCTTTGCAGCTCCTAACAGATTTCCTGTCTCTCCAGGCAGCTCAGCCACAGCCCTCCCCTCCCTGAGGTCACAGCAACAGTCAGGCTGGGTCCATATGAGGTGTGACTTTCTCAGCCTGTGCCTGGTGGCACTGGGGTCCCACCTTCCCTTGCCCCCCTCTCCCTCCTTCCAGCACTGGCAGCAGCCTGATGCCTCAGAAGAAGAACCCCGACAGCCTGGAGCTGATCCGCAGCAAAGCCGGCCGCGTGTTCGGACGGGTGAGCCTGCTGGAGAGAGGTGGGGTGGGGAGGCTGCTCAGGCCAGGGCTGAAGAACCCTCCTTCTTCCTCTGTGTACAGAAATGTGCCAGTCTGGGCTCTGAGCCTCTGCTGGGGCAATGAGCTTCTCTTCCTAGAGCCAACTGCCTCCGCTGTCTCTCTCTGCAGTTGGCTGCCATCCTCATGGTCCTCAAAGGACTCCCAAGCACCTACAACAAGGATCTGCAGGTAACACAGATGTCCACACTGTCCCTCTGAGCAGACACTGCATCTTCTGCCCTTGCCAGTCTCACCCCTGCACAGCTCCTGCTCGTGTGCAGGATGCTGAGGAAGGGGCTGAGGCTCAGCACCCCCCAGCTGACACACCAGCAGGTTGACTGACAGCAAATCCCATCCCTGCTCTCTTGCAGGAGGACAAGGAGGCCGTCTTTGATGTTGTGGACACCCTGAATGCTGTGCTGCAGGTCGCCACTGGAGTAATTTCTACCCTCCAGGTAAGGCTGCAGGGGTGCTCTGAGTAACAGGTAAGAGAGCTCTGGAGGTGAAGGCCCTTAAGTGCCTCTCCCATCTGATCAACGTGGCCCCCACTGTTAGCTCACATGTCCCCAGGGAGGAGCTGGTGATAATGTCTCCCTCTGACCATCCTTCTGCAGATCAACAAGGAGAACATGGAGAAGGCCCTGAGCCCTGAGATGCTCTCTACTGACCTGGCTCTCTACTTGGTTCGTAAAGGAGTAAGTATTGGAGACATGGAGCTGTGATTTCTCTGGATGCACAACACTGCTCAGTGAGGGCCTGAGATGAGGCCTTCTGTTCTATTCCCAGGTGATGATGAGGCTGGGTCACCAAACCTGGATTCACATGGCATTACTCTAAGTGAAAACAAGCCAGCCAAAAAAGACAGCACATCCATTTTTTCCATTGAAAAACACCCTAGGTGCCTGGTCACTCACTGCAGCCTCTGCTTCTCACTGCAGATGCCATTCAGACAAGCCCACACTGCCTCTGGGAAGGCTGTCCACCTGGCCGAGTCTAAAGGTACCACCATCAATAATCTCAGCCTGGATGACCTGAAAAGCATCAGGTTCGTGTCACTCTTCTTGTGCCAACAGGCAACGAGCAGCCTCCCTTCCTGTGGGCCTCCTTGTGATGCCCTTCCTTAGAATGCCTGGGCCAGACAGCACCCCAAAATCCCCCTGGCTTCAATGTCAGTGCCATTAATGATGGGCCTGAGAACACCAAACAGAACAACCTCACTCCCATTCAGCTCCAGCAGGGCATGGGCAGCAGCTATTGGGAGGGACTGGAAGCGACTCATGCCAGGCACCAGCTGCTCCCCCTGACCCCTCTTCTCCTTGCTTCCCCAGCCCCCTGTTTGGCAGTGATGTCTCCCAGGTCTTCAACGTGGTGAACAGTGTGGAGCAGTACACGGCCACGGGGGGCACTGCCAGGAGCAGCGTGTCTGCCCAGATCGAGCACCTGAGGGAGCTGCTGAGGAGGCACAAAGAGCAAGCTTAGAGTGTGGGCAGACATCCCAGGGCTGCAGCACTGTGCCTGTCACTCATCTGGGGTCAATAAACACTGGGGTGGAGGTAGTTCACTGAAACTCCTGCCTTGTGTCTTTCTTCTTGAGGACAAGCTTGAGCTGGGCTTCCTCAGCCCTGGGGAGGGTTGGGGAAATGTTTGCTGGTGTGTGAGCCTGGCAGAGGAGCTGGGTTGTGGGGGATCAGGTTGCAGGGGGCTGGAAGGTAGAGAGCAGCAGGAGGGTCAGTGCATGGGTTGAGGGAACCTTGTGTGTCCACAAAGGGAGACACTTGGTCCATCTGCAGCACAGGCCCCATCTCCACTGCCCTCCTCCTAGGGTGGGTCCTTGCCTGCACGGTCTCAGCTCTTTCCTCTGCAGGACACATGCCCTGATGTGCCTCCAAGCTTGCTGAGACAGAGTGGTTTAAAAAAAACCAAAACCTGGGCATTGCATTGCTGTTCCCTCTTACAAAAATCATTCACCATCTTCCCTTCTGTCCTTATAGAAGTAAAATCAGAACAAAGACCTGAATAATTATTACCTGAGGGATGAAGTGCCAGGAAGTTCCCGTGTCCCCTGCTGCTTCCTGCCAGGTTTCTCTGGTTCAGTACATTCATCTTCCAGCTAATTTAGCTGTGGCAGGGTAATCAATTATGTACAGTGAATTCAGGTGGAGAGGTGACAGCAACAACCAACACTTCTGGAAGAAGGAATTGCCACCTTCTCCCCAGTTATTTTCTTTCCTCACATAAGCTTTCTCCATTTATTCTCATGCCTGGTCAGCACCTCCAGACACCTCAGCCCCCGTGACTGTGCTTGCTCCCAGCTGCCACTGCTCTGCCTCTTGGGGGGCAGTGCTGAGGAATGGGGGGCCCTGCTGGTGGAAAAAAAAACAAGGCAGTTTCAGCAGATGATCACATCTCAATCTCTCCCTTAAATAAATAGCTCATAGTGACTGGCAGTCCCCGTCTGACCCCCCACCTCTCTGATCCTTTCAGGTCTCACCAAGCCTTTAATTGACCCGCAACAGACCGAGCTGCTGGCGTGCCTGTGCACACGCAGGCACACGTTCCCCTCCAGGAAACGAATGCACGCTGCAAATAAGTGTACTGCACAAATAAAATCTGTCTGATGGCATTTTCCTTCCTCCCTTGCCCTTGTGGAACCTTCCTCCATCCTGCCGCATCCCCAGCGAAGCTCTGAGGGCACTGACAAGGGGACACGTCCACGCCTGCAACGTCTGAGCCCAGAGCGCTTCCCAGCGCAGGGACAGCCCCGCAGCCCGGCCCAGCGCCCCCCTTCGCCATTTCCAGCCACCTCTTGCCCTCCCGCCTCAACAGGTGACTCGGAAAATCGAGAGATAACGGAAGGAAGGAAAGAAAACGAAACCATCCCGCCGGCAATCCCGGTCATCCCGGACACATCCCAACGCCCGCAAGCGTTTGTGCACCGGGTCCCCCCGGCTGCCTGGGCTGGAGGCGCCCGCAGCCCCGGCCCCCCCGACCCCCCCGGATCGCCCGGGTCCCCCCGGCTCGTCCCGGCCCCCCCAGCCCGGGGGGCGGGCCCTGCGCACCCAAAGATGGCGGGCGCGGCGCGGGGCCCGGGCGGGCTGTGCCTCCCGCTGCTGCTGCTGCTGGGCCGGGCGGCGGGCGGGCTGCTGTACCCCCGGGACACCCCTTCCCGGGAGCGGAAGGAGCTCGGCGGCCTCTGGAGCTTTCGCGCAGACTTCTCGCCGGGCAGGGACGCCGGCTTCGTGCAGCGCTGGTACCGGCAGCCGCTCCGGCAGGTAGCGGGGCCCGGGGCGGGCGGGGGGTGCCCCTTCCCCGGGGACCGGGGTGCGCTCCCGCCGGGGAGGAACCCCCTGCTGAGCCGCTTCCTTCCTCCCCCTAGAGACCCCCGCCCTCGTCCCGCTCCCCAGGCTGCTCTTTGCTCCCTGCCCCGGCGCTGCCGTCGCGGAGCGCGCAGCGGTCTCTGATCAGGGGCCCCTTCTGCTCAGCAGCCAAAAAGCACCTGAACGTGCCTCCCTCCGCTGCTGCAGAAGCCCCCCCTGCTGCAAGAGCTGCCCTGGCCTTGCACACGATTTACCTGCCGGCAGCAGCGTAGGATGAAATCCATGCCTGGAAAGGGCACTCCTGGGTTACTGATTCCCAAGTACCCCAAGTTCTAGTGTGACTGAAATCCATTATGAAACTAACGCCATTGCATAAAATAAGTGATGTATTCGTGCATACTATGTATGCCTCCGTAATTTCTGTTTTAGGCATTTTTGGTGGCCAAATTGTGGAAAGAGCACAGGAAGACACTATGCAGCTAAAAGTTTAGTGAAGAGACAGTCAGAAGAGAGGGATCCTGGGCTGTGCCCCCCCAAGGGGGGCTGATACGTGCATGCTCAAACTACTTTAGACATCAGAGAATCTCCTTAAGGAGACACATGTGGCCATCCCAGTCAAAAGTTATCCCATATCAGCTGCTAGAAAATCCACTTCACCATCCAGGGATTCTCCTGCTAGGATTTTCTGCTGTCTAATAAAGACAGTGAGTCTCTGCAGCGCTGGTGCAGCTCAGTGCTGAGACAGCCACACACGTGATGCTCCCCCCGGGGCAACCAGACCTTTCTGCTCTCCATGGAAAGGCTTCTGTAGGAAAGGGGAAGTGTTCCAGTAGGAAAGGGGAAGTGTTCCAGTAGGAAAGGGGAAGTGCTGCAGTAGGAAAGGGGAAGTGCTGCAGTAGGAAAGGGGAAGTGCTCCAGCAGTGCTTGTTTATGCAACATGACAAGCGCAGCGGGCGCTAAAAACGGGCAGCTCTGTTTTGCAATAACAGCCCGTTCCCCCCGTGTGCAGTGTGTGTTCCCACACTGCCCAGAATCCTTATATTGCCTGTGTTATAATCCTAAGGAATCTGTGTTGTTTTCAGGGAGTGAGAAAGACTGAACTCATTCCAACCAATCTCTACAGACCTTCCCTGAGGGATCTGGCCTCAAACATCCTTGACTCTTGCTGTTCTTCCACCACAACTCTTGGCCTGACAGGCAGCACCCTGTGCCAGAGAACTGTCACCTCAACACCAGCACCACACTCCAAACAGCCACAGCTGTGCAGGAAAAACTACAGTTTGTCGAAAGTCCCAGGCTGAAACAATTACCTGAGTGGGTTTTTTTTATCCCACTCGCTTCTCCAATTTCACAGTCCCAAAGCCATTAATAAAAGCACTTCCCTACCAGAAATCAGGAGGGGAAAAAGACTTGAGCATCTTCTTCCTGTAGGAACAGGCTTCTGGGCCTGGTATCAAATAGGACTTGTATTAAACCTGTAACAGACCTCACCAGTTTCTAAACAGGTATTCCCAAGTATTCTTACTTGGCAAAGGGATTGTAAGGCAGTCAGTGGAAGGGGACACCTCCAGCAGTACAGGTTGGACAGCCAAGATAGTAAAAATTCTGTTTTAAAATTACCTGTTCCTTCCCTTTCTTGTGCAATTCCTGCCAGACCGGCCCTGTGATTGACATGCCAGTGCCTGCCAGCTTCAACGACGTCACTCAGGACCCCAGCTTGGAGAACTACATCGGCTGGGTGTGGTATGAGAAGGAGGTGCTGCTGCCCCCCCGCTGGCTCCAGGGTGACCCCCCCACCAGGGTGCTGCTCCGTTTCGGCAGTGCCCATTACTACGCCATGGTGGTATGTTCCATGTCTTCCCAAAATTATCCTGTGCTAAGATCTGTCTCGTGCCTCATTCCGGTTCTTCCTCCAGCAAAGGACTTGGCCTTGTTTCCCAGATCTCTCTTCTCTCATCCTCCAGTATCAGGACTAGTAATTAAAACATACCCGTGTCCAAAACTGTGTCTCACAGTGACACTTGCTTGTACATGCCCCATACCTAGGTCCCAGCAAGGGAAGGGCTGCTAGATTGATCCCTCCAAGAGCAAAAGCCCAGGATAAGGTTTGGTGTTACTGGGAATCCCGACAGCCCTTTGCTGGGCTTTTTCCGTTCTCCCTGCTGTGCTTGCCGCAGAAACCCTCCCTCTTGGACTTACGGGTGTCTTCTCCTGCAGTGGGTCAATGGAGTGCCAGTGGTGGAGCACGAAGGGGGTCACCTCCCTTTTGAAGCAGATATAAGCAGCATTGTCCAGGCCAGCCCGGGGGTCCCTTGCCGCATCACTGTCGCGCTCAACAACACCCTGACACCCCACACGCTGCCTCCGGGGTCCATTCAGTACATGAGTGACAAAACAAGGTGAGTTGCTAAAGAGCTGTGCAGGAGCTTATCCCAGGGATGAGACGATGGGAATTCATTCAGCTGCTGGTTCATAAGGCCCTGTGAGCAACACAGGAGTTGTATTTATGCCAATCTTCCAGCCGAGCAGGCAGGAGTTTAAGCTTTGGCGTTACGAGGAGTCTGCCCTGAGTTATTGCATCTGTTCTATACTCTGGGATTAAGTGATTTGCCAAGTTGAAACAATGAGATTTGGCAAGCTTGAATTCAGCTGGAAACTGCAAGTGCCAGCTCTCCTGAAGGACCAAAGCCATGCAGTGTGCCAGATGGTTGTTAACTGGTAGTCTCCTTCAGTGGAGCAGCAGCAGCACTAGAGACAGATCCATCCTGCTGTAAAGAATACTTTACCAGCTATCATCTATTTTTACATGACTATTTTATGTTGCCAGCACCCACATGCTGCCTTCAGTTCTTGTGTAATGAAACATAATGTAGCCATTTCTCCTGTCTTGCTCACTTAGGTATCCCAAGAACTATTTTGTACAGAACATCAGGTTTGATTTCTTTAATTATGCTGGAATCCATCGCCCGGTTGTGCTTTACACCACTCCTTCTGTCTACATAGATGATATTACTGTGACAACCACTTCATCAGAGAGCCTTGGTAGGTCCAGAACAATCACAGCAGCTCAGGCTCCAAATGGAGATGACAAGGGCAGCAGAGAAAATAACCTGCAAAAGTCCAATTTAATTTGTCCTGTTGTGAATTTGTCTTGCCCCGATCTGGTCTATTGTACAGCTCAGCAGCTGCAAGAATATGGTAAAGAGTTCAGAAGCAGTAAGAAAAAAAAGAAATGTTTGCAAGAGACTTGTTAAAGTGAAAGGATGACCAGGTGTCTCTCAAAGTAGAATTTCTCAGTAGGGGCAGTATTCCTGCCACTTAAAGCAGGAGTATCTCTAAGTAACAGAGTTGTGCGACACGCAAATCTTGCTGGAAACTTCTGGAACTCAGGTCATGCTTCTTACATTGAATTCCTGCCAGACATCTCCCTTAATTTTTTTAATGCTGCTGTACATGAAAACCCCTAACATTTGAAGCATGCACTTTCCCTTTCATGGCAGTTTCTGATTGTCTTTTGTTTCCTTTGCCCAGCAATGGTGCAGTATCAGGTGGTGGTCGTGGGCAGCACCCTCTATTCCTTGTCCCTCAGTTTACGTGACCAAGAAGGGAAAGTGGTTGCTACAGGTGATGGGCCAGCTGGAGAGCTAAAAGTCCTGAACCCAAATCTTTGGTGGCCTTACCTGATGCACGAGAACCCTGGGTACCGCTACTCCTTGGAGGTAACGCTGATGTTTCTTCCTTCCTGTGTGTGTTCCCTTGGACTGTCTAATAGGGTTAAGGAGCTGCCATATGGCCTATCTTCTGTATTCTTTTTCTACCCCAGATCCTGTTCACATGACATGACTCCAGAGTGGCATTGTTAATTATGCAGTAATAAAATCAAACTGCCAGCTGCCTGGATGCTGAACTGAAAGGTCTGTCGTTGAGAACAGGGGCATGCCCAGACTGCAGGCGTGTGCTGAGGTGCTTGCCCTTCATGTTTAGGGCCCAATCCATTCCTTGCAAAAGGACCATTTGAGACAATATAGGGAAGGAGACGTCATGAAACCTGAGAGCAGCCTCTGAAGAACAGGCTGCTAACCTCTCAGCATGTTTTGCAATGAGCTTTCTTTCCACTCTGCCAGACAAGAGTTCATCTTCAATAGCATGAGCCTGGAAGACTCTGTGAGTTAAGGATGAGTAGCAACATTTAGATGCAGAAATTAGGACAGATGAGCTGCTGTAAGTTTCCAGATGCTTATGTCTGTACCTCTCATGAGCAGATGACATTTCAGTCTTTGCCAGGTATCAAGATGCAGGGCAGAAGAGGTGTACCACTGCCTTGTCTGTGAGAATTAAACGGCCCAGATGAGTATGGGGAAAAGAAACTGAAGCTTTTAGGGTGAACAAGCCCCCAGAAGGGTCATCCAGGGTTCATTCTTCATCCTTCAGCTTCCCCAGCCTAGATTTCTATTTTCTGTTTAGTCAGATGTAGTTTCTTCCCTGAGGAGGCACAGGGGGACCACAGGAACTAGCTGCAGCAGTGGTGAGGAGCAGGCAGCGTGCCGGGGCAGGGCTGGGAAACGGCTGGGCCGTCAGGAGAGGCCTTAACGCAGCAGGAGGGAGGACAGGGCATCCTTGCAAAGCCCAGCACGTCACTTGCATCTCCCGTTTGGAAATCCAGGTGCAAATGAAGGCACAGGTGGACGGAGCGTTGCTGGAGGACGTGTACACGCTCCCGGTCGGCATCCGCACGGTGCACGTCACCAGCACGCAGTTCCTCATCAACGGCAGGCCCTTCTACTTCCACGGCGTCAACAAGCACGAAGACGCGGACGTAAGTGTTTGTTGCCAGCGGTGGGGGCAGCCGGTGGTGCCTGCCCTTCTGCCACCGAGGCAGCGCCTGCTCTTTTCCGCCCTCCCCACCCAAAACAGCCGCTTCCTGACACGCTTCTCCCAGGCCGGGAGCCGCTGGGGTGAGTGTTTTGCCTCACACCATCCCTCTCGGGACGCACAGGCAAGCCCGGCGGCGCTGGCAGAGGAGCTGGACAATCTCCCGGCCGTGGGTTCCAGCCAGAAACGAGCGCCCCTGCTTCCCCGCCGCGCGAGACGCGGAACGTCTGACCCGCGGGGCAGCGGCCGGGCTGCGCGGCGCGGCCCGACCACGGGGCGGCGCTGCAGCCCGCGGGCGCCGGGGCAGCGGGAGCGGCGGGGCCGGGGGCAGCAGCGGGGGCAGCAGCGGGGGCAGCAGCGGGGGCAGCAGCGGGGGCAGCAGCGGGGGCAGCAGCGGGGGCAGCAGCGGGGCAGGTTGGCTGGACCCGCCGTCCCCAGGCAGGCGGATGGCGGGGCTGCGTGTGGCAGGGCCCCTCAGAAAAGCACGCGGTGCAGGGGGAGGTGGCGCGGGGGGCTGGGAACGGTGCCGGGGCTGGAGCCGGGGCGCCCCGCTAACGTGAGGAGCGGCCGCCCTGCGGTGCCGCGTCTCTCCTCCCCGCCCAGATCCGTGGCAAAGGCTTTGACTGGCCCCTGGTCATGAAGGACTTCAACCTGCTGCGCTGGCTGGGGGCAAACTCCTTCCGTACCAGCCACTACCCCTACGCCGAGGAGATCATGGACCTGTGCGATGCCTACGGCATCGTGGTGATCGACGAGTGCCCGGGAGTGGGGATTAAAATGCCGTAAGCAGCCGCTCCAAGGACCCTTCCCCTTCTATGTTCATCCCTGCCACTGTCCCTCCCGTCCTGCAGCACCCGCTGTCCTGATAATGGAAGTACTTTGCTCTGTTTAGAAATCGGGCTGTTGTGCCACGTGTGCCTCTAGTGAGGTTGGGCAACCAGAGGGTGTTCTGACTCATGGCCATCGTGTCATTTGGTTAACAAGCCCAAACCACAGCCCTGAGCTGTGCAGCAGGCTTGGGGGAAATAGGGCAGAAGCCATATTCAGTATGAAGGCTCAGCTGTGCTTATACACCCCAGAGACTTGAGTTTTCACAGGGCATCACAGAACCATGGCATAGTTAAGCTTGGAAGGGACCTTAAAGATCCTCAGGTTCCAACCTCCCTGCCATGAGCAGGGACACCTCCCACCAGACCAGGCTGCACAAGCCTTATCCAACCTGGCCTTGAACACCTCAACCTCCATGGGCAACCTGTTCCAGCACCTTACAGCCCTCATGGTGAAGAATTTCTTCCTGATATCTAACCTGAACCTACCCTCTTTCAGTTTAAAACCATCACCCTTTGTCCTGTCCTTCTCTGATGAAAAGCTCCTCCCCAGCTTTCCTATCAGCCCCCTTCAGGCACTGGAAGGTGCTCTAAGGTCTCCCTGGAGCCTTCTCTTCTCCAGGCTGCCTAGTCCCAACTCCCTCAGCCTGTCTTCATAGCAGAGGTGCTCAAACAGAAAAGCAAAGGGGATTGATTTCATACCTTCACCTCACTGGGTCTCTCTTCCTTCTGTCTTAAAGTGAGAGCTTCGGGAACAAGTCCTTGCAGCATCACCTGGTTGTGATGGAGGAGCTGATCCGCAGGGATAAGAACAGGCCGTCAGTGGTGATGTG
Source organism: Apus apus (assembly GCF_020740795.1). Taxonomy (NCBI): domain Eukaryota; kingdom Metazoa; phylum Chordata; class Aves; order Apodiformes; family Apodidae; genus Apus; species Apus apus. The sequence continues at coordinate 1,356,020 of NC_067299.1, read as the reverse complement.
GTCGGTAGCCAACGAGCCGGCATCAGAGCTGCCTCCAGCTGCCTCCTACTTTAAGTAAGTGCTTGTACACAGAGCTGAGGCTGGAATCTTGGCAGATGATGCATCTTCTTCCTTTGGGACGGCACAGAGAAGTAAAAAGAGAGGGCAAGCGTTTTTTGGAGGGGGACCCTGAAATGGTGCCCACAGATGCAAATTAACCGTGTAACTGCTTCGTGTGTTGAACTGATGTTCAGAACCACACGACAGTCTCAACCTGTTGTTTTTGAACCAGTAAGGCTTGGCAAAATTATGAGGAGTCGATTTGGTTTGAGCGTGTTTCTTGACCTAAGGGTCAAGCAAAAGCAAACCTGATGGGAACAGGATATTCCTTGTTACCAATGGAAGATGAGTGCTAAAATATTTGAGAATCACAGCAGAGCTGTACAATACTTGGCCTTAATGCTGAAGACAAGGTTCTTCATTTAGTGCTCGTTATTAGTTCTGCAGAAGATAGTGACACTCCAGTTGAAGGCCACTGCTTCGAGTCTCTGCAGACCCCTTGGTTTCATTTTTAAAGAGATTTAAGCTTTAGATAGCCAAGAATCATCCCTGTCATGGGGTAGCAGTCTGTCCCTACTAGCTGTAGATGCATTGAGGTAACTGTGAAATTTCATTCTTCAGAATGATCTGCCGTCCTCCTGCAATGTCAAAGTGGCAGCAGAGTTTGACCCTCCCATTCTGTCTCATCTCCCCACTCAGGGTTTCCTCAAAAGCAGACAACCTGTGACTGCTCTGCCTGCTCTGGTGTAGGGCTGGAGCCTCCTGCTTTTGCAGGAACACACCCCAGGGGTTGTCCAAACCTTCCCACCACCCTTCTCATAGTTTCATGACCAAACTCACTGTCCCCTCACCAACTTGCAAGCTGTTGGTACCAACAGACAAATTGACATGCCTGCATCTGGGTAATTCCACTGTTTTTTCAGGTGTGATAGCAAGAAACTTTGTGACAGGTAAAGGTCTCTGCCCTGGTATTTCTATCCTGCAGAAGCTGGCACTCTCTAGCAGATGATCACTAAGTATCCTGCAGTATTTAATTTCAAATACTGTCTGCTACATCAAAAGCAGCTCCAAATGTTTGAGGGGGGTGCGAGGACAGAGACCTTGGGGAGATGGGGCTGTGCTTCTCCATGCTGTTGTTCAACTCTTGCTTTACTGTTTGCAAACAGGACAGTGATAGCTCACACTAAAGCTCTTGATCCCTCCAGACCCGTCACCTTTGTGACAGATGCTAATTACGCTCTTGATCGTGGTGTAAGTTTACTTTACTTTCTAGCTTTTTTTTTTCCCCCATACATTAAATGTATTCCTCTTGTCAGTTTGATGGTCCTCCCCCCAGCCTGCCCAAGTTTACTGGAGATATTGAACAAGGAGAGGCAGAAGGAAACCTACAAAGCACCTTACCCTGTAGTTGTAGTCCAGCTGAAAAAAATCTGTAGGAGAGAACAGTTCTTTGTCTTGGATTCCATTTACATTGTCATGCTTGGCTGTTCCCTTGATTGTGTTTATTAATGCTCAGACTTTTCACTTGCAATTAAACCAAAGCTTAAACCTCTTTAAAATGCTAACAGCTCCTGTGAAAGTTTAAAGGAAAGAGTTTTGCTTTAATTCCTGCTTTAAACTACTCTAGAAGTTCTTTGGCTGATGTCTGGCAATGCTGATTAATCTAAAAGCTCTTCCAGCTTCATAATTAAAGTCCTAGAGCTGTTTAAAATAGCCAAAAGGCACTTTCCTTGGATGTCTGTGCCTTAAGCTGACCATGGCATGAACCAAGGGTCCTTAACAGGCATGAATTTGTTTCTGGGTGTTTCCTGTGTAATTTTAAATTTTTCAAGATGCCTGTATCCTAGTGGCCACTATTGCACAACAGACACTTCCAGCAGTTTGTAGGTACATGATGCTACCCCAGGTTACACTCTGTATTTCTTTCAAGCTCTCCTGCAAGGAGCAGGGTCAGCCTCCTGTATCTCAGAGGTCTGTTCCTCCCCACCCCAGGAAAACAAAACTGGTGGCCTTACTTTTGAAGGAGCCCAGCAGGGATCTGCTCTTGGGTTTCCCTGTTTCACCAGCCATGCACAGCCATGCAAACAGCCTCTGGCATCCGAGCATGTTCTGACTAGCTTGAGACAACACAGGAAGACAAAACCAAAGAATAGATCTCATACACTGATGTGATATTAGAACTTTTTTTTTCCTTTTATTACAAAACATGTTAAGAGAACATTGAACAAGTTACATACAACATCACTTTATCTTTAGTGGGCTTTGTGCCCTTTTATCATACTGTCCACGTGGTAGAAATGGCATATAACTTGCAGAATGCTTAGTCTTAGTATTGCACCATTGATGCACAAATTTAGTTGCTAGTCAAAATATTTGACCACTAACTTGATAATCACATTCCAATACTCAAAAAGTACATCTAAATGTACCAGCAAGCCAGAGACATCTTGGAAACTCAAAAATGTCTAACAAACCTGAAGATGAAATGGATTAATCTTGTCTAACTCATTGCTGTGACTTCCTAAGTTTCTAAGAAAAATGCCAAATGAATATGCTATCAGCTTGTTACATTTATCCTGCTTTTTTTCCTGGGAAGGATGGCACATTGGGAGGGCCTGAGTGAGGAGGGGAAAAGACTTTATTCTACATGTCATGAAAGGAAGCAAAGGGAGGATTTAGCTCGGTGGGTATAGGTTGGCTACTGGGAGCTCTGTGACAAAAGACTGTCACCTTGGTTTCTGCAGGCTCCTTATGTGGATGTGATCTGTGTGAACAGCTACTTCTCCTGGTATCATGACCCAGGCCACCTGGAAGTTATCCCACTACAACTCACAACACAGTTTGAGAACTGGTATAAAACCTACCAAAAACCCATCATCCAGAGTGAATATGGAGCAGACTCAGTTCCTGGACTTCACAGTGTAAGTGTTACAGACACCCTAGATGGAAAAAATGGGTCAGAAACCTTAGTTAGAAGAGGTGGGTACCACTGAGCCTGACTACTTAGTTTTGGGATGCACTGGCTTGTCAATGTCCAGGGTTGCAATCCTGCTCCACCAAAATCAATGAGCTTTGCCACCGACTATCTACCTAAAGAGAAGCTTTTACCTTTGAGTAAAAGCACTGAGCAGTCTGAAATCTGTACTTTGGCATTTGTAGAAAATGCTTCATCAGGAGGTAACAGCTCAATAGAGCGGACATTAATTTTATGGTGCTGTCCTGCACAGGAGGGGGTGGCACTCCTGCACCTATCGTGATAAAGCAGCATGATCAACCAAAACCACCCAGTCCATCTGCCATCCCCTAGCAGTTGCTAACCATGGCTAAGTAACCATGGCTAAGTAACCATGGCTAAGTAACCATGGCTAAGTAACCATGGCTAAGTAACCATGGCTAAGTAACCATGGCTAAGTAACCATGGCTAAGTAACCATGGCTAAGTAACCATGGCTAATGCAGTGGCAACAGGGAGACCCAGCAATGTAAAGGTTGGCTGCAGGAAGCAGGTCCCCAGCCAACAGGAGGTTAACACATGGAGCCTCTGCTGAAATTGTCTCCTCCATCCAAGGCCACCCTTTTTTCCTGGCTGTAGGATCCCCCCCTGATGTTCAGCGAGGAGTACCAGAAGGCCATGCTACAGGAGTACCACTCTGTTTTTGACAAAAAGAGGAAAGAGTACGTGATTGGGGAGCTCATATGGAATTTTGCTGATTTCATGACTAACCAAGGTAAGCTTGTGGTTCTATTCTAACCAACACACCCTCCTCCCTGCAAGCTTAAAGTGGTTTATGAAACACTAGGATTATTGTGCTGAAAAGCAGGACAAAAGGGCCCTCTGCTTACCAAGATAGAGCACAGCTGGTTTCTGTGACAAAGTCCAGCATGACCAGAGCCAAGAGGGAAGGTCCTTCCTGTACCTAATGCATCCTCTGTCTCCAGCTCTAGCTCCTAGATGTTCCACCTGCAAAGACACTTCCCAGAACACGACACAATGCACTAGGGCAGAATGCAAGGGAAGCTTGTGAGCAGACCCTGATGACTTTCTTTCCAGTTATATTCATTTCCATTTCAATTCAGAGCTTCAGTCAGCAACTAGGGATGTGTCTCCCTTGCTTCGTATTTCATCTACAACTGCCCTTAGTAACAGAGCACCTAAAACAATGTATTATTAACTTGGGAGAGACTTAGCAATAGAGGACCAGGTGCCACAGGGGTAGACAACTGTCTACCATGACACTCCATCCACCATTGATAAATAAGTGCATTTGCAAAGTCGGGGGCCCTAATTCATCTACAGTGCAGACAGTCACAGAAATTAAACTGTTACAACTCCAAAGACCACCTGCTCAGGACCCAGTTATGTACATGCCACTTGCAGAGAGTCAGGGTGGTGAACAGTCAGTTTTAATTTCAAGCAGAGAAACACCATTAAGAAGAATCTGTAGAGCACCAATACAGGTTTTAGAAAGCTGAGTCATTGCAGAGCAGCAGTCAGAAAAGTAATATTAGTTTCAAATAGGAGGATGGAGAAAATGTAGGCAAGTTCACATACATATATGCAGTTCCAGTCTCTCTACAGATTGTGATCATCTTTCCTAGTTTCCCATGAAAAGTAAAACAGGCAAAAAAGGACCTGGACACCAGGAAATGACAGTACAGTCACACAGTAATCAACATGTTCACCCTCAAATTTTGAGGTGAACTAATGGCAAAAGGAACATCCCCTGTAAATATAATACTGATCAGGTGGTTGGGCACACCTGAACCAACTCACAGCCCTGCCAGCTGTAGCTACCATGATTGCAGCTGTATTGCTCACTTAATCAATTCATCCTGCCAAGATGACGCAAATTACAGCTGCCGGGTTCCCCGTCGTACCTGCCTGTGTAGAATAAAGTGCAGAGGTCTCTTCCACCTAACCTGATTGAGCACATACATCATTAACAATTCACAGTAGGGGATAGAAGAGCATTTTATATTTACTTGCTTTATTTTGTAACTTCTCTACAGGGACCACACGTGTTTTGGGGAACAAGAAGGGAATATTTACCCGCCAACGACAGCCCAAGTCAGCTGCCTTTGTTCTTAGAGAAAGATACTGGAAAATTGCAAATGAATCAAGCTGTCTTCCTCCTATAATAAAATCACATCATCTCTTTCTAAAATGAAATCAAAAGGTATAATGCCTGGGTATTATGCTGAACTCTTTCAATAAATTTGTTTAAATAATATTTATGCCTGACTCAACTCCTGCAAGTCTAACGCAAGTTCTAGTCCACCTGAAGTAGTGACTGTGACACAAAGCAGCTCAGAAACACCAGTTTCTTATGCTAGGCCATGTCTGTAGGCCTCCTGCTTCCAGGGAGTACAGTGAATATTCAGAGTTTCAAGGAGTTAAGAGAGCCTGACTGAGGTATCTATTCATGGCAAAAATAAGCATTAAAAAAATAATAATTCTGATACAGATCAATGCTGAAGACTTAACAAATCCAAGTGGCTCTGAAAGAACATCACATCCCTCCAAAGCAAGCGAGGTTTTCCAGTTAGACTCCCCTGACAGTTCCATGGCTCAGGCACAGGATGACAGGGGCACCACCAACAGCTGCTCTCACTGGACAATGTGTGTGGGGCTGGCTGGGACATCCCAAGGGTTCAGTGTTCAGTGCATCAAGCAGCACTGCTGAGGGGCACCCAACATATCCCAGGACAGTCTGAATTCATACTAAGCAGCAAGGTGGAACATGTTGGGTAGGCAGGCAAACTGAACTTTGTTCAAAACTATGTCTTTTAATCACAGTACCAGATCTGCTACTGGACGCAGTTTTATCCTCCACCATGGAAGGGCTTCCTTCATAGTAAGTTGTCCCTGTGCACTACAGTCACCACAGCCTACAGGGTAAATTTGATCTCAGCTTTTTTGACAGAAGCCTGAAGCATTCGGGGGTAGGTGATGTGCACAGTAACATGCACATGCTGCCTGAGACAGGAAGGTGGTGCAGTAACATCCCTGCCACGCTGTGCACCCGTCCTGGGGGCTTCCAAAAGCTTTAGACTGTCACAGTTGGTGCCAGTCCCCACAGAGGAGCTCAGAACACTCATGCAAACTCATCACTGCAGCATCCCAGGGCTGTCACCCCTGCAGAATCACACTGGAGGCTGGATCCTGGCAGTTGGCAGTTACGGAGTTTCGTTATTCTGACTGAGGGATACTATGAAACAGTTGCTATGACTACTTCTGCAATTGGCTCTTCTTCTAGTACCTCAAAGTGACCAAAACATCTGCCAATATAAAGAAAATAGTTGCTCTTAGGTTGTGGGGTGGCCAAATTCTTGTTCTTTTAGATATGATACATTAGAAATCAACACCACCTTCCACGCTGCCACACAGAGTGAGGACATACATGTTTACTGCCGACTTCACAACAATTTCTCTTGAGTTTTTAAGGGAAAAGAAGAAACAAACTATCAACAGTCCTTACAGTTGTATCAGGTTAGGTTTTACAGATTTTCTATATAACTAAAACCCCCAGAATATAAAAGTCTACCCACAGTAGAAAGAAACTTGCTCAAATGTACCATGGTACAAGAGTAGGTACCAGATTTAACCCCCTACCAGTGTTTGAAAGTAATTCCAACTTCTCCATCTCTAGACATAATTTCTTTTTAAGCCATTTTCTCCCCCACTTCAACAGGCATGACATTCCAAGAGCTGCCACAGCAAAACACAGGTAAAGATTTGAGGTTGTTAACGCATCACAAACTGGGGCTCAGCTCCCTCTGAGGACATGGGGCTGGTGGCAGAGGAGTCACGATGATGTTCATTCAGCCCAACAAAAGAGGCAGAGGAGGTTCAGAGCCACCACACGGTGAGGACACAGCAGAGCTTTAGTGCTGCTGGTTCTTAACAGCTCCATGCAACTGCAAACTCAACTCACCTGTCCAGCCCTTCCCCAGCAGCTCCCTCCCTGCCCCCAAATCCAGGAAAACATACAGAGGATTCTAGACCCTTTGAGATCTTGTCAGAGTGGAGTTAAAGCAGGACTAGAGAGCCAAGGACAGCAGGAAGCAATAAAAATAACCTACTCAACAGGGGGATTTTGCATGTTGCTTAAAGAATTGCCAACAGTTACAGCCTCCAGTCCACACTGCTCCACCTTCACACATCCCTGTACACACAACCAATGTTCAGCAACACGACACAGCTGCAGAAATTCTATCAACTGGTACCTCTGGGGACCCAAGTGCTCTACCCTTCCACTGCTAACACACAGTATCTCTGAACAAAATCACAACTTGGTATACTTCTAGAAACAGAATTACAGTACTGACTTAAAAACAGTTTCTAAGGCTCAGACTGAGTCCAAAAAGGCCTCTGATTGGGTTCATTCAAGCTCTTGTGTTTGGACTGCATGAGTGCAGCACAAGAATGATTGCAGCAAGACATCCACAGGTCATTTCTACATTTATTTTTTATACCAAAAAGTTATGTGCAACAAATAGAATTCATACATATTTACATTGTTTTACCTGTTAGCAAAATTGTTTCCTAAACCTCCAACAGAGAATCTCTCAACCTATATTGATAAAAGGAACATCTGCCCAGTGACTCCTTTTAAATGGATGTTTAATTTGGAGTTTAAAGCACTAGTAATAAATAGTTGATGGAACACACTATACAGAAGAAACACCTAATATTTAGGCCATGCTTAATACAGTTTTAAGGTAACAGAATACTTCATCTTTTCTGGACCAGTTTAGACTAGGTCACGTTCAAACAACCTTGGTAGAACCAAAGCTATTAGATCTCTCTTCTCCTTTAGCCCATAGAAGTTCTGAGCATCAATTGCTGCCTGAAGCACCTCACCAGTTGTTTTGAACAGTCAAGGGACTCTGTACAGCAGAAGACAAGTGTGTACAACAGGATGCAGAAACCTCCTAATAAGAGAGATTTATCATCACTTTGGGTATCAAAGGTGGCAGGGAATGTTTCATTTGCCTTAGCAAGGAAAACACTTTACAGTAAGAAACTTCTGAGAACATTAAATTCCTAAATGAGACTTGAATACTTTCTTGGCCTCAAGAGTAGCAAGTACCTTACAGTAAGAGGATTTCAGGAATGTCTAATTCCTAAGCAGGTTTTGGGATGAGGTCCTTTTGTCTTTCCAATCCACCCTTCCCTGCAGAACTTCTGAGAGCCAAGGAGGAGGAGTAAGAGCCCAAACTCAGAACCACTGTTTGTAGATGGTGGATTTTTCCCCCTCTGTTCTCCTGAGTGTTGAATCTACAACCAGAACCTGTAGATCGACACTGCCCCTGGGCCTCTGCCACACCAGCTCTTGGCTCATAGCTTGTTTCACCTATACTCTTATTTCTCAGAATACCCCTTTGGATTTGTAAGGCTCAAATTAATACGAAGCACACATTTGTCATGACATTTGTTTCAGTGTGGGGCAGGCAGGGGGCAGCTGCATGAAGCACTTGTCTGATTTCCATCACATCACTAATTGTAACCTGAGCCATTTTACTGGAAGAAATGAGCTGTTTCTAGTGGTGGGAGTGAGGAGGGAAGAGTCCAAGAACTGGAAGCAAAAAGGTCCAAACTTCTACTGCTAAGATTATTTTGCCCTTTATTCAGGCCAACTGCATTTCTGAAGCACAAGAAAGTAGAAGAGCTAGGGCCATTTCTAGCAAATCTCTTCCAGTAAAAAGTAACTGCAAGAAAAGCACACAAGACAAGAGAGTTCACAATTAAGGATCAGATTTGCAAGTTCGTGCACAAAGTGTAGCTGAAAATTCTTCCAGAGACCAAACTCAATTTCCATTTGATCCCCACGTGCACATACACAAGGACTGCAGACACCACTGCTGAAAATCTGGCCCTGAACAATTTTACTGAACAAACTGAATTAACAGACTATGCCCACACAGACAAGCACAAGACACAGTGAAGTTAGTCAACACCTACACTTTCAGCTGATAGTGCTTTTTTTCCTGGGTTTTTTCTTGGTGTGCACTACACCCAGACATTGGACCAAGCAATCATTGATTAGACTTGTCTCCACTGCTGCTGGTTCTGAGATAATAGCACTGTGACTAACCATTCCAGGCAGCATGTGTTCACCTCTTTCCTTGGATGAAAAGATGCCTTAGTGTAGACCACAGGAATGCATCAAAATAAACCTACACAAACATATTAAACAGTGATGTTGCCTCAAAGCTTGTTAAGAGAACAAAGTAAAGCCTCAAGGAACCAGTTTAACATCATTCACTCCCCTCGTATCAAAGTTCAAGGCATTTGAGAGACAGAACTAAACATCAAGACAAGCTTTAACTATACTCTGGTCAATACAAAACGCATTTAATGAGTTGTTGTCTAAAACTGTTAGACAAGAGGGACAAGTAATTTAGTGTTACATGCAACAGATGTTACTCATACCACAGAACTCTATACATCAAAGCAGTTTCCACCTACAACCTTGATACAAACCAGAAAATTACTTCAGTAGTAATTTAAATACTATTTTGTGAATTCAATCTAAAATGTCTATTTTCTCAATGGAACACTGCATGTTTCACAGTCAAGTTTATCCTCAGCAACTTAGTGTTTATAATCCACTTAGCCATACAACGCCAAGTATCTCACTGACATTCATGTTTAAGAACACAATCCTAAAGTTAGTTAAACTAATTCTTTAAATAAGTGGATATGCAGTTGGAATTCTTCATATTTAGAAGCTGCTGAGGGCAAAAAGCAGCACAGCACCAATTGCAGTAAGTAGTTGAACAGACACATTTTGGTGTCTCAGAGTCTGGAACACAAGTGTTTTACTTCTCCAAATCACATCATCAATCCTCTACCAAACTGATTTAACTGAAACAATATTGCTACCACTCCTCAGTCTAAGAACTAAGATAGAGCTCTTAACACTTTTCTATCCCCAGCAAGTTTGCTTGGAATTTTGTTTGTTCATTTTTGAAGCAAGGACACTTCTGCCTGCTCAGTTCAACACAAAGTATTTGGTTTAAGATTTGAAGACAGAAGGCACTTTTAACATTCAGCCTTAGAATACTGAGTGCAGAAACAACATTTACAATTTTGTTCCTTTTGTTTAAATCTGCAGTTTAATTTCTTTTTTTCCAATTAGTTATTAGAAAGAGCAATGATAGCATCAGATCACATTTCATTTTCAGAAGCACATTTACTTACTCATCCTACTGAACAGGTTGCCCTTCCAAGGGACCTTACGTGCGTCAGGCCTAAAGTTCATTTCCCAATATAGCACAAACCACAGATCCTGACAGAGACCAATCAAGCAACTGCTTTTCCAGTGCACTCCTTGGTTATCCCACTCAGTGGTTTCCACTGCACATTGCAATTCTCTACTGCAGGATCCATATAACATCAAACATCAGTAACACTGGTTGACCGCAGATGAAAAATGAAACAGCTCTGCATGGAAATTAGTCCTTCCAAAGAGTGCTCTTTGAGACAACAACCCCCAACCTGCACATAACATCCCAGTGGCACCACATTCAGCTGTTTTCATTCTGTACAGAAATTAACGTAGTTGTGGTTTAATCAGCACACTTCAGGTTTCAGCTTTAATTCCATTTTTGTTACCAGAGACCAAAAAAAAACCCAACAAAAACCAAGAAGAAAGAATGGAACCAACCCCAACCATCATCCATGTGAAAGCACTAGCAGTGAGCACAGCAACACGGTGTCTCCAGAGAGGTCACTTCTTCCACCAGGTCAGTCAACTGTGAGCTGGCAGCTCCTAGGCTAACAACACTGATCGTACAGTGAGTTCTCCAGGGATGAAACCAAGAGTTCTAATTTTATTTACAGGATAAGTCCTAGTCAAATCTAGAGTCCATCAGCTAAAAATAAAAAGTAATACACATACTGTAAACATGGCAACATTAAATATGGTAATGCTAGTCTAGAATATTTAATGTCATGACCACATATTGTTATACCTGAATTTATATACAGGATATTTCATAGCAGTGTTACCCATTTCACAGGTGGAGGGGGAAGAGAGTCTAGGCTTTGCTGTGGCTAAACCTCCTTCAAAGTAAAGTTAAAGCTTGTCTTTGATTGTATGAGAGCTTTCTTTCATAACCACATTTAAATTGAAGATTAGCACAAAAAAATTATCTAGGGCCCCTTCAAATTTATAATTAAAAATTCAGTTATGATTCCCAGGGAAAGTGTCTGATATGGAGAATAAAAAATTACTGCAAAATAAACTTAATGGAAGTTGGGTCTTCAGACTGTCAGTCACAAGTTCAAACAGGTGTTATTCCTGTTTGGGTTGGAGCTGCCGTTTCCAGGCCTCGTTCAAATAAACTAGTCGTTTGTAGTTGATGATAAAGAGAATGAAGTTCAGCAAATATGTGAGGATGCAGACAATGCACAATTCCTTCAGCACGAAGTACAGAATGTACGCCAAGTATAGGGACCCTACTACAGACACTATGGAGGAGGTCATGAGGATTAGAGCTGCTACTGCACTTGCTGTCATACCTGCAACGAGAGAGAGAAAGTTACTGCTGCTGCTCCCATCCCCTGCCACACACAGCAACAAGCCCAAGAGCTCCAATTCCAACTGGAGGCCACTTAGCAAGTTGGTGTCACATAGGAGTCTGTTGGAAATGCCACGAGTTCAAGGTGGCTGACAAATGGCCATGTGGAGGGGAGCTCCCAGGGTCTGCACCACAGTTCTTTGACAAGAAGAGTGTGTGGCATTTAGCATCTTCTGTATTCCTGAGTGGTGGGAGAGTGACAGGTCGGTCAGGCTCTGTCTAGCAGTGTTAACAGCTTGACAGCAGAAAGATGCACACGTAACATTTCACACACTTTTTTGCCTGCAGTCTCTATCACTCCAGCAAAACTTGTACATTCCACTTTTATTTCTTCTCTCTTCTATTGTGCAATCCAATGCTAAATATATTTAAGTGAAAATACCAGTGCAGCAACTGTCTTGACACTTATATTATTAATTGCATAGCAGTAGAAAATGCAATTGCTCATTATCAGTTGGGTTTTTAAGCCCTTTGGACCAGGTTAGACTGATAAAAACCACATGCGTTTATCTGCTGTCCTGCAGATTGTGCAATTAGGCTCTAAACTGAATTAATACTTACCAAGTAGCATTTGTAGTATATAAAACACGAGTCCAAAAACACTGTTTGACTGATTTATTGCACTGTCCTTCCCAAAGATGGAACCCAACAGACCGAATCCTCGACCCCATCTGTAAAACAGTGAAACTAATTAACTTGTATTTGGGCACCTATTGCTTTACAATCAGTATTTTCAATTAATCACTGTTGGGAAAAAAATAAGACGTATATTCTGACATGACCACTGCAGTCCTACATGAAGTCCAAGGTTATCATGGAAAACCAAGCAGCTGGTACCAAGCAGGACTAGGTACAACCTGATCCAACAGGCTGTGGATGGCACTTAATTGCCACATGTAGAGAGGTGAGTGCAGCACCTCACAGCTAAGGGAGCCACGCTGCCCAGAGGAGGGTTTTAAAAAACAACACTAAAAGACCCAACACCACACAACAATACCTAAGCAGACATTGCAATAACATCCTGCAGGTCCCAAAGAATCTCAGCTATGATGAGACTTCCCTCCCACACTGCATGTTATCTGGATTTTAAGTGAGAACTGTTTATTTTTCAGTCTTACTGTGATAAAATAGTCACAGCACATGTAACAACTGTCTCGTGTTGTCCAGCTCCCAAATGCAGCATTGAAGAGCCAGACAACTATATTACACATATCACTATCTTGCATTCAATAGTCTATTTTCCTTTCTCTGTATTACCACATTTCTAGATACTGAAGGTGCAACTTATTGTTCTTGTCTCTAAGTGAGAATTCTTTGCAGAGTGACATTAAACACTACTTGAACACACTCAGGCTTTCCTTAGCAAGAGACTAATCAGCATCAAGCATCAGGAAATGCAGGACACTGAATTCCTGCCCCCTCCCTGCCCTAGCTCTATGCTCCTGCTGCTTCTGATGCTCATGGGATCCTGGTGTGTTTCACAGCAAACCCAAGTTTAAAACATCACCAACTTCAGACCCCAGAATCTGAGCCTAGTTATTCTGCAGGTGAATAAAATACTGCTAATGGGAGGACGACTTCAAGCCCTTCCTGACAGCCAGTGTCCCCAAGTGCTCTGCTCGTAGCTGCAAGGTCAGTGCACAGTGAAAGCTCTTTCCACACACAACACTTCATTAAGAATCTTGTTGGCCTTCAGCAGTTTTATGGACAGCAAGTATTAAATTTCAGTCTGTGGAATACAGCTCTCATCTCACATCCTATTACACACACTTCAAGACAGTTAAAAAGCCATGGTTTAAGATGAACCACTTTTTCCAGCCTTATAAGTTTTGAAGTGGAAGTTTTCTGCTTCAAACTGAAAAGCAAAGCATTTAGACTTTGTATATTTCTATTTCCATCAAACTTCTCTACTGAAGAGGCTAAATCATCTCCCAATTCTAGCAAGGAGACCCCAAAATACACTAAAATGCACAAGGAACCAAGTACTTTTGCAAGCAATTGGAGGAAAGAAGATTGAGTATGATCACCTCCCTTCTCACACCAAAATAATGCAAATCACACCTGAATTATGATAACTTTGAAAATCTAAAAACATATGGCAAACAGCCAGCAAGAAGGAAGACTGCAGTCCTAATTCTAGAATAAACTTCAAGAAATGAAACATCAGAAAAAAGGCCTAGAAACTGCTCAGAATTTAATGACAGAACTTGCCCTTCTTATAAAGAATATAATTTACAAGAACTATTGTTAACTCGGATCAATGTACAGAATACTGAGCAGAATGAATTGCATTAATAAAAGTATAAACCAACATCAACTTTTTCCTGGTTCTGACTTGTGGCTCCCCAGCCCTGAAGCAGGCAAGTGGTGCTGGAGTTGCCCTGTGTGATTCAGAGCAGGATGACAAGCCTGTGCCAGGGCACTGCTGCCACACCCCAGCCTCACTCCTCCTAAACAATTTAAAAGGCAATCTGAACTGACTCCAAGGAAGCTTTAAAATAAACCTTTAAGACATCTTACTATATGTTTTAAGTCACTCAAATCCCCTCTCTCTTCATGGTGCCAGCCTGTGTCACTTCTCAATTTGCAGGCATGACTTTAAAAATGTTTCCAGAATAGTGACTGAAGAAATGCAAGACAAAGCGTTTAGAATTGTTCATATAGTTTCCTAACATCTAAAACCGAACTCTGCCATGACTTTTAGTCCAATATGCATTTCTTCTTATCAAAAGGAGGTCTTGAAAATTAATACCCACCCTCTCAACAGTGTCCCTGCTGGTGTGTGATTCCTAACAAGGCTCAGAAGTGCCACATTTTCAGCAGTGTGAAGCAGTCTCTGCATGTACCTGACACTGCAAGAACTGAGGTCACTTTGGTCCATAAGTGACATATGTCCAATAAAATCTGATACTGTTAAATCACTACCCCTTTTACACTATGTTGAACAACCCTATGGGAGTGAACCTGAACTAAACATCATCCTGTAATTTAGCAGACAATGCCCCTGGCAGGAGGCAACCAAGAGGACCCAATGCAGCACACAAGTAACACAGTCATTTTAAAGGACAATTATCAATCTCCACTTGACCTCAATCATCATTAAGTTAAAAATCAGCTTAAGAAAATTCTGAACTGGGGCTCTGCCTGCACCCACCTGCTGAGCAGCTTCCTGTGGGGCCTTCCTGAACAGCCTAGAAGCTTCTGAACACCAACCTGTGGCTCCCACCGCATCCCCTGGTGATGGATTCAGAATCACACCCCCACACCTGCTTTTGGCAAGCCTCAGCTCACATGTGGGGAAAGGAAATAACACCTGTATACTCATTTTAACATAGAAATAACCATCTAGGTGAGGCCCAGGTAACTTCAGGACCACACCTCTGACATCAGCCAGCAGCAGGTGCCTTCTTTTCAGAACAGTATGTACTCAAGTTCTGTTTTCTGAGTAGTAGCAGCTTCCTCAAAGCCTCTCATTTCAGGATTATTTTTCATCCCACAAGTATTCCTTTGTTATCACCAGAAAGCACCATTTACCACTTTGTAACCCTGAGGAAACAATACAAATTTTCTAAAAAGAAATGAAGCCTACACTTGACAGGTTATATGCACATTTCCTAAAGTGCCATCTGACTTCTGTGATAAGTTATGGTCCAGAAGGAGACTCGCCAGAGGGAGCAGAGCTGCCCTGTGCTCACACAGGGCCCTCACTGAAAAACTCCCATAAAAGTCTAAGGATCTGCAATGTTAAGAAACTTCTCTTGCAGCTTCTTTACAGCTTCAGTAGAGGATTTTGGATTAAACCTAGATCATGGATAGAAGGCTGCTTGGGCCACTCTGAGTTTCAATAAATTAAGTAAAAGCCTTCAATTAGAAGGCACAAGAAAGTAGATTAAAAGTTCCCATTTGTAGGTTTGCCAAGAGAGCTCCATTTTTTTAAATTCACTTAATTTCATGTTTAAATCTATGAGAAGTATTTACCATAAGCAAATGGAATTTGCTTCTATATATCCTCCAGCTCTACCTTTGAAACAGTCCAAGAAAATCTGTGTCTAGATCAGTGAAATCTCAGAGAGTGGTTAGTTATTTTATAGCAGTCTTTACAGAAGCACTGCTTATTCAAGCCACAATCCAGCAGCACTGTAGTCCTTCTCCATAATCTCTTCTATTAAGCTATCACAAACAAAGTCCACATTTGAACTACAGGCTCTTTGTGAAATTTACTTTGCATCAGGCAAAACAATTCTGAGCTCTCTTGCAAATTCCTGTCAAGCTAGAAACAGTCTACTTATGAAAAGCAAAAAAACAGGTGTTGGAAAGCAGATCTCTCATGTAGGTAGGGTACTTCTGTATTTCATAAAATATGTGCCTCAGCCACTACATATCATATCAGTCTGAAGTATTAAGTAACCAATTTTCCATAAAAAAAAGATAAAACTCGAGCTATCAGCTTCTGCTGTTTTGGGAACAACTTACTTTAGAACCAACAAAACCAGTTTTCTACAACTGTTCCTGAACCCTCTTTCCTCCCCCAGCACACAGAACAACCCAATCCCTCCCAGCTCACACCCTCCAGCAGCCCCTGCGTCCCCAGTCAAGTCCATTATCCACCAGTTCTGAGTCCTGCTTGCACACATGCTGCCTGGCAGTCCAAGTGGGACACACAACCTGCCCTGGCAGCAGAGGGGTTTTCCCTTCAGCAGAGGTCTGGCTTTGAAGCCCCCTCCCCTTTGGCCTTGAACCTGCTTCTATAAAACTTCAGTAACTTAAATCCTTTGTTAAATTTGCCATTAAAAAAGTGAAAAGTTACAAAATAAATTACTAATACACAACAGACAAAGAAAAAATCTGCTCAGAAACCAGGCTAAAAAACCAGGATAACAGAACCTTTCCTGGCCTCAAGTTGTTTGCACCTTCCTGGCTCAGTCTCCTGAGCTGTAACACTCACTCCCCAGCCACAGCTGTGCCAGGCATCACCCTCTGGAGCCTGCAGCACCCAGACCCTGCCAAGGCAAAGCACCTGACACACTAGATGGGTTCTGCCTGCACTGATTTTTCCCCTGCCCTATCAACAAACTGGAGATCTTCAGACCTTCCCTCAGACAGCAAAAACAACAAATCCCTGCTACAAAATACCTGAAAAGCCCCACGACACCTGCTACCTCAGAAATAAACAACAAGCAATTTTAAATAACAGGATTGATTTATCTCTGTCTCAGCAGACCACATCTCCATGTGAACTATTTTGGTAGCCCAAGAACCACAAATATGATTCCTGTGGAATGACCACCAGCTGCCCCACGCTCTGCCCTTCAGCAGTTTAATGAAGCTTCTGTCCTTTTCAGTCGAGAATCCAAGGAGCCTGACAAAAACAGCAACCTAGCTCAGGTTAGAGAAATTACTGACTAATGAAGACTTACAGAACTAGTAACATTTCAAAAATGCATGAGCATCACCTGCCTATGCTGGCTCGCAAGAAGGAACAAAGCAGCTTCCTTTTTTACTACCTGCACAAAGCTTCCTTTAGCTTTCTCACCTTACAGGAGTCACCAACAACTGAAGTTGTCAACCTCAAACACATCTGAACACTTGCTTGCAGGAACAGCCAAAACAAATGTTGGGACATGAGGAACTTACCATTAATATGAAAGATAACTGCTATATAATGTTCTTAACCTAGAATCAAGCAAATGTGAAAGACATCAAGTTTACAGGAACTGCACCACAAGAGAAATGAACGGGAATCTGCAATATAAGCATCAGGTTGGGGAGGAGGTCAGAGGAGATTTCTTCCATGTCCCATTTCCTTAGACAATAGGGTTGGTTCTTGTCAACCTGGTCTCTGTCACAGTCTGCACTCTGTAAAGATGTACCAGAACAAAGTGTGCTCCCCTGACCAACCAGCACAGGCCAGTTTTAGCTGCAGGATCTCCCAGCACACCTGCACTCCCCCTCTGGGGGCAACCAGCTCCACACCAGTGTAGCTACACCACAAACAGCCCTGAAGCACTGTCACAAGACTGAGCAATTCCAACACAACATTTACAGAGGTCAAAATTCACTGCTTAAAATCATTTAAGAGAGTGAGCAAGACAAAGCAGTAACACTAGAGTTATTATAGGCCACACGTGGCAAGTTCAGTACAACTGCATGTCTGCACAGATCTGTCCACACCACACACCAAATTCACCCAGAACTGCCTGATGATCACTTTGATGTATCTACCAGAAGACATAAGGCAAACCTGGCTTTTTCAGAATAAGCATTTCAGAGTGGCTCAAGTACGAGACAGCAAACAAAGCTTCCACATAAGCATGAAGTTCAGAAGAGGGAATCCTTGCCTGTGTCACCTATCAAACCAGAAGAACACCAGCTCTTAAAATCCCGTTTGACTCTACAACCTCTTCAGTAAGTCAGATAAAGATGTTAACCTAGATCAATATTGACTATTTCCAAACCTCTTCACTTACTCAGCTGGCCAAAAGCTACAGATATTGCTAAAATCTATCCAGCAGCATGTGCCCTTTGGCCATTCATGCCAACCCCTTAAGCCTGTACCAAAGCTGTTGCAGTATTAGCACGTGCCAGGCTACAAAACTCCTTTCCAAAAGAGCCACCCACTAATCTGCTCTGCAGGAACCTGAAGTTAATCGAGACAGAATAGAGAAACATATCAGGAGACCCAAAAGTCCCCCAGGGCATGCAAAAGAACAAAGCAAAAAGCCCAGGTCTCTGCATTACTACTTAAATGTCAGGTTTTATTTCAAGCCATCCACTGTCCCTGCTACTTGAAACTTGGCTGTTAGTTTAATTCCCTCCATGAAATTATTCTAACAGCAAGAAGATTTTTCAGGAACTGCTATTAGCCTGTTTCATTACAAATAAAGCCATTCCTGCCACTTAGTTATTCCCACATATAAGACAGCAATTCACTTAGAACATCTCTAGCCACTGCCAAATTAAAATATTAGGTATTTCCCTAATATCTTCCCTTATTTATTCTTGGAAAATGGCAGCTGTTGTTACACAGTCCTTAACTGTTTTTCTCTTCAAACTATTTCCTGAACCTTCCCCGTGATAAAAGCTTGAAATATGCTGACCATCAGTATTCTGAGTAAGGGACACAGGGAAGATATCTCTCCAACATAATCTTCTGGATGAGTCAGTCTCTGATCCAAGCCCTTCCGTGCCCCTCCCTCTGGATGCTGGTGATCTGTCCAGCACTGCTGTTCTCATTCTTGTGCAAACAACAGATCTGGCTTAATAGCCAGATTTAGAAATACTAACAGCTTATTAATGAAAAACAAATCCTCCTCAAAAACCAGAACTTTAGAACTAAGTGACTCAGCTCAAGGAGGAATACACTAATTTTTGCTAATTGTTCTACACAATTAAAACTCATCCCAGCAGCACCACGTGCTTTTTAAAGTTCAGTCCATTGCTGGAGTCAACACTCAAAATGGGAAGATTGTTACATTCCAAGTTCCATCAATAAATTCAGCTTCAATAAAAAGTCACACAATCCAATGAACACTCCAGAAACCAATGAAAGCCACAAAGTACAAGTTTGTGACCCACTTCACTCTGTAGAGTTAACTCTGCTAATGAATTAATCAAATAATTTGTGATTATCAGTGTAATAACGAGAAAAGAAACAGCTGAAAGTTCAAGCTGCATTACAGGTGGAAATGCTGGAACACGATCTGACCCTTTGCTGTGGCAGGGAAACCTACATCACAGTGAAAGCTCCTTTTAGAAATCAATTTTCCCTGAAACTCTGCTGACATGTGGCAGTAACAAGGAATATTCAGCTGGAGAGAGGGAACAACTGCTGGATGGGCAGCTGCAGCAACAAGGAAGATAAGATTCATTTCTTTCAAGGTTATTCTTACTTCAAAGTCGAATACCTTGCCCTTAGACTCTTGTCTTAGTTTTAAAGCAATCCTCCTTTTTTGTCTGTCCTGCACAGCACTGAAGGCACATTCTTCTCCAAATATGGTTGGACTGAGCAGAACTTGCATGCTCCCTTCCCAGACTCCTTTTTCCACCTGCTTTAATTACCACCAGCTATCTTCACATTTGCAAAACCTCAGTCTTTAAGCACGATTCTTCCAGCAACTGCAGTGAGACTTCAGTTGATTCTATCCCTAATTGTTCATGTTATTTTATAGAACTCCTGCAGTATTTACAGGTCTTACCCTGGCATACCCAGCATTTCAGCTGCAGCATTACTAATTAACACTGTAATTACCAAGCATTGTTCCATAATTACAATCACTTAAACACATAATTGGAATTGGTTTACTTCTTCAAAGCTTTTAGTAAACATGCACTAAAACAATTACTTCAAATTCCCTGTCTCAAGAGCAACATTTGCCAGAACAGCAAGAAGCTGATGAAGGACCAATTCTGTACAATAACAGACTACCAGGGAGGCTCCTTAGGTGGATAAATCACTGTTATTCTCTGCTACTCTCTTTCTTAATCTCAGTAGCCTACACATAATTTTAATGAACAAGTTTAAAGTTATCTGGCAAGTTCACTGAAGTCTCCTGCTTCTCACTGTGGGACACTTCTCAAGACACATGAACAAGCACTTCTCAAACTGAAGATTATCTGATGACAGGCAGAAAAGCAGAGCTCAAGCCCTCACTCAGTCACAGAGCCTCCTTTCAGACACTCCCAGATACACATCTCAGTGGAACACAGCACAATCCCACCTGTCACCACAGAAGTGGTTTTAAGAAGAGTCCCCTGAACAATGTAACCAGCTTCCAGCGTGACAGAGCATGGACATATTCTCTGCCACGGGCCTGTCAGGATAATACAGCAAGTACCTTTATAAACACTGGGACAGCTTTTATGGAGGTTACACTGAGAGGAAGAAAAAGAAAGTCTTAAGTACTCATTCAGCTGAATGCAATGACACAATAATAACAAAAACTTTGTTACAAGAATAAGGAAGCATTTGACTTATGCATTTGCTGAAGAACCAAACCTCTTCCCAACTCCTTACTGGTCCATACCTTTGCATATGTCTTTATATGTGTACAGATGTATATAGACACACACACACACAGATATGCAGAAAGCAGTTTTGAGGCTCCTGTCAATCTTATTTCTTTAGCTTACATACTGGAGAATGGGTTTTCTTGGCCAAAGTACACCCACAGGTATTTCCTGTAGCACGTTAACACGGACTGCACTGGTAGCTATAAAGCAGGTTAAGCAGTTTTGTTACTGTAATTCAATCAACTTGCTACTTAACAAATCGAGCAACGTGTTAAGATTTAGACACCAACTCTCCCAACAGAAATAAGAACAAATGGCCCTCAGAAAAAACCTGCTGAAGTACTGGTAAGAAAACCTGTGAAATAACTCAGGATTTGGATTGGGTTTTTCCTGCTGCAGCACAGAACTGCCTCTCCTTCTTTGCAACCGGGTAACATTATAATGAAAAAGCAATTCAGATACTCCAATTAAAACCACCCAAAGCAAATCTTCTACAATTTTATATGTTTATGTTGGCCCCAACCACCAGTCACACCCACAGCGTTTCACTGTAACCCGCATTTGCCACTGGAACGCCTGTCACTCCAGCTGATTGCCACGGGGCACAACACGGGGACGGCGGGCGCCTCACCCTCCAGCCCACAGCGATCTCCAAGAAAAGCCGTTCCCACACCAGCCCCCAAAGCGAAGAGGCTGCCTAGAGCAGGAGCCCCGACACCCCCCCCGGGCCTGCCCGCCCCGCGTTCCCCAGCAGGCCCAGCCCGGCGCTCCCGGGCCCGGCCCGCCCCGCGGCTCCTGCCGCCCGCCAGCCCCCCCGGAGAGCCCGGCCGGGAGCCCAGCACCCCCGCCAGCCGGAGGCGGCGCCCCGGGCCCCGGCGCTCCCCCAGCCCAGCCGCCTTCCCGCGGCGGCGGCTCCGTCCCCGCCTCACCTGGAGGTGATGGCGGCGGAGCAGCGGACCCGCTCGCTGAGGTCGCACAGGGCCTGGTAGTGCAGGTCGCGGCCCTTCTCGCGCTCCAGGTGGCAGGCGTAGAGGGAGAGCAGGATGCCGGCGGCGCAGACGGCGGAGCGGGCCACCCGCTCCCAGCGCGGCACCGACACCCGCAGCAGGACGGGCGCCGCCATCTTCCCCTCCCGCCGCCTCGGCCCGCCGCGCGCCCGGCGCCGCGCGCCCGCGCGCACGCACCCGATTGGCTGGCGCGGCCGCCGCGCCCCTCGCGCCCCGCCCCGCCCCCCGACGCCGGACGTGGCGCTCCGCGACGACGTCACGTCAGGCGGGGGCGGGGGCGGGGGGTGGCGCCGCCTGGCGGGCAGGGGCGGCGCTGCAGGGAGCGGGGCGGGACAGCCCGGGGTCCCGCGGCTCCCGCAGATCCCGCTGCGGGCGCGATTGCGTGGGCTGTTCCCGGGAGTGGCGCGGAACCCGGCAGGGCTGACCCGGCCCTCAGCGCTGAGGTGCCCCTGCGCCATCGTAAGGCGGCGCTGCTCTCCGAGACAGGTCCGCAAGCGAGGGATCCAGGCTTCTTCCGTGATTTTGCAGACAAACCGCCGCAGCCTGCAGGCACGCGAGTCCGTCTGGTGCCTCCTGTGCACAGGGGCCTCGCTGAGGGCCTGTTTCATTTCCCAAGTTTATCCTGAGACTTTCTGGGTGGTGTAATTTGGACAAGTGATAGTAAAAAGTCAATTAAAAGTGCTCTCCTTGGCTCTGGAGCAGGTGTCGATGGGTCCCCACAGGCCTCGCTCAGTTAATGCTTGGAAGAACGTGCTTGGCTCCTGAGTGAAAGGATTTTGTCATCTGTTTCCCAGATCTGGGGTCACACCTCTAAATTTAGCCAGCAGACCCGCGAGTCAGCAGCGCTGGCCAGAATGCGACGGATGCAACCAACAGAAATCAGGGCTGGATCTTCTTTCTTCCATACTTCTCCGGCTTCTATCAACAGTAGCATCAATTCCTCCCTGGCTGTAGTTTAAGAAGGAGCTAATACTTCTGGTCTAGCAACACAAAGTCATCTAGCAGCTGAATAGAAACCGAGCTTTGCTCAATGTGAACACCCCCAAAACCACTGCCCTGGCTTCATTTTGAGGATGGCCACTGGCTTATTTGCTCTCCCTTCCCTTTCCCACTTCCTTGCACGCACAACACTGCTGGGCATTAGCAGATGGAAGGGCCAGTGGGTACAAAAGGGAGCTCTGGGAGTTTTCCCAAGGCAGGCAGGACAACCCTCAATGGCAACATTCATCCTGCCCGGGGCCCCCACGCCTCCATTGTTCTGCGAAACAAAACAAATTCAGAGAGAGAAGGAGCTGCGAAGGGACTTCAGAAACAAGAAGGAAGCCCTCTGCATCTATACATTCAAGAACTATAAATTCAAGAGAGTTCAGAAAACCATTAAGAAAGGAGTTGTTTGAACTTTAGTTTATAAACCAAGTGAAAAATCTCTCACTGCCAGTGGTGCCTTCTGCTCTCAGTGGGTGCTGCTGCTCTGGATACGAAATATAATTTCTATTTATCTCCTAATCATTTTTACATTAACAGCAACTGCTTTTCTGAGCGAAGCTTTGCTTTTGGGCTACAACTGCTGCACACACGCACAATATTCACGCTTCCTTTACCAGGTAACAGCTACACACAACGTTGAAATGACTGGTCTTACGTAGCAACCTCCCCTACAACTGAAGAAACTGTGAACAAGCAATTTTTTGGACTCTCCATTATTTTCAGTGGATTTTAGATCACGAAAAATGCAAAGTTTTTGTGCTATATTCACAGAGTCATAGAATGCCAGGTTGGAAAGGACCTCAAGGATCCTGTGGTCCAACCTTTCTAGGTATTACTATAATTTAAATGAGGTGGCTCAGCACCCTGACAAGCTGAGACTTCAAACTGTCCATTGTGGGGGAATCCACCACTTCCCTGGGGAGACTATTAACTGAGCAAGTAGGGATCCAATTTCCACAGAAGTTTTCCCTCTGGTGCGTCTGGACTTGGGGAGTAAAGCCCAGTGGCTGCATTTTAATTATGTTCCAAATTACAGGACATAACTTGTGCCTTTCTCCTTACTAAATGATTCATTCTTTTCTAAAGCTCTGCTAAGATCCAGAACTCACAGCAGATTCCAAAAACCATTCGTGTTTGGTCCCTGTGTTTAAAAACATCAGTGCAGTGCTGTTCACTCGATTGTAACAGCTCTAAGTCTCCTACCACGACTACCCAAGGCCTGACTTTTATGTATTCTCTTCCATTTGCTATTTTTGTTGTATCCCTGCCTTTCCAAGCCATCTTTCACCGCCTGTCTCCAAACTTCCCAGCCTTGTTTCAGGAAAAGCAGGCGCCTTCCAACCCGACTCAGACCCTTCCACCCCCGGGGGAGCCGAGGGGGGTCAGACCTTGCTGGAGCCGCCACAACTGCAGAGCTGGCGTGATGTATCCCTGCTTTGATCAGTTAATGAAGTGGTATATTCGTTAATTGAAGGCATCGATACATTAATAATTTAAACATACATTCCTGAAAAAGCGCGACCTCAGAGAACACGCGCCCCGGAGCTGAGGGGGCAGGACACCCCCCGCCCTCCTCACGGGGCGGCTGGCAGCACAGCCCCGCCGCCTGTGCGGCGAAACCCCGCGGGTCCGGGAGCTTCTGGAGCCTCCTCCCCTGGGGTGCGGGACAGCCCTGCCCGAGCTGCGGGACAGCCCTGGGGTGCGGGACAGCGCTGGGGTGTGGGACAGCCCTGCCCTGGGGTGCGGGACAGCCCTGGGGCGCGGGACAGCGCTGCTCTGAGGTGCGGGATAGCCCCGAGGTGCGGGACAGCCCTGCTGGGGGCGCGGGACAGCCCCGAGGTGCGGGACAGCCCTGCCCTGGGGTGCGGGACAGCCCTGGGGTGCGGGACAGCGCTGCTCTGAGGTGCGGGATAGCCCCGAGGTGCGGGACAGCCCTGCCGGAGGTGCGGGACAGCCCTGCCCTGGGGTGCGGGACAGCCCTGGGGTGCGGGACAGCCCTGCTGGGGGTGCGGGACAGCCCTGCCCTGGGGTGCGGGACAGCGCTGCCCTGGGGTGCGGGACAGCCCTGCCCTGGGGTGCGGGACAGCGCTGCCCTGGGGTGCGGGACAGCGCCCGCCCGCCGTGCCCGCCTCAGCCGCTAGGGGGCGTGCCCCGCCCCGCCCCGCGCCGCCCGCCCCGCCCGCAGCCGCGCATGCGCAGAGCGGCGCCCGGTGACCTTCAGCGCGGCCCGCTCCGTCCGCCCGTCTCCGCTCACCGGACCCGCCTTCCTGCCGCGATGCCCCGGGGCAGCCGCAGCCGCACGTCCCGCGTGGCGCCCCCCGCCAGGTGAGGGCCGCCGGGCCCCTTCCCTCCCCTCCCCCGCGCCCCTCCCGGCCGCAGCGGGCAGAGGCCTCTCCGCCAGCCCCGGGGCGGGCCCGGTGCTCGGGCCCGGCTGGCGGAGCGGGGGGAGCCGCTTTGCTGCCGCGGCTCTTCCCAGCGCTCGCCGGCGGCGGGGCCTGCCCGTCCCGTGCCGACCGTTGAGGCGCTGCTCGCTGGCCCGGGCTGCCCCAGCGCCGGCAGCGCCGAAGGGCGGGCTGGATGGGGCTTGTGCAGCCTGCGCTGCTGGTGGGCACGGGGTGGATCTAGGTGATCTTGAAGGTCCCTTCCAACCCAAGCCATCCGGTAACACCCGGCCCTTTTTAGGTTCTATCTCCTTTCCTGCGAGGCAGCCCAGCCCTCAGGCCTGGCTGCAGCCGGGCTCTGCAGCAGCCCAGACCTGAGCCCCTGAGCACAAATCACTCACCAGGACACGGAGCTCTTGCCATCCCTGCACAGGATGAGGATGCGAGTCCCTCCTGATGCAAGCAGGAGGTGCAGGGGCTCGTTCCCTGCAGCCCAGCGGCCCGTGGGCCTTGTGAGGCTGGAGTGACGACACGAGGTTTCTCTTTCTGTCCTTGCAGCCGGGCCCCGCCAGCCAGGGCTGCAGCTCCGGCTCCTGCCGCGCGGGCGCCGGTCCCGGCGGCGGCCCCGGCCTCTGCTGTGGCTGCTCCCGCACCGAAGCAGCCGGGGCTGATGGCCCAGATGGCTACCACTGCTGCTGGGGTTGCCGTGGGCTCTGCTGTGGGACACACCATAGGCCATGCGCTTACAGGAGGGTTTGGTGGAGGAAGCAGCTCTGAAGCTGCAAGGCCTGATATTACTTACCAGGTAAGAGAAAGCACAGCTGGACACCAGCTAACGAGGCTTAATTTGTATTTGTAGCATCAGTTCTGTACAGGCTGGTGTCATTGCTGTAGACAAAGATCACACAAACCATGACTGGGGAAACTGAGGTAACTTTAGTGACTCTCCAGGGCAACCACTGCAGTCACCATGAGCGTCTTAAAAGTAGTTCATGGGTGATAGGTGCTTGTGGTAGGGAATTAGTGGTGGCTTATACTGCTGTACTCCTCTGATCAGACAGAACTTCAGTGTCCCAGGCCTGATGACAGTAAGATACATTGCAAGGCCTTGTTGTGCTGCTAAAATATTAATGTAATGCAATCCAGAGTTACCCAGGTGTCACTCACAAAACTGTTCAGAACATGCCATGTCCCTGCTTGGAACTGGTTTGTTCTTCAGCCCATTATTTGCTTTCCATTTAAAAAGCAACACAACATTTTGACGAAAAGGCAGGGGAGAAACACACAGCAAGCAGTACTGGGGTGGTGCAGCCTCACAGGCTGGAGCTGTTTCCAGGGTGCTGATCAGGGTGTCTGCCATTCCAGGAGCCCCAGGCAGCCCAGCCTGCCTACCAGCAGCAGCAGCAGTCCCAGTTTGCTCCTTGCCAGTATGAAATGAAGCAGTTCCTGGAGTGTGCACAGAACCAGACTGACCTCAAGCTGTGCGAGGGCTTCAGTGAGGTGCTGAAGCAGTGCAGGTTTGCTAATGGTAAGTAGGCAGTGCTACCAGGCAACTGCTAAACGAGCTGATCAGTAAAACTACTCTGGGAATGTCCTGTGCCCACCCAGTAAAGCATGGGAATTGATCTAGACCATACACACTGCAGCCAGTTAAAGCAAACTGCTGTTTGGCTTCCTGTTTTGGTCCTGTACAGTAGGTGGAAGTGGTGGGGTGGTGAGGATGAGTTCCTGAACCTTTTGTGCTGGTGCAGGGACTGGAGCTGGCAGTCTGGACAGTGGTGGCAGCAGGGCTGGAGAAGCAGTGTAGCAAGGGCCTGCTCTGCATAGCTGGCAAACCCTGACGTGGCAAGGACACAGACAAATGGTGGTGTTGGGGTGGGCTGCTGGAGCCTGCAGACAGATGAGGGGACAGAGAACACCCTGGCTCATCTGCTCTACAGCAAGGATTCCAAAGTTAATGGTGATTAACTGATAATCTCTTACCTTTCAGGTCTATCCTAAGCCTTCAGATGAAGGTTGCTGAAGAAGCCTTACAGGAACTGACCTGTGAATGAAAAAAAGCTTCAGTAATAAAGTCTAAAGATATCAGACATCTTGTTAGTTCATGTGTTCACACTATCATCCTCTTTGTGGCTTGATTCCTGCCATCGCCGCTACAGATGTGATACAACTTAAAGCAGCAAATTAATTACTTTAGCACAAAATGGAAGAATGAACAACCAAGCAGAGTGAGCTAATTTAGGTTAACTGGTTTGCTGATTGTTGTGCTGGATGTAAATGATACGGTGTCTAAATAAACTTCTCTCTCTAGAAGTACCTTGCTCGAGTGGGTTTCAGAGTCGAGTCTGAAGGGTGAGCAGGCAAGAACTGGTTTGTGTCAGGTTTCTGTGCTTGCCAGGAATGGTGCCTGGAGGGCTGGAGCTGCTGGAGTTCAGGAACTGCTGTAGCTCAGTGGTTAGCTGGGCTGGCCAGGCATCTGCTTGAGCACTTGAACCCCACAGGCAGGTTCTGCTGATGAAAACGTGCAGTGACAAGGCAGGCTGTGTCTCACCCCACACTACTCTGTGTGCAGCAGGTCTGGGTTCCCCTGAGCATCCTGTTGACCTTCTGAAAACAGGTCCTGTGTTCAGCTTCAAGAGATTCTGAGAAATACCTTCCCTCTGCCCAGAGAGGATCTCTGGTGGGCCATTACCTGGGCAGACCTGAGCACTACCAAGCAGCTGGGCACTTCCAAGATGATGCAGTCTCACCTCAGCCTTGCAGTTCCCAGTAACACAAGCTGAGGTTGTAGGTTCTTCCAGCTTGAGGTGGGAGGCTGGGACTGTCAGGAAGGGGGTGACTGTGGGTGGTGTGGCCTCTTCACACCTGGCTCCAGTGACAAAGGTGCCACTGCACATGAAGAAAAGGAAATCTCCATTTTTTAAATTCCTAAAAGCCTTCATCTCTGTTCTGCAGTTTCTGGTGAGGAAAAGATAAAATCAGTGTTAAAATGGGTTACCTCACAAGGTAACAGGGGGACAAGGACACAACTACGTCCCCTGGGGACACGAGCAGCTTTTCCTCTGCTGCCCGAGCTCACATCTCAGTTCCCAGGTTTGTCACCGTCCGGGGGGGGGGAAGAAATAAAACCGGTTTGGGCCAGAAATGCCTGGTGCTGGCGCCGAGCTGCAGCGGGACCCCTAAAACACCCGGCAGGCAGGGAGATGCCCTCGGGGCCCGCCAAGCAGCGCAGCCCGCAGCGCCGGGGCCGCGGGAGGCGGGTGCGGGAGGCGGGTGCGGGCTCAGCCCCGGGCCCCGCCCTCACGGGGGGGCTCGGAAACGAACCCAACCGGCGACCGAGCGGGCCCGGCCCGCGCGGGGGAGGGTTCAGCGCGGCGGGGCCGCCGAGGAGCTGCCCGCGCCTCCTCCCGCCCCGCAGCGCCCCGCAGCGCCATGGCCGCCCGCCGCCCGCCGCCGCCAAGTCGCGTCGCGCTTTATTTTTGGCTCGGGGGCGGCCGGCAGCGCTGAGCAGCGGCGGCTCCGCGGCTCCCGGGCCCTCCCGGCCGCTGCGCTTCGGCCCCGGGCCCGCGGGACAGACCCGCAGCGAGGTGAGAGCGGCGGCGCGGGAAGGGGCCGGGGAGCCCGTGGGGTCGGAGCTGCCCCGGAACGCCTGCTTTCGGTACGATCTGCAGCATTATTTTCTCCTCGCTCGCGGAACAAGTGTCTCCTTGCTGGGAGGGCTTTGAGGGGGGCCGGGCGGGGGGGGGACACTGCTGCGCTGGCCCTAGATCTGACTCGAGCTTCACCTCCCATATTTACCGCAATAACGATCTGCACGTTAAGCGAACATTCGCCACAGGAAACATCCACGGCCCGGTCTGGCAGCAGCGCCGGCTCCGCCGCCGCAGGACGCGGCCCTGCCCCGCACCCCCTGCCCTGCCCCGCACCCCTGCCCTGCCCCGCCACCCCCTGCCCCGCACCCCTGCCCTGCCCCGCCACCCCTGCTCCGCACCCCCTGCCCTGCCCCGCACCCCCTGCCCTGCTCCGCCACCCCCTGCCCTGCTCCGCCACCCCCTGCCCTGCTCCGCCACCCCCTGCCCTGCCCCGCCACCCCCTGCCCTGCCCCGCACCCCCTGCCCTGCCCCGCCACCCCCGGAGCTCCGGCAGCGCGAGCTGCGGGGTCTCCTGTTCGTGCTCTGAACCGTTTCCATACGATCAGGATTTTTAAAACCGATTCCTGGGCTTCCTCCTCCCGGGAGGAGGCAGCACAGACCCCAGCAGCTCTCTGGACGCTCCCCTGTGCTCCAGCCCTTCAGCAACAACCCCCAGGACTTTGATTTTCAGCTTAAAAAAAAATTAAAGCTGTTGGTTGCCTCCCACCTTGGAGGTATTTTCTTTTCCCTACCCCTTGATGCTGCCTCTCCTTTATAATTTCAGCCCTGCCTTGGTTCACCATTGCTGACAATATTTCCAACAGCTGAAACTTGGTCACTTAACCCACACTCCTGGCTGCTCAGGAATGCTCCAGCCCTGTTAGCCATCCCTCCCCGCAGCAGACAAGACACCAACCCCACAGCAGCAACACTCCTAACTAGGTCAGGACAGATACACACTGATAACAAGATTTAAACACAGTCTGAGCTGCAAACCTGCCTGGCAGTGTCCTGCTGGAGTTAGTGCCACCTTGGAGAGCAAGGCAAAGGAAAACCTGCAGTGTTTGGGCTCTCCTGCCCACCTACTGCCCCTCCCCCAGCAACAAACTGCTACCCCAGTGACAGTTTTGCTGCCCAGGCTTCTCAGAGCAGCTTCCCATACTAGCTGCTTGGTCTGTGTGTGTCTGTGGAGCAGCTGAACCTGGACAATCAAGATTTCAGGAATGCCAGGCACAGAACAGCCAGTTCCCCAGGCGTAAAGGGAGACGCTGGTGAAAATCAGGGATCAGGAATACCGATTATTTTTCCCCCCTCTATCCCAGAGCTCAGCATATTGTCATGCTGCTCCTGCTCCAGCAATGGCAGCATATACAAAAAAAAAACCCCAACCAACCAACCAAGCAATGAGAAGGAGAAAAGAGATGGCACAAAAGCCTCTCAGGGTTGAGGAGGCTGCTGGCAGCTGGTGCCTGCGGCTGAGGAAGCTCACTCAGCTGCTGCCCTCAGGCTGGCTCGGCCCCAGCTGACCCCACAGCACTGCCTGTCCCCAGCCACCCTGACCCTCCAAGCCCCCCATACTGCTTCGCCCACCCTTGCCACCTCTTTTCCCTCTTTAGTCCTTTTCCCCCTCTACTTGTAAGCACCATTTTTTCCTCCTTTTTCTCAGCCAAACCTTTCCAGACAACTTTGTTGTCCTAAAAATCATCAGGGAAATAAATAATAATTTAAAAAAGGCAGATTTCTGGGCTTTTTGGGGCCTTTTTGGGGGGTGCCAGCATGGAGTGACATTTCTGGAGGCTGCAGCTGCTGCTGGGGACCTTTGGACCTGCTGTGCTTCACCACTTTGCACCCAGGCACTGCCTCCCCACCAGCTCTCTCCCTGTGCTCTCCCTGCACCATCCTGGGTGGGACAGTCAAAGAAATGGAGTTAAATTGCTTTCCCAGGGGGAAGGAACCAGGGGAAGCATGGCAGGGCCCTCAGCACGTGGGGGGAGCTGGAGGATGATGCACTGCCAGCTGGGTGTGGGTGTTCTGCGGGATGAGATGAACTTTTGAGTGATTCCCAGAGCCTTGGCCCCAGCCAGGCTACAGGGGATCCAGTGGGATCTCTGCAGCATCCTGAGGGCTTTGCTTTGCTTTTCCAATCAGTGAAATATTCCCTTTGGTTTGTGATCCAGGATTATCCTCCTCCCTTCTCTCCAGCTCGATCTTTTCCCGTGGGGATCAGGACAGGGCAGGTCCCTGCTGCTGCCCTGGGTGCAGCCTGCACCCTTCACTGCTCTTTTCTCCTTGCAGCCCCTTTCCAGCAGCAGAGGAGCCCGAAGTGCCACCAGGCAGGAGCCAGAGATGACCAAGGAAGAAGACCTACCAGACTGGAACTCATCCAAGGAGTTTTATGAAAAATATGAGCCGAAGGAGGTTTTGGGCAGGTAAAGCCTCTTTTTTTTTTTTTGCAAACTGTGGTTTCACCTACTCCAGTAGCCAAAAGGAAGCAGCATCCCCTGGGAATCGGATATGAACAGGGCCCATAACAGCACGGGGTTAAAAGTAGCTCAAAGCAGCACTTCCCATCAGCTCAAAATCTTCTGTCCCATCACGAGAAGGTTAACACAAAACTCACTGTTACATGAAGATTCCAACAGGCCCAGGTGCTGGTGAAGGCTGTGAAGCTGGGCTGGGGGGAGGGACGGAAGCCCCCATCCTGTGTGTGTTTCCCTGGCAGGGGGGTGAGCAGCGTCGTCCGTCGCTGCATCCACAAGGCCACCCGGCAGGAATACGCCGTGAAGATCATCGACATCACGGCGGGAAACATCTCCCCCCGGGAGGTGCAGGAGCTGCGAGAAGCCACCGCCAAGGAGATCGACATTCTCCGGAAAGTCTCGGGCCACCCCAACGTCAGTAAGTCAGGGCAAGGGAGTTTTCTGCTCCTTTGATTCTTTGGGGTGTCCCCAGGAAGGGGTTTTGGGGTGAAATCCCTGGAGGGTCCCGATGATCCCAACGTGATACAGGGCACCTGCTCAGAGCATCCTTTGCTTTACCTCCACACACATGCCCAGTGGTACCCACACTGCCTAGGCTATCTCCCAGCCAAAATACTAATGAAGATCAGCTCCTTGTTAATTTAATGGACTAAAAATTGCTGATCTAATTAATGGACAGAACACACTCTACTCTGTGCTCACAGCCCCCATGTTTTATTGCAGTCCAGCTGAAGGACAGCTATGAATCCAGCACCTTCTTCTTCTTGGTGTTTGACCTGTAAGTACCAGTGTGCCCATCCCCACTCTGCAGCCAGCCCCCAGCCAACACTCCCCCAGGTTTTTACAGTCCAAACGGGGCACAGCGGGGAGACAAGCAGCTCTTGTTCAAGGCAGAAACGAGCCTTGATTGCTGAGGCAGCTCCTTGCAGCCTTTCCCCCGCAGCAGCTCCGTGCTGCTCAGGTTTCCCTGTAACCTTTGGTAGGAGCTGTCATGCATCCCCAGGGGTTATTTATATGCCCAGTGGGACCAGGGTGTGACACCACAACTCCTGTCACTGGGGCAGCACAAAGGATGGCAGCAGAGGGGGATGGCACCACAAGAGCCCCAATCCTGTCCCATCCAAACGCCACCCTCTCCAGGGACACCTTTTCCTTCTCTTGTCTTGCAGCCAGATAGAGACTTTCTTGCCCTTTTATTAACAAGCTGGCTGGTCGTTTTGTGCAGTGGGTGCCTTGGGGCTGTTCAGGGGCAGAGACCCCCAGGCCATCCTGGCTCTGGGGGTGCGTTTGCTGCTGCAGCTCAAACCCTGCCTGCCTCTTTTCCCTCCCACTTGCAGGATGAAGAGAGGGGAGCTCTTCGACTACCTCACCGAGAAAGTCACCTTGAGCGAGAAGGAAACTAGGTAAGGCTGGATGCAGGTGGTTCAAAATCGTGGTGCAAAAGTAGAGCATGGGTTCAAAAGATGGCCTTGCAGCCAGCAAGTGCTGGTGGGCACTCGGGCTAGGGGAGGTGCTGTCTCATCCCCAGGAAGATCATGCGGGCGCTGCTGGAAGTGATCCAGTACCTCCACTCCATCAACATCGTCCACCGGGACCTGAAGCCGGAGAACATCCTCCTGGATGACAACATGAACATCAAGCTGACAGACTTCGGGTTCTCCTGCCAGCTGCGTGAGAACGAGATGCTCAAAGGTAGGAGGAGGGGGAGGCAGGGGCAATGGCCCGTGGCCACCTGGGGGCTGCAGTGCCCAGGGCGAGTTGGTGGAGCCTCTGGCCCCCGTGTCTCCTTGGGGTCAGTCTCGCTGCTGGTGCAGGTTGGTGCCTCTTGGCCTGGGGCTGCCCTCCAGCTCACAGACCAGGCCAGCTCTGCCTTGCAGCACAACCTCCACACCCCACTCCTTGCCAGGAAGGAGTTACTGGCCATTAGGAAAATCATCCTTTCCACATCTTATTTCCTCCAGTTGGTCCTCATCACCCCATTCATTTATTGCCCAACATTAACAGTTTTTTCCCAAATCCTGCACTGCAAAAACCCACACATCCAGCAAAGAGCGACCCCCACACCAGCATCCTCATCCCTCTCTTTGCTCATGTTTTAGCTGTTATAACCCACCAAGTCACCAGTGAGATGCACACAAGTTGCAGTCACTCCCTGTGAGAACCATGGCTGCAAAGATCCTACCTGGGATCCATAACCCCCTTGACAACTGCCCAGAGGTGGGGGGGTGGCACAAACCCTCCCAGGTGGCTGAGGGGATGCTCTGCCCTGTCTTTGCAGAGATCTGTGGCACCCCTGGCTACCTGGCCCCCGAGATCCTCCAGTGCTCCATGGATGATGAGCACCAAGGCTACGGGAAGGAGGTCGATATGTGAGTGAGACTCTTGCCTTCCCACCTCACCCCTTAGGCTGCTCCCAAAACACACGTGGTTTGAGGCACAGCGAGAGCGGTGTGGATGGGAGTCAGTTGGAGCATTTGGAAAGAACTAAATGATGCACCAGAAAATGCCCCTTGGAGCCGTGAGGGGGTTGTCCCAGCAACCAGGGGCATGTGGCACAGAGCTGAGGGAGAAGCAGCCTGGGGCTCATAAAAAAATCAACTCAGGGGCTGGGCTCCAAGACACAGGGCTTTTCAGCACAGCACATAGCAAGGCATGAGGCCAAGGCATTCCCTGAGAGAGCAGCCAGCTCAGGAAAGCCCTTCAGAGTCCAGCCTGAGCCCTGTGGTGACTTTGCCACAATCTCTGTTGGCTTCAGGCTCAGTTTTGCAGCTGTCAGAACTCTAATGAACCACTGAAGACACACAGGGGCGTTTCAGCCCCTTTTCAGTTTAAATACTTCCAAGTAAACCCCACGCTAGGACACTGCACAGCACAGTCTGAGCCAAGACAGCCCCAGAGCATCTAGCCTTGCTGGTTCCACCACATCCCACCCTCCCACATCCTCTCCCTCCCTTAAAAATCCCCAAGAAAAGCAAATATTGCCAACTCACAGCTTCCTCCTGCAGCACCCAGGGGAGCAACTCCACAGCAGCTCCTCCCCAGCAGTGGGGCAGCCCCTGCTCCTTATCACCCCTCAGGGCTAACGAGCCCCAGCAGTGAGCTCAGCCTCCCTCAGCACACCACGCAGGGCCGTGTCCCAGCTTCCCAGGGCTGGCAAAGCCCAGCATGTCCCAGTTGGGGGGGGATGCCCTGAGCCACCTGCGGGGCATGGATCCTGCTGGGTGTCCTTGGGGTGTCTCCCAGGGCTGGAGGGTTCTGCTGGGCTGCCCACAGGTGGAGCACTGGGGTGATCATGTACACCTTGCTGGCCGGCTCACCGCCCTTCTGGCACCGCAAGCAGATGCTGATGCTGCGGATGATCATGAACGGGGATTACCAGTTCAGCTCCCCGGAGTGGGACGACCGCTCCGACACCGTCAAGGACCTGGTAGGCACTCGGGGGTGGGAACAGCTTTGTGGGAGGGTTTTGCAGACAAGCCTGGGTTGATGTGGTGGCTTCCTGCAGATCTCCCGGTTCCTGGTGGTGGACCCACGGCAGCGGTACACGGCCAGCGAGGCGCTGGCCCACCCCTTCTTCCAGCAGTACGACGTGGAGGAGGTTCGGCACTTCAGCCCCTTCCGGAAGTTCAAGGTGAGGCTGGGTGTGGGGGTGTCTTGGTGCCCCAGCCTTGAGCACGGGAGCTGCAGGAGCTCAGCAGGGGGATGGCTTTCCCAGCTGAGCTGGGAGAAACTGGGAGTTCGAGGAGGCTGATGGATCTGGGCTTTGGTGGGATGTGGCAGCCCAGGGGAGACCCTTCTCCAAGCACAGTTTTGCTTACTTGGTACTTCCTAAGGGCTCTTCCACAGGAGGATTAAATAAGAAAAGGCGAGAGCCTGCCTCGCCCATGAATCATTATAAAAATCACTTCTAAGGGGAACTGGATGAGCCCAACTTCACATGGGTGCATCAAGTGCTGCAGAAGTTGATAAAACAGAGGCATCTTTTCCTTCCCCTATAGCCAGCCCTTAGGGAAGCCCAGAGGCACCCCAGGTGACAGCAGGTGACACATTTAGGACTGACCTGCAGCTTTGACGTTAAGGTCGTGCTTGGAAAAGCCTGTACCCCTCAGACAGGGTAAACACCTGTGCCAGCAGCCAGGCTGCAGATGGACAGGGACAGGTTGGGGCTGATCCAGCCTGTCCCCCCGTGCTGCAGGTGATCTGCCTGACCGTCCTGGCCTCGGTGCGGATCTACTACCAGTACCGGCTGGTGAAGGCGGTGACGCGGGAGCTGGTGGTGCGGGACCCCTACGCGCTGAAGCCGGTGCGCAAGCTGATCGACGCCTGCGCCTTCCGCACATACCGGCACTGGGTGAAGAAGGGGGAGGCCCAGAACAGAGCTGCCCTCTTTGAGAACACCTGCAAGGCCATTCTGCTGACCCTGGCAGCCGAGGAAGGGCTGTTCTGATCGCCGCCACCTAAGCTGGGAGTTTAGGCAAGTAAAATCTTTGAGAACCAACCCAAAAAGTGTTTTCTTCTCCTTTTTCTTAAGAGATGCAGCTGGCCTCGGGTCAGGTGCAAATGCAGAGCCAGCAGATGGCTGCAGTTTGCCCCTGGGGCACGTCCTGCCTCTAACAGAGCTCTGACCCAGCGCAGCTCCTGCTGGGGACAGCTCAGCCCAGCACCACAAAGGGATCCTTTCTGGGCAGTCGCAGGTGGAGGGGGTATGAGCAGTGCCCAGAGGGGTGTCCTCACCCACCAACATGCTCAGGGCTCCTGCTCCCATCAGATTTGGTGGCAGATCTTGTGCACAGCTGGTTTGTAGCCCTTATGCTGGCTCTAACACCTGGGAGAGGTGGGGCACTTGTCTGTGTCATCTGTGCCCTTAGAAACCAGCACACGTGTGGCTTTGTCACTGTTTAAGAGTCAATAAAGGTGCCTTGCTTCAATTCTGGGAAGGCTCAGAGGCTGGTACCAAGCTGGGATTTCCCAAGGAGATGGGGACCAATGTACAAGTCCCCCTTCTAGGGATGTGTCCCCTTTGCTTACCCCTGGCAGCCACCCCTCCTGCGGGTGGTCCCGGGGGGCTGCAGGTGTTTGCTCCAGCTGGAGGTCAGAGTAGCTCTGCCCGGTCCCACTTCTTTAAAACAGACTGAAAGGAGAACTGCAAGATCTGCTGCACCCAGAGGACATTAGAGACAAACCCCCCTGCCTGCCATTCCCAGTGCATGTCCAGACATCCCGGTGTAGAA
Organism: Apus apus; assembly: GCF_020740795.1. NCBI lineage: Eukaryota > Metazoa > Chordata > Aves > Apodiformes > Apodidae > Apus > Apus apus. Next base: position 1,319,666 of record NC_067299.1, on the reverse strand, counting down.
AGGAGTTTTAGCTGAAAGTATTTATTTTTGTACATTTTTTAAACTGTCTGGGTTTAAGGAAAGTGGCTGCTGGGGTTTCGTCTCCACAGGAGAAAATGCCTCCAGGTCTTCTCAAGTGACCCTCAGAGCTCGGGTTTGGTCTGGCTTTTCTCAGCCCTGACCGGTGGGACGTCGGCAGCGCAGCGGAAGCTGAGGTTGTCGGAGGCCGAGTCTGGTGTGTTCCCCATTCTCACAGGGAAAAAGACACCCAAAGTTAGGCATCCTTCCTGGTTAATGCTTACATGTGGCCCTCTAAATAAAACCCCCTTCTTTTACAACCAATCAAGAAGAAAGAGCTGCAGAACAGCGACTGGGCATGGCCCAGACCTACCTGGTTGTGACACGAGCTTTATGGTTTGCAGACCCATCTGCAGTGTCCACCCAGGAGGCTCCTCTCAGGACCTGCATTTTTTGGGCACGCTGCCTTGCTGAGAGCCCTGGGGCCAGGAACTCTGATGCTGTCCATTCCCAGGTGTTTCCCAGCAGGTCGTAGAGCCCTGAGACACAGATGGTTTTGTGTCACGATGATGAGAGCACATTTACAAGGGCTGCAGAAGCACTTTGGTGTACGGGTGCAATCTTCACAGCGTGGTTTAATGGCGACACTGGCAACCAGCAGCTCGTTATTGTGTTGCAAACCTGCCCCTGTTAACAACTCGACCTTCAACAAATCTCTCATTTAAAGATCTCTCATTGTTTCCCACCTGAAACAGCATCTGCTGCCCTCAAGACAACACGCTTGGAATTTTCAGATAAATCAGATGGAAGTGAATTCTAATGAAAAGCAGGTGCATTGAAATGAACCAAGTGCACTTCAGCCAATCTCAGTCCCAACCAGCAGAGCTCTTGCTGGGCTCAGTTACTCGGTCAAGATGCTGACATGATCCCACATCATGCCTGAAACTCGGCTACCACTACAGGATTTATAATTGGTGTTAATTGAGGAATGCCCTCCCAGAAGCAGGGCAGGGGTGTCTGCTCCGTACCGTAGTTGTTCTGAGGAGGGAACGCTGCCACTGGTGAGACACCGTGATAACCGTCTGCAGCCGTGTCTGCCCGTGGGAAATCACCCTGTGGGAAGAGAGACCACCTGAGCAGAGACCCACCACGGGGGGTACACCCAGTCCTGCTCCTCACAGGACACATAACACTTAAGCAATGGAAATAACTGAGTTGTAAATAAACTCTAGGCAGCATTTCTGGCCAAGAGAGATCAACCATCTAAAGTTCTCCCAAGACAACCCCCTTTTCAAACAAATTTATCTATGATTTTTGAGTGATGTATCAATTTTTGGAAGCACTGGAATCCCTGCTTCCCAGGTTAGCTGGGCTGAGCCTGCTCCCTCTAGGGGAATTTTGGATAACTCCCGAGGAGCTGGGTTTGGGTACCCTGCAGGTCAGCCTGCACTGCTTCTCAGGACCATGCAGCTGCTCAGGGGGCCACACATACTCTGGAGTCGAGCCCAGCACCACCCCTAGACGAGCCCAGCACAGACAGGATGATTTTTAGGATCTTACCTGCCACAGATTTGTACGGTTCAGCTGAAACTTGTTTCCCCAGGGATAGATCCTTTCTGCCAAGAAGGAAGAGACACCTATTATCCTGTGTCACTCCAGCCTCTCCATTTGCCTATTTTCAACCAGGCTTTTATGCCTGTCCTTTTCCTCTCAGCTTAGAACACCCAGGAGGGTTATATGGGGGCTTGTCAGTCTAATCCCTATGGACACTGCCAGGGAGGTGAGGAGAGATGGGAATCAGCAACAGCTCCTGTTTCCAAACCAGCACTCACACCAGGTAGTCCTGTGGTCCCCCAGCAATCCCTGCAGCAGCAGGGTGTGGGGACAGGTGGGTCACTCCTTTCCCCAAACCCAAGAAAAGGGATTTTTAGCTGGCAGAAGTGTTTTGTTTAGGAAGATACATTGAGACCATAGATAAGCCACTTCTTCCATTATTATTATTATCATTATCATTATTAATTTGACTCCCAGGCCAAAAGAGGTGGTTCAGCCCCCCCAGATTAACCTCTGAAAACATCCCTGGCTAGAGGTTTAGATCAGGTACAACTAATATTACTTAATGCCTCAGCTTGGAAAAGGTCAGAGCTTGGGGTACATACGCTCCAGGCCTCCCCTGGCAGCAAACTCCCACTCCTCCTCTGTCAGGAGCCTCTTCCCTCTCCAGGCACAAAACGCCCGCGCATCGTTCCAGCTCACGTGCAGCACCGGGTGATCCAGCCTGTCCTTTATGCTGGAGCCAGGGCCTGAGGGCTGGGAAGCATGGCATCAAACAGATTTTAATTGATTCTATCAACTTTTCAATCAAGGAGGAAACAAAGGGCAGGACAGAGGGAGGCAGGGAACGCACAGCAGGTGGAGATGCTGTTTCCCCCCGTTTTCAGCAGCTGGGCTCAGCACACATGAAGGCCTGTGCTCCCAGCTCTGACTCACCTGCCTCCAAAAAGCCTTCTGGATGGGCAGCCACCACGGGGCAGACTGGGAAGAGAAACACCAGATTACAGCCGTGACACCCCCACACCATCCACTGCAGTGAGTGTGAAGAGCACTCGTCAGCCTGGCAATGGTTAATTGCAGCCTGAGCTGGGTCAGCACAGGCACTTTGATGGTGCTTCCCCTTGAAATGGAGGCATTTGCTTTTGAAAGTGAAAACAGACCAGGCAGCCTATGCTGGTCAGTTTTTCTCTTGGAAGGTTTGATTAACAAAGTACTCTGGAACTTGCTCTGCTCTCTGCCAGCTTACTGGAGCACCTCACCAGTCCAGGAGAGAATGTCAAGGGAGGAGCAGCACCAATCAGGCCAGGCTCAACCCTGCTGTGAGTGTCAAAAGCAAAACAACCCAAGACTACAGAGAAACCCAGGAGAACGGCTGGGCTGAGGCAGCTGCTGCTCAGCAGGAAAGCAACACCAGCAAGGCTCTCCCCTCTGGGTTTCTTTTACTGAAAACTGAGAGGTCAGGCAGGGATGTGATCAGAAAACCCACCTCCAGCACCACCACAGAAACTCATCCCCGTGGGATTTAGGTTTACCTCCAGTTTCTGGGTGACTTTTTTTTTCAGCTCTTCAGACACGAGATCCTCAAAGACAAAGCTCCAGCCAAAGGCTTCTGCTTCTGTTTTGTATTTCTTCTCTCTGACAAACTCCCTGGTGAAAACACAACACGATCAGGCATGAGGGGAGGGGAAAAGGGAGGGAGAAGGGGGAAAGGGAGAGAGAAGGGGGAAAGGGATAGAAAAGAGGGGAGAAGGGAAAAAAGGTGAGGGAAAGAAGATATAAAAAGGAAAAAACAAATGGGGGAAAAGGAAGGAATTTTGCAAGCTATACCTGAAATCCCTGTTGGTGACGGGGTATTTGTCCACAGCAAATGGCTTCACTGTCACCTCCCTGACTGGCCCCTCCTCGTTCCTCTTCCCCGGGGAGCTGGATCCCATCTGGAAGCTCCCCCCGGGCAGCCAGACCATTCCCTCCTCCTGCCCAGATCCTGAAAGGGAGGGATTTCACTGTCAGAACCTTGGGTTTATACACAGGACAGCGGGATTATTGGCCAGGAAGTCACTTTATGGGCTGGAGTTTGTGTGGTTGAAGTGACCGTGACTGGCACCTGCCGAGGTCTGCGTTTTTGGGGTAAAAAGCTGCAAATATTTCCAAGTCACATTTTCAGCGTCTCTCCCGGGGAAGGAAGGGGCCCAGCCCGGTGGGATCGCCCAGGCGGCGGCGCCGAACCAGGGGCTGGATGCAGCGAGGAAAGGGAGACAGAAAAGCGGCCGCTGGGGCTTCAGGAAACGAGGCGGGGCCGCCGGAGCCCCCGGGCCGCTCACCCAGCGCCAGCAGCGCCAGCAGCGCCAGCAGCAACAGCCCCGCGGCCCGGGGGGCTCCGAGGGGACCGGCCCGGGGGGCGCCGGGGGGACCGGCCCGGGGACCCTGCGGCGCCATCGGGGCTCCGGGCGGCACCGGCCCCGCGCCCGCTGACCCGGAAGAACTGCCGGCCCCGCGAAGCGCTTCCGGGCCAGGCCCGCCCCACGAGGCCCCGGGCCGGTTCTTACGGGACACGTTAATGCCGCACGTGAAGGCTGAAAAAACCTCCCGGCACCGGGACCAACCCACGGCCCGCAGCGCTACACACACACCAGCAAGTGCCGGGGACGTCTGGGGCAGTTCTGGGTTTTCTGTGTATTTTAAGGTGGCTCTTACGGTCACCGTAGGGTCTAGGGAGGGAGAATCCAATTGAGTCGGGGTGTTCAGCCTGGAAAGAAGGCTCCAGGGAGACCTCAGAGCACCTTCCAGTGCCTGAAGGGGCTCCAGGAAAGCTGGGGAGGGGCTTGGGACAAGGGCAGGGAGGGAGAGGACAAGGGGGAATGGATTAAAACTGGAAGAGAGGAGGTAGAGATTGGGCATTAGGCAGAAATTCTTCCATGTGAGGGTGGTGAGAGCCTGGCCCAGGTTGCCCAGGGAAGCTGTGGCTGCCCCATCCCTGGCAGTGTTGAAGGGCAGGTTAATGGGGCTTGGAGCAACCTGGGCTGGTGGGAGGGGTCCCTGCCCATGCAGGGGGGTGGGAGTAGATGATCTTTAGAGGTCCCTCCAACCCAAACCAGTCTGGGATTAAATGACCTAACATACAAACAGAACTAGATTCAGGAAAATCATTGAACCTACACAGCAGCCTCTTCCCCTCCCACAAACCCAAACACCTCTCCCTGGTCAGTTAAAGACCCCAGCCCAAGGAAGGTAAAGCTCTGAATAACCAACACCCGCAGAGCGCAGAACAGAACAGTTTATTGGGTAAAAAAGGAAAGCAGCCTCAGTTGTTCACTTCAGTGAAATGAAAAATAAATAACTGCTGTTTTTAGAGCCAAATCTTTCAACAGTTGCTAGTACTTTGAGGGGCCATGTTCACCAAAGAGGGGCTGTTTGTTGCAGCAGAGGAGCTCCTGCTGCTGGGACCAGCCCCTGGGGCACCACCAGAGCCACTGCCACCCTGGCAGCTCCAGCTCAGCCTTTCAGAGAGGACATCCCCGCTCGCATTATCTCATCCACCAACAGGATGTTGCTGGCGATCACCGTGCTAAAAAGATGAGACAAACACTGTCAGAACAGCCACTTCCACACACTTCAGAGACAACTCGGCTTCATTTCTGCCTTACAAGACACCTTCCTCTACCTGGGGCCCTTCAATTCCACATTGATAATTTAAATTGATAAACACCCACTGCTATGTAAAGTGAAAATACTGTAACATTTACCATGAATGAAGCAGTTGCTTTTTGACATTGTAATTATCCCAGATTCCAGCTGCTGCAGCCACCATTGGCTCGCCTAGGAAAGAAGTAAATCAGTCTTTAACATCACGGGTTCACACAATTCAGAGGAAGGCTTTCTGCTAACCCCTGGTGTCAGACACTGTACAACACTGGTAACTGTGTGTGCTTCATCTTCCCAGAACACTTGCACAGAATGCATTTAAGCACCACAGCACACCCAGGCTGACTGCAGCAGCAGGACCCCTGCCAAGGCACAGCTCTTCATGACACAAGGTACAGCTGCTGCATCCAGAGCAACTTTGTTCTTCACAGAGCTGAGCCACCAGTTTCTTACTGGAGCATCACCCCATTATTTTAGGAAGTTCTTACCAGTGTTCAGATCAACCCCAGTGAGCTGCCCTGACTCCGCGTGCTCTGCCTGAACCTTCACGAGTGTTTCCTGGGGATCATAACCCGAGTTCTGGGCAAGAACCTGAGAAAACAGACATCATTTCATGTAGTTAATTATGAGAACTCCAGCAGAAAAATCAACCGGTCTCGGCATGCTTTCAAGCAGAGTTCCTCATACCTTAGGAATGATGAGCAGAGCATCAGCAAAAGCTTGAACTCCAAGCTGGGCTCTCCCTTTGACATTCGGTTTGTGCTTCACGAGAGCACTGGCTACAGCCACCTCCAGTGCCCCTGCTCCCGGGACCACACTTCCTGTGGGGAAACTCGACACTCAGGCTCCACAATGATCACCTATTCCAACTTATCAACACCCAACATAGTTTGGTATCTTCCCTCACTCTTAAAAAGACACACTGTAGCTTATAAGGGAACTTATACCATTATCAACTACTTGTAAAATAGGTGTAGTAAGTAAAAGCACTTCACACTGAGCTCCAGTCAGCGCGGAGTGCATCAGATACCAAGGAAGCCAACAGAAAATTCCCTCATTTCGAGGCAATTCCAACAGAAATGCTCCACGTGGCAGAGCAGAGCAGTCTTACCATCCTCAATGGCGTTTTTAACAGCACGCAGCCCGTCCCTCACCGCATCCTTGATCTGAGTGAGCGTGTGCTTGTTGGGGCCCCTGATCAGCAGGGTGACCGAGCGGGGGTTGTCACACTTCTCAATGAAGGTGTACTTCTCTTCACCCTGTCAAAACAGGGGTACATGTTCATGGTGTGCATTTGCTTCATCAACATACACACATCATAAAAAAATCCAGTGTCAGATTCAGTTCTGCACCAACAGCAGGAGCGAGGAGAAGCTGATTTCTGTTTCCTCCACTTGACAGACATCAAAAGCGTAACACAGAAATAACAGGAAAACACACTTGGACAAGAGCAAATACCCAGGTAGAGGCTCACGTACAAGTGGACACCTATCCCTGTTCCAGCACAGCTCCCAGAACACTGAACACCCACGCTCCAGCACAGCCAGAGCCCAGGTGGGGTGTCTTGCCAGCCCAGCCACACTCACCAGCGTGTACTCGTAGACCAGCCCCGCGTGGCCCAGGCAGTCGGGGCTCAGATCCTCCACCGAGTTCATGGCTGTGCCACCACACGCCAGGGTCAGCCTGAGGGGAACACACACAGCTCAGCACTTGCCCAGCAGGAAATCCCAACTCACCAGCAGTGTTCTCAGCATGCAGAACCCCATGCTGCCTGAGCCTGGCACAGTCTGCTTCTGTTTATGAAAGAGCTCTTCACAAGGAGCCTGCAGAAGAGATGTCTGGATCTGGAGCATTTTGACAGCTCCTTCCTATGGCATTCCATGTGCTGACATTTCCATGGTTTGTACAAACTACCCTGAGCTACATCACTAAGAGCTGGACAGATCAAAGTGGCCTTTTTAGTCTGAGTCCTTGAAGGTGCTGGATTCAAGCCAGACTTTTGACTCCCTGTTTATGTTTGGAAGAGCAAGTTATTTGAAACCCTCCTCTTCCCAGGAACTGACCTTTCCATGTTCCTCCTTTTAGCTCTCCGCAGAGCAACTATTCCTTCTTTTGCAAGTGCATCCAAGGAAAACGGGTCAATTCCCTAGAAACAAAGAAAGTGACTGTCAGGATAAAGAAAAAGCTAAAACCACCCTCTCTGTCTGACACTAACAAGCAAGCTCTTCCTCAGGGCTCAACAAAGATCCCAAGCAGGAACTTTATGCATATACTCAAAACCACATCAGCCTAAATTGATCCATTTGTCTGAAGAACTGTACAAAGCAAGTCAAACTGGCCAAGAAAGCCAGCTTTTAAAATTAATTTTTCTAGTCAGTTATACCCTTCATCTTACCTTCTGGTTGATCACAACAAATCCTTTATCAGAATCACCACAGACTTTTCTTTTCAAGTCTACGATTTTCTTCACTCTGTCTTCAATGAACTTCCTTTCTGCTTTCACCAACTTCTCTCTCTCTTCAGCACTTTTATAGAAGAACCCAGAGCTCACTTCTCTGGAGGAGGAAAGAAAACCAGCAAAAAAGTAGTAAGACAAGAATCAATTCTTTCAGCTATATTCTAAACATAAATAATAAACACAGAACAAACAAGAAGCTCCCCAAAAAAACAGCACACAACATGTAGCTGCTCCTGTTCTCCAGCTTCAGAGCTTTACCATTTGAAATTCAGCCAACTGTGAAGTATATTTAGATGTTCACTCTAAAATATACAATTATGGCCAAGAAGGAAAGGACTTCAGCCTTTCTCCAACAAAACACAAAATAAAAACCAGTATGAAGTTCTGCCTCTCAGGGGTTTTCTCAGCCACCAGCTTCACTTTTCCAAAAAAGGGCTGCAGAAGGAGTGACACCTTGTCCACACCACCTGCCTGGCTCCAGGAGAGTCTGTGCAGTCCTTTCAGTTCTTATTTAAGCCAAATTTAAATCCAAGTCTTTTAAGACAGGAGCATTTTCTGCTCCTCACCTTGTTGCTCTGTACTTACGTTTTCTCATACTCTAGGGACACATTGCAAGTGAGAACATAAGCATCTTCCACTCTCTTCTTCATGTCAGGATGACGAGCACCGTGATCCAAAACCAGGCCCCTAATCAGCCTGAAAGATTAAGAAGCATTTTGTGTGTCAACTTAACACACACTGAAGATAGAAACCCGAGAGAAGTGCAGACCAGTCAGAGAACTGACAGTGCAACTGGCCAAACACAAACTGTGCTGGGAGGTGACAATTCTGTGCCCCACTTCCCAGGCCATGCTCACTGAAAGCAGCACACCAGAGTGTGGAATGGGAGTTTATTCTGGCATAGTGTCTGACTGCATTAGCTACTGAGGAAAGCTACTGCAGAATTCATCCATGCCACTCAGGTAAATGTCAAGCCTGTGGAATATCCAACAAGCCAGCCTCCATCTACCAAATGCTATTTTGTACTTTTGATGAACAGACATGAGCCTAAAGCACAGCGGAGCCTCAGACACTACTACTAGAAAATATTTATTCCAAAGCAAAAGCCAGCCTTGCTCTCTGCTATTCCAAACTCTCATCAGGGAATCAAGCTCAGTGACTGGGAAACTTCTGCTGTCCAGGTATTTCTGGCTGCAATCTGTATTCCTGCCCTTCTTCCACCCATTCCCCAGTGACTTCTCCAGTGGTAGCTTTAGGATACTCAAGCTCTTCAAAGAAGAAAACCAGACACCACGGACTCCTCAAACCTTGGACACCATCAAACTGAAGCTCAAGGACACTCATACTCACGTTGTGTCAGTTTCTGATTTGTGCTTCATCTCCATAATCTCTACCATGTGGAGGTCAATGGGCTCATCAGGTTTTCTGACTGTCAAAACAGAATCAACCACAGCCTGGAACAGAGGGGAGGGGAAAAGCCCCCAAAAGGACCATTAGTCTTCCAAAGTGCACATTCTCATCTCTCCATCTACCCTTCACTCAGTAACAATCACAACCTGGAGCACTTCACACAAGGAGAGGCAGAAGGGGGTGACACTCACCTCTGTCAGGATGTCAGCGAGCTCGGTGTGCACCTTGGTACGGAGGGATGTCCTGGCAACATCCATAAGGGTCTCCCTGTCCATCTCCTTGGATACTTTGACCTGCTCCAAAACTTCCAGTGCTTTTTCCTTTGCAATCTCAAATCCTTCTGCTACTATTCTAGGGTGCAAACCCTAATGCAAGGGAAGGAGGGAAATGGTTGGACAACAGAAGACAAATGGTACCTTCTGACAAACAGAACCTGTGGTTTCAACACTTCATGTGACACCAGAACACTGGGAAAATGCATTTTACAGAGACAAGAAAATGTACTGTCCTTCTGAATACATGTAAAAGGAATGCAAATCCTTCCAATGCAGAGGAAAAGTACAACTTGTTCTAGCACAGGATTGAAACCAAGGGAACTACAGAGCACACTTGGGTGTTCCCTGTGCAGGATGAGTGTCTATCCTGTAGCTCACCCAAAATACCTGCCCTCGAGGAAATATCCTTCTTAACACACAAGTAAAAAAGGCAACAAACAGCAGTAACAGCAAGTTATTAAAAGCTGCAGCATCCACAATAAGTGGTTTTGAACAAATCTTACAGTCCCCTCTCCAGCTTTTCCCCATTTTACAAGTCCTGCAACACACACATTTTAAGCAAAAATACATGTTAATTTTCATGTTTGACTTAGGAGTATTTAGCATTAAACAAGTCAAATGGGCTCAGAAGGAGCTTTTAACTTGTCCACCTACAAACACTGCAGACATACCTCAGCAATGTAGAGATCTGCCTGTTTTAGGAGCTCTCCAATGATCAAGACATTTGAGGTGGTACCATCTCCAGTGATGTCATCTTGTGCTGTTGCTACCTTTGCTATCAAGGAGGCTGTGGGGTGTTGGATTTGCTGAAAGGAAGAAACTGAGCAATGAGTCTCTGCACTGGCACAGGAAGTCAGCAGCCCCCAAAACCAGCTAACCAAAATATTTAAGGACTAGCTGATGTTTCAACAACACTCACCTGGACAGCAAGTTGATGGAATTAATCCATGTAACACTATTTCCCCCCTCAGACTACACCTCTGTACACACAGTTGTTGAGTGCCAAGAGCCTAACTAGTCCTCAGCTCACTGTGAACTCGACAGAGCCCTTTTCTCCTTTAGGCTGAGGATGCACCATCACAACTAGACTGTTGCTGACACTAACAGCAGCACCTTTAGAGCTAATTTAGGGAGTCCCTGTGTGATCCATGCTGTACGTTCCCTAAACGCTTTGCTGTTCCTCTAGCAGCGTGTTTTATTCATTCTTAGGAAACTAAATAACATTCAGTTAGTTAGTTTCTTGCCAGCTCCTCTGCTAAGTAGTGCATCTGGTGTTCCAGCCTCGAGCATCACGTCTGCCTGGCCAAACCTCACACCACTAGCCATGTCCCTAGGTTAGGTACAGAAATGCAAGATGTACTGATTTACCTTCCTCCCAGGGGACACTTGCCTCTCAGTGCAGAGGGCAAAACAACACAGGAACGCAGGCCAGGGCAGCAGGGGCCGCGACCCCCGCAGCCACAGGCACCCGAGGGAATTCGAGCAGGCTCCTGCCTCCCTAAATCCCCTCTCGCCTCCCCAAGGTTTCCACCCCCCGCGCCTAAGGCCCGGCTCACCATTTCCTGCAGCAGCACGTTGCCATCTTTGGTCAGCTTGATGTCTCCAGCGCCCGACACCAGCCTGCGGGGGACACGAGGCGGGTGAGCACCCCCCGGGGTGAGCAGCAGCAGCTCCTGCAGCCCCTCGGGCCCCGGCCCCGCCACGCGAGCCGCCCCGAGGCCCGCACCTCCATTCATTCCGCCCCACGCGGCCCCGCCTTTGTTCCCCGCCGCCCGGCCCCCCGAACCCCGGTTCCCCGAGCCCCCCGAGCCCCGGCTCCCCGAACCCCCCGAGCCCCCCGAGCCCCGGGCCCTCCTCGCAGGCCCTCAGGCCCTCACGGCCGCCCCGACGCTGAGGCCCCTCCCGCCCTTCCCCCGCCCCCGCCCCAGCGCGGGGCTCCCTCACATCTTCATGGTGCCCTTGGGGCCCAGGTTGGTCCTCAGCACGTCCTGCAGCCCGCGGGCCGCGCTGATGTTGACGGCCAGCGCGGCCTGGGCGCGGGCCACCTCCGCCTTGGGGTTGAGCGCCTTCACCGCCATGGCCGCGCCGCGATGGCCGGGCCCGCCCCCGCCCGCCCCTTCTAGAACACTCCGCGGGGCGCGCCCGCCCATTGGCCGGCCGCCCGGCCCGCCGCGCTCCCATTGGCTGCGGCGCCCGTCGCTCCGCCCGCGGTCCCGCCCCCCCCGCCGTGACGGGCAGCCCGGGCGGCGCGTGGGGCGGCGGGAGGAGTCGTTGGACTTGAGCGCGGCCGGACTGGTAGTTAAACCGGGCCGGGTTAACAATCCGAGCGGCTCTGGGTAAGCAACGCCGAGCTAGGGTGACTCGCAGCTGGTGTGTGCGCGGTGCGAGCGGCGGGGCGGCCCGGATCCCCGGCCCCGGGGCAGCCCCGGTCCCGGTCCCGGTCCCGGCGCGCTTCCCTGGGACACACAGAAATGCTGTTGAGGCCGGGGCAGCCTTGGTGGGAGCTGCGGCCCGCGAGGCCTCCCGGGGCCCTGCCCGGGGAAACCCTCCAGCGCTGGTTCCTCAGCGGCTGGGCTGCCTGCCCGGTGAGCGGGAGCGTTAGAAATAAACACTAAACGTTGCAGAGTGCGGGAAGTTCCACTTGGCGTTTCATCATTGGCTCCGGAGCCCTCCTCTTCGTGTTTAGTCCTCGCTTTTGCTGGGCTGCTGCTGGCCTGCCGGGCCTGTACGGAAGCCCCGCCAGCCCGGCCCTGCCAGGCCGCGCTGCTGCTCCTTGGGGTGCCCCATCAAACCACCTGAGCCCCCAGCTTTGCCCGGGATTCTGTAGCCAGCAGGTCACACAAGCATTTTGCTATTCTTGCCTCCCTTGTTTGCCCTGATCCCTCTCTCTCTGGGCTGTTCTCAGCAGAGGGCAGCCTTGTCAAACCCATACGCTAGATTTTCTGTGTTCCTCGCTGCTGTTCTGTGACTCTCCTGGGTTATGTCCTGAGGAAAGGCAGGAATTATCCATCCCAAACACCTGCAGCCTGTGGGGCTGCCTGCTGACCATGACATGGCCATGTCCAGGGAGGTTCAGGTTTGGGAGGGGAGTTACCACTGTATAAAATTAAAGCAGTTCTGGGAAAACTGAGTTTGAATTTTAGATGTTTTTTTAAAGAAGAAAAAAAAAAAAAGCCGTTTTCAAAGTTATTTTAGTCCTTCATGTAGGTGGTCTCTGCTTTTTTTTGGTACAAACAGGCAGCTGCTGTGCTTGTGTGGATACTCACACACCCAGGTGAGCTGTGCTTCACTCCTCAGCATCCACCTAAAGCTTCCAGGGAGACTCCTTCATGTTTCTTTCCTGGATCACACATGTGAGGATAGTTATTTTATGGTATAGTAACATTTCTCCTTAGCAATTTCACATTAAATCCGCATTTTGCAGCATTTTTCAGACACCAGGACAAGCTTTTCTTTACATTGTTCAGTCTTAGTTGTAGTTGTTGAACTGACATGTTTGGTTTTAACGCAAAAACACAGGGCAGACACTCATTGGGCCTAAACTGTCCTTTGAAGTCAATGAGTTTACAATTAATTACACCAGATTAGAATAATGTATTTCACTGAATTGCAGCCAGCATGTCAATTGAACTAAGCTAAATAAAGGGAATATAGATATTCAGCAGGAATTCTCTTAGTCAAAACATGCACCGCTTATCTTGGCACAAACCCCTCTGAGGTTCCCAGTAAAAGCAGCTTCCTTTCATCTTTATCAAGATCTGTTTTCATTTAACCTTATTCACAGAAACGATTTCTAAATCTGTTTTAAAAACACACTGTCCTGCCATGACAAAGCTAACAAACAGGACCACAGTGAACCATGTCACCAGTTTTGCAGCACCAGGGCTTGGTACCAGCTTTTCCTGGGTGCTCCTGTTGGCAAATGGTGACATGCTGGAACTTCTGAAAAACCAGACAGGAGGACAGGGGAGGAGAGGCACACAAGGGTCTTCATTTTAATTACTGCATGTCATTGTGAGGGGTAATGGTTCCAGAATGGCAGAAGAGATGATGCAAGGAATGTGGCTGGTGCATCCAGTGGTGCAGAACAGTCCTTCCTGAGGGGCAGCAGTCATGGGACTCCTGTCACAAGTGAATGAAATAGGGTAAGTCAGCTAAATCAGGTTTTCTTGACCTTAAAGCAACCAGCTTCACAGTTCTGGGTTGGCAGCCTCCCAATTCCTGACCAGTGTCACCAGTCATGTCGGAGGAAAGCTGTTCAGTAGGATGCCAAGCCACAGCACAGACAGGCTTTGCAGTTTCTCCCTTGCTTTTAACATGGCATTTGGGGAAAAGCAGCCAGGGCCTTCTCTTAAGCAGAACTTTTCACTTTGCCTGCAAAGCTTGTGCTGAGTCTTGATTCGCTGGGGTGTGTGGACATGGCACATCGAGCAGCAGCTCCAGCCGAAACGCAGCATCACAACCCTGACTCACAAACCCTTTCCTCTCATGCAGAGAGAATCGGTGTGTCTGCCCCACCTCAGCCCACGCCGAGAGCAGCTCCGGGCTGATCCTGCTCCTCCCTGGTGCTCCCTGTGGAGCCAGGCAGCTTTCCTCAGCGCTGGCTCGTTCTCCACGCCCGTGGCTCAGGCTGCCGAGGGGGCACCGAGCTCCTGAGGGGCCAGTGAGCTCCTGAGGGACCCCCGAATTCCTGAGGGCACCGAGAGTTCCTGAGGGCCCCCCGGGCAGGCGCTGCCCCCGCCGAGGCGCGGGGCGCGGGCGGCTCCTCCCCCGGGGAGCCGCGCTGCCAGCCAACAGCCGGGCTGCTCCGCTTCCATGTGTGCACCCAGGGGAAGGGAAAACAACAAAACCAAACAACACACCATCCCGCCGGGCTTACTCAGCAGATTATAAAAGATTTGCAAAATGCGGCTCGCTTCCAGCTCAGCCCGTGCCGCCGCGTGTGCGTGACGGGAGGTCCCAGCCGACCGAGCGGTTCTGCAGCAGCAGCCACGGCCACCACAATCCTGTAAGTCACTGGGGACATTTTTTTGCTCTCGCTTTGTAAGGGGATGGCGTTCGGTGTATCAGGTCCGTAACACTTTTGTTGTCTAGCATGAAAAAGGCAGCGTGTCCTCTGCCGGGGCTGCGAGGTGCGGCAGCAGCTGCTGCGGCTTTATAGCAGCAGCGGGAAGGCATGATGCAATCAGGCCGGGGGGAAGCATCATCATCATTTTGTCAGGACAGGCAAGAGGGGATTGGAGAGCCGGGAGGTGTGTGTCAACATCCAACAGGTTCCTTCTGCCCCTTTTCGAGAACTTGTGAAAAGGTGCTGAAAGGAATCCACCGTCAGGCAGTGCTGCTGAGGTGCTGGTGTCTGGCTGAAAACAGCTCCTCTCTCGACTTGCATCCAGGTTTGCATCCACCTTTGAACAGAAAACCAGGAAGTGGGGAGCAAAGTGAGGTTAAGGACTGAATCTTTGTATTCTCACACTGAAAGCCATAGGAACTCACAATTATGTCTGGATGGATTGAACTTTTGGAGTTCTTGCAGGGATATAAAAAAAGTCACAATTTGCTTAAATAAAACGAATCTGTTTCAATATATCCCCTTCCCTCTGAAGCTTTCAGACCATATTGCCTACACTGACAGTTAAACCTCAGCACAGAGGAGCTGTCACTAACTTATTCCCATTTTACAGACACAGGGCTAGAAACAATGAAGATTAAGTGGTTTGTTTAAATTTAATACCAGGGGAGCAGGTCCTGAGAAAAGTTTCAAAAGCTATTTTCTCCAAATCCCTCACTCTCAGAAGCAGTTTCACTTCAAAGCAACATAAAGAGTCCAATGTGGATGTGTTACTGTCACTGCATGTTCAGTGCAGTGTTACCTGTGGGAATGTCTCCCAGGGTGGATCCCAGTGAAGTGCTCACCCTCACCTTGTGAAATGGGAAAGTGAATCAGAAAAGCTTCATCTTCATTGTTTTACTGCAATGAATGGGAACACAATACACAGTAGCAGTGTGGCAGCACTCCTGAAAGCTGAGACATGCCAACAGCTCTTGTCACTGGGAGGATTTTGAGATCTCATTAAAATATACCAGCTCCCTGAACACCTGGACCTCTGAGTACCATTTCTGTGTTCCTTTTGCATTATTTGTAGCAGAGGCTGCAGATGTTTCAGTTTTCCACAGTGCAGCAAGTGCCCTGCTCTAGAGGGTCAGCAAACAGCAAAGATTTCAGTTGTTTTCTTTTGACACGTGGTTTTACATCATTCCTGTCTGTGCTTCTGTGACCCCATCCTCTCTGTTATGAAACACAACTATTTCTTGTGGAAATGCCATGTTTGTTTCCAAACAGCCAAGTGAAGCACTTCATAGTCTGGAGGCAGGGAGATCTCATGGGAATTCCACTTTTCCCTTGTGATATCCCTTTTCTCCATCTTTATTTCAAGTTTCACCCAACCTCATCTACATCTAGGGCTGGGAAAAACATTTTCACAAATCACTGAAACTGGCATGTTAGCATGGAATGGCACCTGCCAGCCCCTGGAGCTGATGGCAACCCCTGAAGCTCTGCCAAGGGCAGAAGAACCTTATTTCACTCCAAGTGAGCCACCTTTAACTCCTAGAACTTGCTTTTCTCACCAGCAATAGCTGAAGCTTCCTTCCTAGATTATCCTCTGCTCCTGTGGGAGCTTACCTATTGTAGGGTCCATCTCAAGTTCTCCAACATGAGTGATGACACATCAGCCAAAACCAGGTCTGTGTTTGCCAGGACTCAGTGCTCAGCTATAGCAGAAAGAGGAAAGATTTTGGCAGGTCACAGGCCAGGGGAGATCAGGAACTACTGATGGTCTCTGCATTTCAAAACACAATTCCTCCGTTCCAATTTGTCATTCTTGGGCACTATAAACCTTGAAACTCTTTTGGAGTTGCTGCATGGAACAAAGAGAGGACAGGGTTAATTCCAACCATGGTTCCACAACTGGTATCTGTCATTTTTCCTTTAACTTGTCTATTTGTCCATCAAAGAGCAAAGTCCACCACAGCAGTGGTCTCATCATTGTAAGGAGCATCCAGAAGGGAAAGGGCTATGGAAAATGTGGATACCAGAGAGAAGGAAAAGTTAATGTCTCTTCCTTCCTGCTCTGTGTTTTTTTTGTAGCGATCACATTTTTCTGAGAGATTAAAAACTTGAAGACATGCAGCCAGAAATGTATTTCAGGTTCTCACCAAGAGATCACAGCCCAGCATGGTGTCCTCATGCAGTGACGTTGTGTTATGGTTGTTTCAGTGCAGCCTCAGGTGAGCATGAGGCAACCTGGTGGGTTTGCACAACCAGGGCTCAGTGCTGGAACACCCTGACGCAAGTGTCACACCACAGTGAGGCAACAGGCTTGTCCTGCAGAGCAAATCTTCTAAATTGGCACCAAATCCGTGGCTGATGGACTTTATAATTTCCAGTAGCCTGGAAAAAAACAAACACACCAGTATTTAAAAAAATGTTAGTGGATGTTTTTTTCCTTAATTCCACTGCACAAATACATGCAGCGAGTGGCTGCCAAGGCCTGCCCCAAAGCCAAAGCCCTCCTGCTCAGGGAATCAAATCTTCCACTGCAAAAACACACACACACTCAGAGCTGTGCAGCCAACACCAAGTCAAGGCTAACCCAAGGTAAACTTGGGATCCATGTGTCCCCTGTCCCCCTCTGTCAAATCTTAGCTCAGAACCAGCCTCTGTCAGAGGCAAGTTTTTATGTCCATGGCCACTCAAGAAGAGCCTCTGATGTGCCATGCTGATGGCACAGAACTATCTCTTACATGTACAGTGCAGACTTCAGAGAAAAAGATAAAAAAATCAAGTGCTGTCTGGAGCAAATAATTCCTTAGTGATGCTTCTCAGGCTGGAGCAGAGTTTTACAATGTCTGTGCAAGAAACAGCTCTGGTGCACCCAGAGCAGAGGCCCATCAAACAATGATTCAGTCCTTGATTCAGCCCTTCCCACAGGAGGATTTTGGAAAAGCCCTCTTCTGGAATATCTCCTCTTCACTGCACCCCCACTCACCTTTGCTTTCTGACTTATGGGGAGGTTGAGCCCAGGCCCTGTCCTGCCTTCTCACACCTAAACCAAGTGCACAGGAGGGCAGCACGGGCTGGCTGGCACCTGCTCTGCCATTCTCACACTGGTGAGGCAGGTGACTCTGAGGAACCTTTTCGGTCGTTATGGCAATTTTTCACAAAGCCTTTTGTATCCCAGTGCTCACTATAATGGTTACCAGTCATGGGAATAAACTCAAAGGCTCCCAGTCCCTGAACTATTTAGGTGTGGTCTCTCAGAGAGAGCACAGGAGTCACCTCAGGAAGCAGCACTAGTGCTTTCCATCTTCTCTGGATGGCTTTTGTATCTGGGGGTGCAAAGTTTGCCCAAAAAGGGCAAAAAATACATCTTTTTTGGGAACTTGGGTGTATGAAGTCTTTCACCATCAAAATTCACCTGGTATACAGGAGAAAAATAAATTAGCTCAGTGAGAGGAACACAAAGGCTGAAGGTATGTAGCACAGTGAAGGTACTGAACATGCTGTTTGATGGTATTTTTTCCTCTATCTCAGAAAAAGAGAACCTGCCACCCAGATCAGTAACACATGTCCTGAGAGACATCTAACAGAAGATTAGAGAAAACCTAACAAAAACTTTTACAAAAATCTGGGGAATAAGACAGACAGAAAGCTGTGATTTCTATCTAAATGTACAGATTAAACAGTTGAGTCCACGCTGAACCCTCTTAGGACAGGGTGGAAGGACAAGATGGGTAGGGGAGATTAAGAAAGCACCTGACGAACACCTCAGGCTTCTGATCTGCAAAAGTGCTCAACATATTTAATTGGACAGATAGAAAGAAGGAAGAAAACAAACTTTTGTCAGCCATTGCTATGGAAAAAGCTGTGTCCTGATGGGATCTCTTAACAGGTTGAGTGAAGTTCTCAAAGACCAAGGCTGTAGTGGATTTTATAGAAGACTAATACCCAATGGTAATGGCTGAATCTTCTATGCATATTGAGGTTGGAACCTGATGATCTTTAAGGTCTCTTCCAACCTTAACCATTCCATGATTCATAGATGATGATAATATTTAGTTTCTATTAATCAGGACATAGAAAAAGATCTAAAGGATCATGATTTAGGGACAACCACTCACTGATGGGTTTGGGTTTAAGATAGTTATGTCTGCAGTGTTCAATCAAATCCTTAAGGGTCGAGTGGCTTTGACTGTCTCCTGGAGCAACTAACTTGACACACTAGACTGGGTCTGAGGAGAAACCAAGATCCATTTGAGCAGTGAGGGCAGGATGATGAGAACTGCCAGTCCCACACAGCAGTTGGCAGAGTCTGATGGTTCAGCAGATGCCAAGTGCTACAACCTTGAACCCCATGTGAACACCAATGGGCCGAGCCTGCAGAGAGCAAATCAGCAAGTGACCAAAGCCCCACGGCCCACCTGTAACGTAAATGGAACCCCAGTAGGCAGCACCAGGAGGGAGCAAATCAGCAGCCGAGCCAGGCCCCGCCGCCGCTCGCCCGCTGATAAAAGCCGCTGCCCGGGCCGTGCTCGTCCCTTCTCGCAAGACCCAGACCCGCTGCACCAATGGCTCAAGACACAGTGCAGATCTGCCCCTCAGAGAGAGACTTTATCTTGTCCCCTCACAGTAAGAAGCTCCCCAAAAGGATGGCGTCCCTCTTGGAGCTGAAGGAGATCTTCCGCAGCGCTGACGCCGTCTGCTTTGACGTGGACAGCACGGTGATCAGGGAGGAGGGCATCGACGAGCTCGCCAAGTTCTGCGGGGTCGGAGACGCCGTGGCAGAGATGTGGGTACAGCTGCTGCTCCCTGCAGAGGAACAGCAGGCACGGAGCAGGGAGGGGGCTAAGCTGGGCAGTGGGGTTGCTGTAGGGATCCATTAAACTCTGTCATAGGAGAGATTCACAGCTTAGGAGGATTTTAGGAGTAGGAAGTGGAATGAACGCGTAACAAAGTGACTTCTGTAATTGTGGAGCCACTCAGCAGAACTAGACAGAAATTCTCTCATTAATTCCTTCAAGAGGCTGAGATCAGCCCTCAGCCTTCAACCTGGCTGAGAACCAGCAAACCTGGTTATGAGATGGAGGAGAGGGGACAACTCTCTTTTCTCTGAGGCTGATGCTGCTTCCACTGAGGTTGGTAGCAGAAGTTCTGTTACTTTCAGAGAACAGCACCTGGGCTGCAGTGTAGGAATACTGGTCCCAGTGGCTCAGATGCACTCTGAGAGGGAATGAAATAGTTTTCCTTTGCCTCACTGGTTCTCATAAGAGCTCTGATCTCTGTAGATGTACCAGTGGCTCCTGCCAGTCTTTGCAGTGTCCCAATCTTCTCCTTTATCATATAGACAGGGTGTAATTTAGAACCTCTAGTCTCTTACCTTGTTTCTTGTCAGCCTCCTTTAACTAACTGTTCTGTAGAGAAGCCTCACCTTGTTAAGTGTCACTGATTTGCTCTCTTTGGATCACCATTTAGGACCCGCAGAGCCATGGGTGGCACTGTGACATTCAAAGCAGCTTTAACAGCACGACTAGGCCTCATACGTCCCTCCTATGAGCAAGTGCAGAAATTAATATCCGACAACCCACCTCAGCTAACACCAGGAATCAGGTAAGAAGAATTTAAAATCATCTAATGACCAAGTCTTCCAAAATCACATGGCATAAATCAACCAAATTCGGTAACACCCGTGAGGCTGTGGGGCCACAGGGCTGGTTTAGGTTGCCTTCCTCCTCCAGTTCCATGTTGGTTACATCAGGAGCTCCTAATGGCCCGAGCCCATCTCAGGTGGCCAAGTGTCCACGTAAAAAAACAAACAAATCAGTCTTAGGTGTTAACTGGCACATGGCTGGGAGGCTCGAGTGCTGGGTCAAGGATTAACCAGACATGGAAAAGAATCTGTTCCTTCACATCTGGTTTTGGGTGGGTGATGGAACTGGGCAGAGATTTAGAACCCAGTGTGAGCTCCTGGCTTGGTCTGTTGTGCAGTTAAATGACCACTCCCTCCCGTGGGCAGTTGTGGCCCTGGGCTCAGCTGAGGGGAGCCACAGTTCTGAGCTGCCATCCTGTAGTGAAGTCTCTAAAGTATCAAAAAATCGTTAAGGGGAAATACATATGTGTGTGTGTTCATTCATCTTTGGGCTTGGGATAAACATTAACTATCTAAACCAAAAAGGTTTTCCTTTTTCTACTTGTTTCAATCAATCGACAGAGATTGCTTTGCTGCAAAACCTGGCCATAGCTCCAAGTCTGAAGCCTTTTTACCACATATAGTAGTTTATAGATGGTATTGTGCTTGTATTTTCTCCTCGAATGAAGCACATTCCTGCAGAAGGCACAGCTAGATTAACTACAAAGAGAACTTTGTTTTCCTTGTTTGGAATCACATGATTTTCCTTTTCATTCCTTCCCTTTTTTCCTCCTTTCCTGTGTAGCCTGTGAAGCCTCCACTTTGCCTCTCAGTGTTTAGCATTTCTGCTGTAGCTGCCACCCCTGCTCAGCACTGCTGCATGCTGATCTTCCTGCCTCTGCAGCCAAAACCTGTACAACTTCAAGCCCCACTGACATTAACTGGCTCTGAAAAAGTCTATTTTTTTTTTGGATTCTTCTCCTCTAGCTGGTGCCCTCCTCTAAAAATGGCATCAGTGTCCAGTGTCTGGGGAACCGACCCCGAGTTAGAAAACATTTCCACACTTTTCAACCCACTTTTTTATTTTGGTGCAGTGGCTTCATCTCCCCCACATTCCCTATTTTTTTCCTGGATTATAGATTTTATTGCTATTTTGTTACTTCAGAAAAAACACCTAAACTGGGTCTGCTCTCATTTGTTCAAGGGAACTATATGAGAGTGTAGAGAAAAAAATTCTAGGGAGTGCTTGTTTCTATCAACTAAATACCTGTCTGTCTCGAGGTGATGGTTTTGTTCAGCTCTTTCCAAGCAAGGTGTGTGCACAAAGTTGTGAGGGAAAGAAGCTTCAGGCAGCAGAGATGGAGCTGGGAGGCAGCACACATCCTGACCCACCTGCAGTGACACACAGGACAGGCAGCCTTGTTTAGGAAAGAGGAATTCTAACTTCCTTGCTCTCCCAAGGTGCTGCCAGGCACTCAGGCTCTGTCACTGCTCTTTCTCCCCAGGGAGCTGGTGAGCAGGCTGCATCAACGAGGGGTCCAGGTCTTCCTAGTCTCTGGGGGCTTTCAGAGCATCGTGGAGCATGTGGCAGCACAGCTGAACATCCCAACAGCAAACATCTTTGCCAACAGGCTGAAGTTTTACTTTAATGGTGAGATTCCCTCCAAGTCTCTTTGCTAATTAATGCCACTGGTTTGGTTCAAACTGTCAGATACTGGGCTACAGATACTGGCCCAGCCTGTACACCTGGTTACCAACCCAGCTAGCTCCAAGTTGGAAAATTTCAAGACCTTATGGAAAACATGAGTTCAGGACATTTCCCAGCTACAGTTACTTTTTAATTGCAAGCTGTGCCAAAGGTGGAACAAGTACAGCTGCTGACAGCAGAGTTTCATTTTCTCTTAAAAGAGTGGAGGACACTTACCTGCTCTTAGAGGGAACTTCACTCTGACCCCAAGGTAAGTCTGGAGCCTGCTGGGGTTAGTGGAGCTGCTCTGGACTCTAAGCTGGTGTAATCAAGCAGAACTGTGGTTAGTGAGGTTGGTTCTTAGTGTCTCACACACTGTCTACACATCACACTGGATGCTGCTTTGGAAACGTTTCTGCCAGAATGACTGGACCAGAGTGACTGGGGATGGATCTGTAACACTATCCATGCAGGGTTTTTACTTTTGTCTCAGCATTTCAGCCCTTGAATACATCCCCACTGCAGATCCTAGTGTTCGTGCTCACCCTCTAATGCCTTCTTGGGGATGCTGATACTGTGAGTCTTACAGGACTGCCTGTAATTACCCATTTTCTGCAGTAAAGATCCTAAGCGTAAATCTTCTTGCATTTACAAGAAAATATGCTGTGTCTGACTTGTCCTTCCACTGTGTTGTAGGAGAATATGCAGGATTTGATGAAACACAACCAACAGCTGAATCAGGGGGGAAAGGAAAGGTTATTACTCATCTGAAGGAACAGTTCCACTTTAAGAAAGTAGTTATGATTGGAGATGGAGCTACAGACATGGAAGCCTGTCCCCCTGGTGTAAGTATTAAAGAACTGGAATTATAAATTCTTTTTGAGGAAATCCTTTTGGGGGGGGGTGGGGAAAGGGGTTTGAATTCTTTCTAAGACTTCAGGGAAGATGTTTAGCACTTCCCACAGCCTAAGGGAGCTCATTGTAGGCAATCTCCCTCCAGAGAGTCTGCATCATGCAGGGATTTTTCTCAGTTCAGTCTCAGTAAGGGTGTCACCCTCTGAGCCAGGGTGCTGGCTGGGTGTAGGACTGCCAGCCCAGCCACCTATCTCACATCCAGCTGAAATGATCACATCTGCTTTTCCCCTCCACATCCCCACAGCAAGTGCTTGCTCCTGTGTAGCCCCTTCTCTCTGACCCATCAGATCACAGCTCTGCACGTGGGTTGGTGCTTAGCATGAAGGTCTGGCACGGAGCTGGGGCACCTTCACCTGACACTGGCCTGCCAAGAGGGTTCATCTCACAGTGATGATGCCTCTGGACACACCAGCCCTCACAGGGTGACACAACAAAAAAGTGAACAGAAGGACAACTTTTATAAATGGTCATTTCACAAAAGAAAGATTTTTAATCCCACCTCCCCTTTAGCACCTTTCTCTACATCAAAGTATCCCAGAACCCTTCTTCACCAGTGCTGGGGGACATATATCCCAGCACATGGAAATGGAACAAACTCAGAGCTGCTACTGGGAGCTGTGACAGCAGGTCCCTAACTATTCCATGTGTAGATATTGCTACGACCCCAGCAGCTTAGCACTGGCTGAATGCTTTTTACCTGAAGGCAAAAAGAAGCAGTGGAAAATTTAAACACTGCACTTTCACTGCAGATGGTTTTCTAAGATGTAAAGATGATGATTGTTTCTGGTTAATGATTGAAGACATGGTTAATGTTTACTTTTGGTATCTATCAAATGAGGTAAACAGAGTGAAGATAAACAGGACAGGCAGAACTGAGAGATGCTGCATGTTTGTTGGAGCTTTAACTCCTTCCTGAGCAGTGAGGCCTGATGCTGAACCACATTTCCAGTAAAATCTCAAATCTGAACAACCTTGAAGTTAGGAGGCCCCGAGACACAACTCTCCTATTGAAACACAACTCTAATAACCAAAGTTAATTAAGTTCTTGTTCATAAATCTGAAAAATGAATATGCAAAGCAAAATAGGGGCAAGGAGGAATTGCGTAATTAAAAAAAACAGTCTTAAAGACAATCCTAATTGCTGAGAAGCTCCATTCCTTACATTTGACTGCAGTAATACATGCTGATTCTTTCTATTTTGCCAGGACTGCTTCATTGGATTTGGAGGAAATGTAGTCAGAAAGCAAGTGAAAGAGAAAGCTAAGTGGTACATTACTCACTTTGATGAACTGCTAAAGGAGCTGGAAGAACGATAAATTATCCCATAAAGTAATATATTTAACAACTGTAAATCCATTATACAATGCAATTAAACATTTATTTGTTTGCAAAGTTGTGTCCTGGACTTTTCAATTACTCTGGGTGTTGGGTACCTTCATCTCTGGCCTAAAACCTGTGTTGCACATGCCACCATTCTACTCAAATATTTTGTAATGAAAATGGTTGGATTTTTTCAAACATCTCTTTCTCTGTGGAAGAAGGCAGTTGATGATTCCCTCACAAGTGAAGGCCAAAGGTAGGAAATTATCAGTAAGTTAAAAATACCTTAATGGACTGGCCCCTGGTCAATATTACTTATCTATTGTTTCAGAATCATTGAAGCTAATACCTCTACTTGTTTTGGGTGGCAAAAAAAGATTAAGGGGGCCACAAATGATAAGTTTGTCTAATCAATAATCATAATAAATAACTATAAATTCAACTGTAATAATATAGTCTAAAAGGTAAACAGTATCCATTCCAAACAACCTCAGAGCTAGGTTAAACAGTGAACAGGTAGGTAAGAAACACTACTAAGCATCTCTGATTTCATTAAAATACAGCTACAGGAGACCTGAGATGTCACCTGTTGCTCAACAGCCCTGCTATTCCACCTGCAGTCTGAAAAACATGAGATGCCTGCACACCTGAGATGTGTGCAACTCACCAGCACAAGAAGCCTGTGTTCAGGTGTGTGCTCCACTGCTTCTCACACCCCATGAAAATACATCAATCTGAACAACAAAATGGTTGTTTTGTAAAATGGTCACAGTGTTCATTTTATTTATTTAACAATCTCTCCCATCAACCTGTAACTGGATGGAAGCTAATTCTACTGATGAGGAAAATACTGTGCAACTTATCTAGTCTCTTCCTCAAGCATGGATCAACCACCCTTAAACTGCTTGTGCCAATTCTCCTCCATCCCACCACGTATTTCAGACAGGAAGAGAAACAAGTGATGTGCCTCCAAGATCTCACACTGTCTCCACAAGATAATCACAGGTTGTCACAACTTTCCCTAGATTTCCCTCATCTATTAAGATTAAATCAAGGTGCAATGAGAAAACTCCTTCCCATTGCTGGAACATCATCAACAATTAAACCAAATACTGGTTCAGTTCACTTTGTGACATCACCAGAAAGGATACAGGGGAAACAGGCATCAAGAAAGCCCCAGAGATGAAGAATGGCAACTCTTAGTGATGCCATCTCATGGTTTCAGCCAAAAGCCAAGACAATCATTGCTTGAAGATACAACTGCATTTTAATACTAGAGGAGTAGGAGGGCTGAAAGCAAATCCAGACGCAAATTTCTGATGGCTTTTTAGAGGAAACATAAGCAGCTCTGCCAAGTATCTGTATACAGAATTTTAAAAGCTTCCCAAAAGCCAAAGCAGACAATAGTTGCCAGGCTGCTCACCAGACCTCTTCTGGGAGTATTAGGGATGATCTCTTTTAAATTTCTTCCTGAGAAAATCTCTGCCAGCTCCAAGGGCAGCTCATGTACAATCATGCTTTTGTTCAGCCAAGACTGCATGAGCAGAACAAGTTTCAGCTCTTTTTTGCTCTCACTCAGTGTGTTTCTCTGCAGTTGTACAGTTATGGGGCAGAAGTGTTTGCTTTCTTGTATTAAAAAAACCCCTAACATCCAGGTAACCAGCTATAGCTACAGACCCCGATCCTGCAAACACTGTGAGAGGCTCCACTTGGAGCCCCTGTCATTCCAGAAATGCTGCAGCCAGGAGCCCGTGCAGGAGGCTCAGTGCCACAGAGATGTTAACATTCACAGCAGTATCCGCTGCCAGTCTGAGAGCTGTGGAAACATGGCATCGTGCCACGGATTTCACAAGAGCTCTTTAGGTCTGACTGGTTTGAAAAAAAACTAAAAACCATCACCTCCCTCCCACTGAGCAAATATCAAGCCTGACCTCTAGTCCAGGAGGTACCAAAAGGATTACTTAGCTTACTGAGTGGCTAAGGTCTTCTGCCTGTAAAACACTGGGGGGAAAAATACTCCATAATAAACACTGCAAGGTGAGAGAACAAGGTGGTGAACACATAGGAGGTGCCACTAAAATGTGAAAATTAAAATAATTTTATTGACTGATATGTTCTTCCTGAAAACTCATTGAAATGTACAAACGGGACATTCAGTGACTGATTTGTACATTCTGCATGGTACACTGATTTGTCACCACTTTAAGGAAAGACTGTTATTTTCACTTACAGGATGTTTTACATCATTGTAGACACCAAAAGTGTTGATATATGCTAGACTAAAAGTGAAACCAAACCAGAACTGGACAGAATGGTGCCAATCCCATCGACTCACATGTGGCAGTTTCACACACCAACCCATAAGCACCTACTGTACAGGCAGTGAAACACCTGACCAAGCATATGTCTGAAGTAATGATTGCTTATTAAATTAAACCCCTTTTCCTAGACTCCCAACCTATTTGTAGAGATAAAGGTATTTAACTGAACTTGATTCCCTGCAGAATGTTCAGACAACCACATCTTGTCAGTATCTGTTGGAGGTCACTCACAAAATTCATTTCAGGTGTAGATACCTACACAGAGGTGCAATTATTTCAACAGGCTTCAGAGTCCTTGCAAAGCAGCCTGCCCTGCTCTCTGTCCATACCTATCACCTGACAATCAGCATTATCCTCAATTAATGACTGCCTATTAGTAAATTCAGAGCTCCTTACTGGTTTTAGGCCTGCTAGAACAGCTGGGTGTATTTCAGAGCTGCCCAGGGGCTTCAGAGCTCCTCATTTCACAACTCCCACGTTTGTGTTCCATGTCTGCAGCCACTGTTATGCTCCACAAAGGCCACAGCAACTGCAACCCTGTCTTCTGGTGCTGCTGCTGACCAGGGGCACTGGCTGTGGAGCAGAAAGAATCAAATACTGCATGCCAAACCTAACCTGAGCAGCTGTCTCACAGAGGAACTCAGATATGTCTTTGTACTTGTTCTCAATTAACCAACCTTTTAATTACAGTCCTACATTTCTTTTTTTCCCGGGTACGATCTTAAAAGCAAAAGGTCATTAGATTCTGAAGAAAAGAGGTCTCTTTTATAAGCTGAATACAGTACTTTTATATTTCAGACTATGATATACAACGTATACCATAAATTAATTTAAGACAAATACTTGTCACTTTATCTATGTAGGCACAAGTAAATCAGTGACTTTACTGAAGTGGAGAAATCTTCAATGGTATCATGATTCTGGACTCCATTTCCTGAATAAGGGGCACTGAAAAAAAATTGAGACAGGATTTAATTTCACTAACAGAGATCACCAACACTTCTGCACACTCAGTTTGAACAGATATTATTGTCTTCAATTTACTCTCCTAGCTAGTGCATGCCAAGTCATCAGTAACCACAACATCCCTGGAACTGAAGCACAGTTCAGAGAGCAAGTGGTTTTTAAATGTAATCTGTCTGCTCCTTTGAAGACAAATATTCCTGTTCCTTTTCACCATAATGAAAGTTATCTTACATTTTTCTGGTATACTTCCTGTGAAATGAACCCTATGGAACCAAAATCTGACATGCTCAGCATGCTTTTGTGAGTTTTGCTCGGAAAACTATCTTTGATCCCAAAGAGCTCCTGGCTTTTAGCTCTGAAGTTTAAATCCTCTTTCCAAAGGAATGATTTAATAAGGCTCCCATATTTCATGAAATAATGGGGGTAGTAACAAATGTCACTACTGGCTCCTTACAATTTGGAAACATTTACACAAATCTGTTCCTCCACAGGAGGTACTTTTATAAACATATACTATGAAGGTTAGCAATTTTGTTAGCTAATAGTGTCCCTTGCAGTAGAAAAAGTGACACACAGACCCACACCAGAGATACAAAATGCTTTATCACTGTGCAATGCACTGAAGCACAGAAACGACAGCATGCACAAAAGACTATCTCCAGCATTCCAGTGAAGTTAATAGGTTACCTGTGTAATAGACTAGTTCATCCCAGCCAGGTTTATTCCAGGCAGCATTCCTTATATCTTCTCTGGTCTGGAGATCTTTGTAAGCTGGGGAGGGAAAACAACAAGCACAAACCTTAGAGGCAACTTCTTTTCCTTCTGCACATGAATAGCTCCCTTAAAAGTGTTCTAGCATGCAATTAGGAGGCTGCAAACACTGGGAAGGAAAAAAGCCAGAAGTTCTTCTCCACAAAGAGGAAGAGCTCCTAAACCAACGCAAATGGGAGGAACTGGGGGAGAAAGAAAGTCTTCAACACAGGTAAGACAGAGAATGCTACAGGTTACAGCTCTACACCAGTGGGGTCAGACTCCTCATGCTGGAACATAATATTCTGCATTGTCGAGATGGGAAGATAATGCTGCTTATTTTCTCAACAAATATTAGATGATGAGCTTACTCAAGTTGTAGCAAACCTAAGGTATGAAAAGCAGCTAAGGATTTGTGGAGACTACCACACAGAGAAAGCCAAACCACCAGGATGTAGTGATCTAAATAAATGCTTGATTTTCCTTTTTGCAGGGGTGCTATATGGAATGTTTCAGAGCAAACTGTAAAAACCTGACTCGAGCATGAATGGGGACAGAGAAAAGATGTGGCAGGATGTGGCTTGTCAGGGTTATGTTACTGAAAGCAAACAAGTCCCTGGTAAGAAAGGGCCACGAGAAACTTGCTGGAAGCAGAACAAACATGACATGCTCACTTCTGCTTGCTTGTTTGAAGACTAAAGTTACCTACACAAAATTTAAGAAAATCACACTATTGATGCAAAACAAAAAGCCTTTTTAAGGCACTTCTTTGTCTTTTGTAAAAACTTTGTCTCCTGGGCAAAGTTAAGAGTCTGTTGGGGGCTGATTCAGTGAGAAAAAAAGCAGAGAACACAAATTTACCCCAGAGGTGATGAACCATATACAGCTGTCCAATTTGTGAGAAAAATCCTCCAACCGCTTCATTACTATCCTGTCGGAAACGAATTGCACGAGCCCTGCAGAAGAGCAAAGCAGCCATTAGACACAGCAGATCTGGGTAGGAAACAGGCAGCAATTGAAAGGAAAACAAGAGTTGAAATGTTCAACAGCATGGGCAGTACACTGCAGCAGTTAGAAATGAGAAAACAATCTACAATGCACTGATTTTCAGCACTAAATAATTAAAATATACCTATTAACCTGTTAGAATGAGTTAAACTGGAGGCCTAGAGTTGCACTAGCCTGTGCACTAAACATTCTTCAACAGTGGGGCCAGTATAAAGACAACTGCTGGAAGAGTGTGAAGTGGCAGGCCATTTTTACAGCAGATTCCTTTAAAACTAAATCCTTGAGTTTGAGTCATACTGTCTTTGCCACACTCATTTACCACAGATTTTGTGGTAGCAGAATGTAGCTTTTAAGTATTCATATATATTATTAGACCTTTGCTAGGCAACACCCCATGATGTGTTGTGTAAATAAGATAAAGATCTCTCTTAACTATAAATCTGCTGCATCCTCTGCAACAGACTGGCTACCACTATAGGTATGTCTTTTTAATTAAAGAACTATCTAACAGGTTGCATAGTACAGAGCAGGCCATTAACTGGTGACTGAGACACCCTGGTCACATTCTGCTGCCTCCATTTCATGATTTTAAACCTCTCTCAAATGGGAGGATGCAAGTGCTAAAGCAACACTTACCAGTAATTTCCCCACTCAATCATTGTTCCAGGCTACAAAAACAAAACAGACTGTTAAAACTGTAATTTGAAGTCTTTAAAGTTAGAATTCTCAGACAGTTTCCACAACATTTACTTATAGAAAACACTATGTATTAACAAAATCACTTCCTTCAAGTGATAATCATGTTATAATCATCTGTAATTACTCGATTTACTGTATTACTTCTTAGTCATTTGCCTGAAGTTTTCCTCAAATGAAAACGCAGGGTTCTCAGCCCTGCAGATATTAATATCTTGCTGGAGCCTGCCTTCATCCTGGACCCCACACTTTGACAGCAACAATGACTCAGCTTTTTAAGATGAGCTTTGTTCCCCATCTGCACTGTATAAACATGCTTTGAACATTTTACAACAGCCTGGAGCTCAAAAAAATAAAAATTTAAACTTACTCTAAGTTGATAGGATCTCAGTTCATAAATATTAGGACCCGCTCTGGGAACAGGTTCATTCCAGAAACTAAACTCCAACAGCAGCTGGTTCTTGCGGGAGAGAAGCATGTTCCCTCTTTCCTTGCGAAACTCCGTGAACTCCTAAAAGCCAAAGGCAGCACCCTCAGACCGTGGGGTATGTTTCAACACCACAAAGCAGAGCACCATATAGTGGCTTAGATTATTTGGTTTATGCTCTCCTGGTGTTTTGAGGCACTGAAATCCTGTACATTGTCAAGGCATCTGAATTCCTGTGGTGTATCTGAAGATCTCAAGTGCACGTTAGCACAGCACCAAGCGTGTTCCATGAACTACTCTGGTGACAAACCTCAGGGCTTCTGAACAGGAGAATAAAGCCTTTTCCAAAGAGGTTTCTAAGTCTGTACAGGAAATGATGAGAGACTTAAGTAAAAGTGGGGTCTACTAGTGTGCTGTTTTTTGCTCCGTTCTTTGTTCTCTTGAGTCAAATAACCAATTCTAACCAAATCAATTTGTTTTACCTTGTTCTGACGGAGTTTACTCATGACCTCGTTGAGAGCTGGATAACCCCCCTCATATCTCCACAAGTGAACTGCAACAGAAAAAAGGAACCTCTTTCAGGCAAGTCACAGCCAGTGCTAAAGCTTATAAAATTCTCTTTATACTACAGAATTATACAAAAATAGAATTCACGTAGCAGGTTTAAAAATAGATTTTCATTAAAAAAAGTGCTACACATCTGAACATTTTAAGAATAATGGAATCATCCGCTTTTTAAAAAGGATTCTCTTGGAAAATTTGGCAAACTACTCTGAAGATAAGGGAAATTTCTGAAAGGCCTTTTTGTTGCCATGCTAGTAAGATGGGATGACTTTACATGACTGTAGTTGAAACTGAGATTAAATTTAAGAGGGTGACTCAATTCCAAAAATCTGTTTTATACTAATTTCATCCGAGAGCAACAGAGGGGTAGACTTTTTAGTTCAGTAAATTACTTAAGCACAAAGAGCAAAACACTTTCTGTAGGCCATGAAAAATGATGCATATGTTCTTTTTGAGGTAAAGATTACATGAAAAAAGCAGAAGCTATCTGAACATGCTAAACCGTGACATGTCTCAGGATTTTACCCATAACAACTTCAGAACAGGGATCTACATTTGTGTTTTTTCAAAGGACTCTCTCTTCAATAAATGATAATACATCCCTTCAATATATCATAATGAGATTATTAACCAGCACTTAATATAGCAAGGCAACAATGTTTCACCTTGAAGAGTCACAAAAGCTATTTTCTCCCCTCTAAAGCAATCTTGTGCCTTTTCCAGGAGAGCAAACTCAAGACTAATGCAAGGCACTTCACATGACAGCAGCTTCATCCTGTGTGCCTGCTTCTGCTGCCTTACCCCAGGGCAAATCTGATCTGTCCACCTAATATTAACACAGCCTGGGCACAAGTACTGAACAAGCAATCCCCCATAATCTGCTTCATTACACTGCAAGAACTGTTACAATAACATTTTCAAGGCAGGCTATGGATGCAATTACAGATCCAGTCTCTGTTAATCCCTTACAAAAGCAACAACTGAGACTTGACTAAAATATTCTCATTTAAATTGCCTTCATTCCCTTATTTCCCTTCAAAACTTTAACTGGTTCAGACATTATTTTGTTTATCTACTGTTGTTTCTTTGCATTTGTTAAATTTCAATATTGATACATGCTGTGAATGCAGGAAAAACTGTGTACCTGAGTGTATTTTTCAATAATGAAGCAATGACCTTGATCCCAGCACAGCTCCAACAGTGGAGCTAGATAACAAACTACATAGCAAACATCAGCACACCACTCTCTACTGGTGGCTTCCCATTCCTTCTATTTCCCAAAGTCCAAGATGTTTTTCAGGTTCTCTCTCTACACTAGACTCTGTGTAGCTACTTCTGTAGCAGCTCTTCAGTCATTTCCAGTTCAAACTTATTTTCAGTTTGCATAGTTAGGCAGTATGTTTATATGTTTATGTTTATATGTTTCCTCCAGCACAGATAGCTAACTGTTGGGTGTGCCATGCAATAATATTTTCAGATGGCATGAATATTTCCCTCTCATTTTCACACAGCAATTGAAGTAGGGAAGTCTGAGTAAAGCTTTTATACTGCCCAATGCAAGATAAACTCTGTAAGCCTTTGCCTTTACTCTAAATATTCAGGAACATGATCTGTGCCTGCAAAATACTGCAGGACCACACTTTGCAAGCATTTCCCAAGCTGTTATTCTATCACCTGGAAAACATGCAAGTGCATTAACAAGTTTTAGGAATTAATGCTTGACTGTCAAACTCAACAAGACAAAAGCAAGCACTGGACATGTTAATATGACTGCTGGTAACTGAAGCACACACACCCTTGCTACAGACATTGCTTAAGGTTTAACTGTCAACAGAGATGATTGAAAGAGAAGAAACCTGCCAAGCACACGTTTCACTTGTATGGTTTTACATTCTGTTGTACTTCTATCTCCTACCAGCCTGATCTTGCTCTCCGTACCACGTGTTCCAAGTCCCCACCAGTGCACATGGGTAGTGTTTTTCTTCATGAATCTTTGGCAGCACCTCTTGACTTGAAAACAAGGAATACAGACACTGTGTTGCATTTCCTCAGGGAGGCTACAGTTGATATGTATAACAAATCACCACACGTTTAGCATCATGGTATGAAAATTCACAAGCTCTACTTTTCAGAAAAGAAAGCTGAAATACAAAGCTCTGCTATACAAGGGAAAGGGAGCTACAACTTGACAAGAAATTTAAGGTGTTTCTTAGACTGCATGACAAGTACACAGCATCGTAGAATTCTTTCAATGCAATAAATTATGTCTCTCACTGAAAAGTTCATCAAACACATTAGGAAAATAAATATCAGGATGTCTTACAGAAAACACAGCCTATCTACCTGGGTGATTTGCTTTAGGAAAAGCTTTTCTGTACCAAGTGAGGCAGAATGCACAAAAATAGGAAAGGACAGTCTGCTGTCCCAGGTGCAGTGCTATTACTTCTCTTGAGCTGCATGAATAAACCCATGTATTTTCACAGATTAAATGATGCCTGTATTCCACAGTGTGCATTTTACTGCTTTCTACCATTTCAGAAAGTGGTCTTAGTTTGAGGCAACTTGCCCATTAATGCATGCAGTGAAACTGCCTTAAAAATACCTCCAGCACAGTATTTCTGTTTGACTAGTGCCAGTACTTCAAACATTTTTTTTTCTTTTCAAATTTTAAAAGTGGCCTAATTAGCATTAGGAAATTAAGTTTTACTGATTGCTGACTCAGTTAAGACAGCTTTCACTGCACTATACTCTGAGGAATAAGTAAATTAGTCTGGTTCAAATTTGCCTTTCAGTATTTCTCCCTGAATAATTACCCCTCTTCCTCAGTTTGGATGATAGTCTCTGCACAGTATGGAAAAAGAGGAAGCAGGATGGTCTTGGGCTGAGAGTCATTAGATGTGTTTTCCTCTTGATCCTGCCACTGACGTTCTAGACAACCTTGAGCAAATCTCACTACCCATCTGCACCTCAAGGCTTCTCACTACATAGTGTAAATAATATGATAGAATGACTCTCCAAGGATGTTTTCAAGGGTGTTTGACCACCAGTTTATTTCTACAAAGCATGAAATTCTAAAAAGGCAGCTTTAAACAGGAATGTCACATTATTACAATAACCCCAAAATATATTTTGTTGCAATTACAGAAAAAAAACACCCACAGACTGACCTATGGAACATCATCTTTTTCCTTTTTAACCGTTTCTAATTCTTCAGAAGGGTTTCTTAACTGCAGTGATTCATAAAGTACTCACATAATTGTCTTCATTACATCATTTCTATATCAACAGATGATTAATCCTTATTCTGATTTGCTACAGAATAAGGAATTAATCTGTTCATCTTTAATCTAGGGAGAGGAAGGAGGTAAGTTTAGAGAGGTTTATATTTTTTTATTGCTCTGCTCTTGAGTTCTCTCCTTCCTTGGAATACTTTAACTTCCTTTGGTTTGGAAAGAATAAATCTAACCACAGACACTTCCTTCTTTGCTACTGTCTCTTTGCTTGAAAATAAAAGCCTCTGCTGTCACTCAACATTTAGGTACCTCATGAGATAATGCAGAGAAGTGGTTTCCTGTCTTGCGTAACTGGACTAGTTTATATTAAGATTTAAGCAGAAAGCTGGGTGGATGCTAACTGTGCTTCTCTGTATTTTTTTTTGTTCAACAGAAAAGCTAAAAATACCTTGGACTGAATGTTAATCTAGTGCATTTCTATGTCTGTATAGCAAAGGAAACAGTTTTTGGTTACCGAGCCCCATTTCAAAGCTGAACACATGAAGGCATACAGATTTTACAAGACCTACTGGTGGCTGTACAGACACCAGTAACCAAGTCAAGGATGTAAATGGGGAGTTGTGAACTTTTCCCCCATACTCCAGCCCAGCTGTTGCTCTCACCAATGCATCACACTTAAAAAATGGTTGCACTAGGGTACCATTGTGCTAAGAATGTTCTATGTAACTGACAAGATGCCCACTGGCAGTAAGAAAGCTCTGCTGTTTTGAAATGTGAGGCTCACTTCATTTCCAGACAGTTCTCAAAAGAGAAGTTGTTCAGGGCCCAAAGGAGTGATTTGATTCTGTAGGCAGAACAGGACTAATATTTCTGCAGTATCATCCTTAAGGCAGTAAATTTAAAATGTTACTAATTCATGCATTTTACAAAGCTGTAACTTTTGGGAAAACCAATGACAGCACTGCTTCCTTTGGAGGACACCATCCCAATGCAAAGGTCCTATCCAAGGATCTGCAGAACTCTTTAAGAATAGGTATCAGCAACATTACCTTTGCAGAAGGATATAAATGAGCTGAAAGCCAGATCCTGGGTTTTTTAAATCTCCTCAAAGCTAGACTTCAATTTAATATTGGCGTGTAGTTTTACTGACTGGTGATCTCTGCCTTTCTCTCCTGAATGCAGACATCAACCGGTCCACACATTCCTACAGGGCAGCTGGAGCGGGACATGCTACAGCACACCAGGATCTACCTGCCTGGGTCAGCAGCTGTAGCACAGCTGAGGGAAGGGGAGAACTAAACTGCAGCTCAGGACAGTGACACCTCCAACAGAGAAGGTGAGAGTGAACTGAGTAAAGCTCCTTTTGCCACCTCTCTCCAAGAATATTATGATCTATTTAACACCATGCCCTGACAGTAAAAGCCTCTAAATACTAATGATATTTGCCAGTTCTCAAGAACAGCTTGTGATCAAATCAACAAGTCTAAAGTGTGAAAACATAGTACACACACTTACCAAAGCTTGTTGTAGGCGTCTAGACATTCTGGTTTTACATTGTGAACTGAAACAACAACATTACATGAGAAATGCAGGAACAGAATAAATAAATGGTAATGTTAAATATAAAAATGTCACTCACTCTGTAGTTTATACAGACTGCTGGTCTCTCTTTTGGCTAGAAGGTTGGAGTGAGCATCTTTCCTTGGATCGACTTTGCGAACAAAGAGCGATTTTAACCAGCTGTCCTCACGAGGTCTGTGAGCTGAAGAGACCAGCCCCCTACACACCAACAACACACACAACACTGTCACTGAGCACGTCCTGACAGTGCCCACCAGGCAGGGAAGACAGGCACAACCAAGTTTAATGCAAACAGGAGCATAACACACAGTCACTAAAACTTTCCACTGGCTGCCTCCTAGCATGGCACAGGCAGTTCTGTCCCCGCTGAGCTTTACCTTCCCACTAAGCATTTTACTGGACACAGAGCAAACCAGTTCACCATCCACTTTTATTCTTTGTACTCGTGGCAAGGAATGGGTGGGTGGCTGCTTCTGCTGCCCATTCATCTTCTTTTTAATCAAGTGTCTTTGCTGAAGAGGCCAGGTCTGTCCTGATGTACACAGACAGGAGTGAAAAAGAGCAGAGAGACAGGGTGCATGAGGAAAGATGTGTACAGCCTGAAAGGAATGCAGCTGCCATATGTTCCTGTGTTGCTTAAACATAGCTCTAAACAAGGGAAAAGTTAACTAGCACATCTCTCAAGAGAAAAAATATAATGAAAGTCTAATTTGGGAAAAATTACAAGTGGCAGGAAACAAACAGTCTGCAAATCTTTCAAATCACAGCAGCTGTTCTATGTAGGGGTACAGAGCCACAACCTTTGTACAAACTCGGGATTTCCCTTTGAAACAGAAGAATTTCACTGTCTTTTTTCATCCCATCCCCATGCAGCTTCTGCAAGGACACTTCCAAATGATGCCACTTCCCTCTACACCACAGAATGCACAAACCACTACAATTCGTAACTGTGCCTTATTTTTCTCTTTGCCAGCTCACAGACCAATCACCAAAAACTGTGCAGAAAGACAAGCAAGCTGATGTACAGAACTGATTCTTTACAATATTTGACACGTGACCCCAAGCTCAAATATTTTTTCTTTTTTTCCGTAACAAACACTTCAATTTGACTCTTTTTGATATGAGGTTTCTGCTGAGATACTAAAATATCTGATGTACTAAAAATGTACCACTACAGCTGGAAATTTAAACCTTTTCTTGCCTCAGAAGTCAACTCTTCCCCCTTAATTACTGATAGGAGATCCAGAAAACAGCTATCAATCTTCAGCTATGGAGCCCTCTTCCAGGTATCAAAAGTTTGTGACAATCATCCAAGGGAAAAAAAAAAATAGGGAAAGAAAATCTCAACTTCCTTCAGGAAAAATACCTTCATGAACATGCCTGCCTGCCTGCCTGCGTGACACAAACAGTTCACACCAACAATGTTCAACAATCAACTTTTTAGTCCCAATGTCTGAAAATAACATCCTGGGAAAGCAGGATGGAGGAAAGGAAAATTATAGCAGAGAAACAGTAACAACCACGAGAACAACTGCAGCTGAGATGACCTGCAGTATTAAGAAGTAACTGGTAAATACCTTATTGGTGTATTTATTAAAAATGGTTTCTCCTTTGGCCCCAGACCAACACACAAACATGCTCCTGTGCTGAAAGCCAAGCAGCTATTCCCAGTGCCAGCATTTAAAAGAACACTCCATGATAAGGCTGTTGCTAGAAGAGAGGATATACCAGTGCCTGGAGGAGCATCTGATCTCAGCTGCAGGTGAGACACAGGTGAGTGCAGTTGTGTTGTCACATCTACAGGTGCCACAGGAACACCAGCTGTCCCAGATTACAGGGGTTAAAGACAACCACAGAAATCCAAGCTGTTTTAAAAAGCTCCCTTAAAGCAATCACCAGTGCTCACAGAACAGCAATGGGGGCTCTAGGAGGCAGAACTCTATCCCAATCCTGCAGCACTCAGTTTTCCAAATCAGATCTGTGAACTATCCCCATTTCCTCCCCTTTATTTAACAGAATTAGCAAACAAAAATTTAGAATGCTATTCTATGAGGATTATTGTTTGCAGCAAACTTTGAGATAAAAGAGACAAATAAACATGATGCTTTTTTGTGAACCAGCTTTATCAGCAGCAAGAGTAAACTGGAGTTACAGGGATAACACTGGAAAGCAAATTCCTTTGCTATTAGTAGAGTTTCATGACTTGAATGTTAAACTGCACCTAAAACTGGAGGTATATTTCATTTTCAATAGAGTAATACTTTACATAATATTTTTACTTTATGTAAATACTTACATTTATGTAATATCTTTTACCTAGCCATTGTCCCTCATGAACAATGACTAACAAATCCCATCTATCCACCTAAATGTAAGCTTTACTTACAATACTAAGGCCATATTTTTAATCCATATTCTTAGGGAAGTCCTACACTATGGGTGTCATTCTAGACACTCACAAATCAAGAAGTCCTGAACCAGTTACTGGTTCACTTTTGTGGGCAGCATGAACAGGGGACTAGTTCTGGAAGAGCAGGGATTAAACCCATGTCTTTGGACTGCCAGTTCTGAGCACTAACCACAAATTAGTTCAAAACTAGTCCACCATCCAACAGACCTACCTTTAGCTAACTTCTTAACATTATGCCCCACAATATCATAATACCTGTTCCAAGTAAAACAGATATTAGATCCAAATTGTTGCAAAGCTCAAATACCACTAATGAAAATGTGAATACATACATGGAACGAATGTTGACACACTATGTGGAATTACCATGACACTTCACAATTCTTTGTTTTCTGGGAATAATAATGATTCCAGAGAGGTTTCATGCAATCTTTCAAGGCACTGCTTGACCTTGCCAGCAAGTTCTTACCCTACAAATGTTAACTATGAATTTAGGTTTCTTGCTACAAAGACTGGGCTATGAACACAAAAGGATAACATTTAATAGCATGCTTAGATTAAAAATAACCATGAAAACGCTTCTATCCTGCTTAGCTTCTGCTTTAGCACAGAATATAAACAGGGTGAGAGATATCAGGCCAAGTATTTAGATTTTGTAGTAATCCGTGTCTGCGTGGAAGAGAAAGAAAAACAACTTGTCTATAGCTGACTGTTTTTGATTTGTGGTCTAAACAAAGTTTATTTGAAACTAAAACCCCAAACACACCTGTAAGATCTCACATGTACTCCCCACAGCTCTCCCCATTCCCACTTGCAGTGATGCCCATTCAGAGGCTTGAGACAGCAGATCTCCCCATTTCGAAGAAAGGGAGGAAAAAACTGTGTAGACCCAGCCGAGCTTGGCCACTTCTGCCTCCAACGCCCAGGGAGCATGTGTGCCTGCTTCCTGTACCCAAGACAGGTGTGCACACCTGGGACTCTGTCTGCACCCTTGCCACTCAAGAGGTGTGCAGGTGTCTGACCCTTCACACCAGACGTCAGCATGCACGTGCCTGCACCCCAAAACGTGATGGATGTGTCTGTGTGGGTGCCCCGACACCTGGGGATTGTCTGCACGGGCACACACGCCTCAGCTCCCAAGGGAAGTAGGAAAACATGCCCTGAGAGACGATGGGTGCACATACGTGCTGGGGTCCATGTGCAGCTGTGTATGGTGAAGTGGAAAGATGTGTGTGCAGCCAGCACCCTGGGACTGGGGAAACATGGATGTTGGGAATGAGTGCAACCTGGCACCGAGTGTGGAGTGGTTGGTTGTGTGTCCTGACAGCAAGAGGTGCTGTTGTGTGAGCAGCCATGCACCCCACGGCCAGAGGACAGGCAGCCAGGCACCCTGCCGCCGGGTGGAGCGGGGACGCAGAGCGGCTGCCCACCCTGATCCTGCAGGGACAGGTGGGTGCAGAGAACGCACATATCCCAACGCCAGGAATCCACGCGTGCAGGGCAGCTGTGCACCCCGCAATCCGGCGAGGGCTGGGCTGTCCGTGGGGCCCGGCGGGCGGGGAGGGCCCCGTTCCCGGCGGGGCAGGGCTGGGGCGCGGCAGCCCAGCGGCGCGCCCACCGGCCCCCCCCGGGGGAGGGAGGCAGAGAGGCTGCTCCTGGGGCCCGTGACCTTGAAGGACACCCCGAGCGGGTCGCACTCCCCGCCCCACGGGAGGGCCGCGGGCCCAGCCCGTCAGCTGCCCTGGCGAGCGGGGCGCCATTTCCAGTCAGAGAAGGGGAGGGGGGGGGGGGGGTGTCTGCGCGGCAGGGCTAGCGGAGGCAAGGGCGGCGCCGGCTCCACCTCCAGCCTCCCTCGGCGGCCCCGCTCCCCCCGCCTCACCCCCTCAGGGCTCACCTGAGGGCCAGGCCGCCGGGCGGGAGGCGCGGCGCGGCGCCGGGTCCCGCCAGCCTCCCCCGCAGCAGCACTCGCGCCGCCATCTTGCTCCTGCCGCCTGCCAGCGGGGGGCGGGGGCGCGGCCGGCTCTGCGCATGCGCCAGCCGCCCCCCCCCCGGCGGGAAGCGCTCGTGCCGCGGCGGGACCTGGAGTCGCTGCCCCTGAGGCGCGGCCGGAGCGCCCGGCAACCCCCGGAGGACGGTCCTGAAAGCAACCAGCCGACACTCGGAGAAAATAAGTTAACGAGCAACCCTCGCCTTCCCACACGGCACGTTCCGAGCTCCTCCTGGCAGCGCGCGGTTTGTCGTGCTTGTCTCAGCCCCGAGGCTGCGCTCCGGCCTCCGGGAAACACAAGGGCTGTGGCGCCTCCTCGCAGGCTGGGTGATTGTCACACGATGGTCGCAGTTACGCTCCAGACCGTGTCATTTAATCCCCGTTTGTCCCGACGGCGTGTGGAGCTGTCGAGCCTCCCTCGCAGCGGCTGCTGGAAACAACCAGCAGGGAACCGGGCTGGAAACAAGCGGACACATCTCCTCAGGAAAAACCCCAGGAGATTCAGGGAAAGATTATTTGATCCCATAATTAGATGTAGATGTAAGTCATTAACCAAACAAGAAACTTACTTTATTTGTTATAAACATTCTATGTCTGGTTAGAAGGACACTCATCCCAAGTGCTGGGGTCAAATCATAGAATGGTTCAGGTTGGAAAGGACCTTAAACATCCTCAGGTTCTAACCTCCCTGCATGGGCAGGGACACCTCCCACCAGCCCAGGCTGCTCCAAGCCCCATCCAACCTGCCCTTCAACACTGCCAGGGATGGGGCAGCCACAGCTTCCCTGGGCAGCCTGTTCCAGCACCTTACAGCCCTCATGGGAAAGAATTTCTTCCTGATGTGCAAACTAAATCTCCCCTCTTTCAGTTAAAAACCATCACCCCTTGTCCTATCACGTCCTCTCTGGTGAAAATCTCTTTCCCAGCTTTCCTGGAGTGCCCTTCAGGCACTGGAAGGTGCTCTAAGGTCTCCCTGGAGCCTTCTCTTCTCCAGGCTGAACACCCCAACTCTCCCAGCCTGGCTCCAGAGCAGAGCTGCTCCAGCCCTTGGATCATCTTCATGGCCCTTCTCGGGACCCTCTCTAAACAGCTCCTCCAATTCCTTCACTCCTGCTCAGACACAACCCAGGGTATTTCCTACAGCTCAGGCCACGTTCTAGCCTGGGTCTGATTTCTCTCAATCTCTGCTGAGGATGAAGTTTCTCAATTTACATTTGCTGGAGCAGAAGTCAGAGCCCAGGTCCCTTCCACTCCCATGAGGGCATTAATCAGCCAGCTACAGTTACTTATTTACATAAACCTGAACCACTGCAACAAACATCAACAAGAATAACCTGCAGCCATATGTTTAAGACACTTCCTTAAAGCCAGAGAGCATGTCCACAGAACTGATTTACAGACCTTTGCATCCAGATGCCCTGACACCCCAGCACACTGACCTGACAAGCAGGACATACTGCAGGACCAGCACTCCAGGAACAGCGTTTTTTGGTGTGAAGCATCAAAGACTTAAGTTTCTCATTCTTCCAGGCCCAAATGATTTGCTGAGTTCAACAGATTTTGTTAGCAGTCTGCAGGCAGCTGAACCTCAGTTTGTGAAGGACTTAAAGGGCAAAGGATTTACACCACTGACGTTGCAAGAGAACACAACTGACAGCTTGGCAGTGTAAGCTGGCTCAGTTTGTTAAAGTAAGGTTCTTTCTGTCAGAGCTTTTTTTATGTCATTAGCTTTTCTGATAAGATTAAATCTAACCATCTTCTACCTTTTTTGCTTGGTATTCTCATCAGCTTCTACCCCTGCTGGCAGTTCAAGGAGATCCATCTCTCCCAGGACTAAATACTTCCTTTGGACAGGTTACAAAGACAGCCATGCTGAGCTACCCAGAGTTTTATTCTCACCTCACTGCCTTTATAAAGGCAAGTGGCTGTGAGTTCATTAGAGATTCTGGAAATCAGAAGATACTGCAATGTGGTATGAGCAACTGTAAGAGGAAATAAGGACACATGCAGGTGGGTGGTTTTAAAATTCTGCACTTCCTCCCAAAAGGTTTAATAGCATTATCTTAAGTAACCCTACAAGCCACAAAAGACTGAAATACAGAACAACCAAATAACACAATAATCCTCCCACCAAACTTTAACATTATACAGTTATATTCCTGCCTTTCTCAATGCAGAAGGGTCATTCCAGGTGAGCAGTAGGCTTTTGAAGCTGTCAGGG
Organism: Apus apus; assembly: GCF_020740795.1. Classification (NCBI taxonomy): domain Eukaryota; kingdom Metazoa; phylum Chordata; class Aves; order Apodiformes; family Apodidae; genus Apus; species Apus apus. The sequence goes on along the minus strand of NC_067299.1, from coordinate 1,277,559 downwards.
CTCAGGGCAAAACTACATGGACAAAATCAAGTGTTAACACTAAACTCACATTTTTCTCTGTATTTTAATTTGAAGATTTGAGGTGCCCATCAATCTGTAACATCTGCTCTGGTAAGCAACTGTGTTTACTATTTCATTTGACTAGAGATTTCACTGAAACATTTAACATACAACAGGGCCCCAAACATCCCCCACAGAGACAAGCTGAAGAGCCCTCTGCTTAAATATTTTCCCCACTATTTGTCTGTTGAACAAACTTTAAGTTCCTGAAGTTTTTCACTTAGATAGGTGGTATCTGCCTCTGTCAGGTTTTCTGAGTCAGACAGATTTTCAAGGAACCTGGTTCCTGCACAGGGCTTCCCTGTTATTGGATCTATGACATTTCCAACCTTGAAAACAATTTCAGCCAGTTCGTGTTTGACATGTTTGCTCCTCCTCTCAGGCAAGGCCTTCAGCAGCACGATGTCCCCAACCACACACTGCTGCAGGGGGTCGTGGGCAAAGTAGGTTTTCCGCTTGTTGAAGAACTGCAGAAGGAAAAAAGGAAACCTTGGAATGATGTGGCAAATATATAGTTAATACAGACCTAACTACACTTTACTAGTAAGTCTTGAATCTTTTTAAGATGAGATTCAGTTTGCACCATGAAGAGAAGGAGCTGTGCACTCTGCTGAGTGAGTTCCCTCTGCAGGCCACACTTCAGCCACTGACAGGAACTCTTATTCATCCTAAGACATCTGCAGTTCAGCACCTCTGCAATCAGCATTTTGAAGTTGGTAATTTCAGAGTTTTCTGGCTCAACTTTTTTTTCATACAAAAATTTAATCTTTACTCCTATTGGAATGACAGAATTCAGAACCTTTCTTTTAATAAAAAAACAAAGAGGTTCTTCTACTGGATAACATAATGGACTGAGATCCACAAGAACCATCATCTAATCCTGACTTTTATCCTTAACCTTCTGGTCACCAAAGGCAAGTTACTCCACCTACATGTACCACAGTTCCCCCATCTAAACATGGACAAAATACTAATTTTAACCTCCCTATTTGAAACACACTGACCAGAAGTGCTAAATACAAATACATCTCAGCACAGATTCAAACACTCAGTATGTTTACAATTACGCATACAGAAAAAACTGCTACAAAACATGCTGTCAAAGTGGGCAATATAATGTCAAGTTTCCACAACACAGAACACACCAAATCAATAAGGAAATTTAAATCTAAGGATGAAACAACAAAAAAAACTTACCTGCTCAACAGAGACCAAATTAAGTGCATTGACAAAGCACTTCACAGAAATACATTCAGCAGACAATCTAGGTGGATACCCCACCACACACTGCTTTTCCTCCTCTGCAGTCACCCCCCCAGGCAAACCAGCATGCCAGCTCCTCAAGGAGTTTGCATTGCAAAGAGCCATCAAGAAGAGTCAAACCAATACAACATTCTTCCACACAGCACAAGAATTACCATGCAAGACAAATTGTGGCCCAGCTTTTACCTTCAGCAAGTAAGGATCCAGCACCAGCCTTGTCACTCTCACTTTGGCAGTTTTCTGCATCTTGGTTCCTATGACTTTCCCCACTATCCATTTTGCATGGACAGCTCCACGTGGTACAGACATTGTTTAGCTCTGGTCATCCAGTGCCTGGCAACAACCAGACAGGTTATTTTAACAAAAAAAAACCCCAACCAACCCACACAACAACATGACCAGTTTCTGATCAATACTAAAATAATAATTTCCATTTCAGACCAACAGCTTAATTAGGTCATTGTGCTGGAAGAACAGTGTGGATGCAAGCAGTTCCAGACCCCAGATATTGCACAACACAAGAAGGGTCATGACCATGTCCTCGTTACCAGGGAAAGTGTCTTCAGGGTGGCAACAGGAACACATGACAGTGGGAAGGTGAGACCTAATCCCACAAAATTCCTTTGAATCATGCCAGTTGTCACACACACAGAAGGATGTGCAGCTGTGGAAATTATGAATTAAACTTATATGCCAGCTGGTTTGGATGGGATAGTTCATCAGGTCTGTGTGTGACCAGAGTTAACCCAAACAGGGAACAGCCAATAACTTCTGGTCAGAAAGTACTTTGCTGTTGTGCATCTTATTATTTGCTGAGCTGATGAAACCTAAGAAAGGTAATAAGCTCCTCAAGGCATAAATAGCATATCAGAGGTGTCTGACCTACAGTAAATACAACCACTTTTGAATTAGTTCTTTCCTGTAAGTCATTTTACTCCATTATCCCATTTGTTCAGCTTAATTAGGATTTTCTAGACCCCCTTGCATGAATCACAGGCCAAACAGAAAGCAAAACATTAGAAGACTTCAACCAGTATTAAAACTAACAAAGACTAGTGACCCTTTTCTCTCCCACCCCATAAAGCACAACTAACACCTGCTGATTCACCCACCTATCCACTTTGTAACACCCAATCATGCCTGTTTATATGTTGTAACACATCAAAACAAGCGTTCAGGGATGCAAAGACACATCCACAGGATGAAACGCTTCAAGCAGCAAGGGCCGGGGTTGCTTTTTCCATCCTTGACTCAGCTGTGCGGCCCGCAGGGCAGAGGAGAGCCAGTGCGACAGGCCGTCCTGCAGAGCAGGGCCAACCGCCCCCCGCGGGGCCAGCCCCGGAGGGACAGACCCGCACCGAACAACCGACACCAGAGCACAGGGCGGCTGCCGGGAGGGCAGGAGGCAGACAGCCAGACGGGGCGGACCTCAGACGGAAGAAGAGAGCAAAAGAGGAAGCTCAAACAGACCGGGAGCCTTTCTCCGCTCCCCCGCCGGGTCTCCTCAGCCCTCCGCGCCAGGCCCGGCCCCGGCAGCCCCCCTGCCAGCGGGGCCGGGCCTCAGCTCAGCGCCTCAGCCGCCTCCCGGAGAGCGGCTCCAGCGCAGGGAGCGCCCCAGCCCCGCCGCAGCCGCCCCGCAGCCCCGCTCACCGGCACCGCGCCCGCCGCCGCGCCCGGGGCCTTCAGGAAACGGAGCCGGAAGCGGCGGGGCCGACGCCGGAAGAGCCGCGCGGCAGGGGGCGGGGCCAGGGGCGGTGGCGGCGCGGCGGGGCGGGGCCTGATACAGGGGCGGGGCCAGCGGCAGGGCGGGAGGCGGGCGGGGCGGGGCTACGGAGGGGAGGTGCCAAAGGGGCGGGGCCTCAGGGAAGCTTTAAAAGCGCAGGCGCGCGCAGCCCCTCAGAGGTTGTGGCGGGCTGAGGAGGGCGGGGCTGGGAGGGGGCTGGTGTGTGAGTGCGAGGAGGGGGCTGGTGTGTGAGTGCGAGGAGGGGGCTGGTGTGAGAGGAGGGGGCTGGTGTGGGGGGGTGGTGTGAGAGGGGCTGCGTGAGGAGGGGGCTGCGGCGCGTCCATGGAGGTTAAGGCTTCCTTGCCGCAGGCGGAGCGGGAGCCCTGCTGGGCCCGTAGCCAGGGGAGATGGGGCGGGGGGCGCGGGGGGCGCGCCCGCTTCCCTCCGCTCGCTGCTCGCTGTGCGGTCCTGCCCTGCCTCCGCCTGCTCTGGGCTCTCGCAGCTGAATCCAGCCTGATGTTCTGTGCAAATGGCCCGTCTGGGGGCCGCGTTGCGGTGTTGAGCTGGGCACGGTCTGCAGCGGGCCTCGGCCTGCAGGCGCGGGAAGGGGGTGAGGAGGCTGAGGTGTGAGAGCTGAGGGGCTGTTTCCGCTATAAATGAAGCCCTGGGTCAGCACGGCCCCTTCTTGTGCTTCTGTGGTGCTATTGGTTTGTACAGAAATTAGTTTTGTGTACTTCCACCTGTTAATGATCCACATACTGAAGGTTTTCTGTGTGATTTTGGAATAATTATGATGTGTTTGAAATGAGAGCTGGCTTCTTGCCCTTGCTTACCCATATTCTGGTAGAAATTCGACTTCAAGAAACACATATCTAAAATGGAGGGTTGAGAAAAAACTTACAAATGAAATAATGGCAAAAAAAAAAAAAAAGCCTTGACTTTCCTGTTGCCTTTGGGGTAACGTGATTCTGGCAGCTCAAAGAGCTTGTGGTCTCTGCCCTGTAACTTCAGGCTGAAGTCATCCCTTTTTATTTAAATGTGTTCACTTACCTTTTTTCCCCTGCCAAGTGTTTTGGCTGCCGCCCATTTTTCTGGCTTGTTCTCTTCAGGCATTCTTGTCCCACCATCTCTCACCACAGGAAGAGGGCAGGTAGGGGATTGTATTTACTTGCTAGGACAACACTGCAGCTTCCCTTTTTAAGGTGGCTGGGTATGGTGAGAACAGGCTGTTCTTTGTGTGCCTGGAGCCTGCTAAGATAGTGTGATCAGAGGAGTTATTTGGAAGTTTATTACCAGTTCTTACACATGACCAAGCCAAGATTGATGGGCTTCTCTTATTTTGGTACCTCGTTGCTTGAATTACAGTGGAGAGAAGTTGGGAGGAGTCTTGCTGGCACAGGCAGGAAATGGTTAAGAGCCTTTCATATCACCTGGGAAAGCAATTCTTTGATTTTTCAGAGGGCGCTAACATGCTGCAGATCATGGGAAACAAAGGAAAGGGAATCAAGTATAAAAGTTGTTCTTGGATTTCATTTTCAGTGGCAGAACTTGCAAGGGCTGAATACTGATGCCTGCTGAAAAATATGGAATTTTTTTATTAAAAAGAATTTTTCTTCCTGTCTTCATTCAGGAAATGATCTGTCAGGTAAGTCTTGGTTCCAACTGGTGACTTTAGATAACTACTTGTTAGATTGAGAGCTAAGAAAAACCTTTATATTGCTGACCCACTTTGAAATCGTGAGTTCTTTGCTTAAATTGTTCCTAGGGCAGGGAGCACCAGCAGAGTGTGAGTCAACAACTGTAAAAAGCCCAAAATGCTTTTCCTCTATTGTCTGCATTCAAATTGCTTGCATCAATTTCTGAGTTTAAGTATAGAAATTTAGGAGCTGAGAGAAACAGAACAGGTCAGAATTTATTATGATGGTGATTGCAGTATTTCAGCAATGACAGGGAACTTTTCAGTTGCAGAATTACCTCTGGTAGTGTACTTCGGCAGCTGATGCTTCAAGCATCTTCTACTGGTGGCTCTTAAAGTACTTCCCAAACCTTGTTTCTTTAAACCATGCTGCACTCCCAAGGGTTTTATATAAATTTCTAGCCTGTGGAAGGACTTTGCTGGCAAATGGTACAGTTGCTGCCCTGTGTGTGTGCTGATCCTCAAGGGCAGGCTGGTCTTGGGGGATGAGAGGGTCTCACAATACCCATGAATTCCAGCCTGTCTGCAGCTGAAGCTAAGGAGGTCTCACCTGAGGAGGTGCTCCTGGCACTTGGTGGGTGTGTGACAAGAGATGCCTTTTCACTCAAGTGTGGCTGGCCAAAGTGTGACTGGATGGTAACAGTTGTCCCTGAGAGCATGTGAAGGGCAATCTTTATGTCCTGGGGAGAGCCCTGCCAACCAGTCCTTCACCCTGGGAATGCTAAACTGAAAGGAAATTGTACTCTCACTCTTGGGAAGGTTAATTACAACTTTTCATTGAGGTATTTCTCTGTGTCTGTCTCTTAACGGACCAAATTCTGGTGGGTTTGTTGAGCTTTTGTGGGAAATGCTGGTTTCATTGACTTTCCCTTTGTAATTTTTAGTTGATACTGTAAGTAAGGGGTATCTGGTGTGTGGGTAGCTTCCCATTTTGATGACATGCAGGACAGTGGTGTAACACTGCCCACCTAGTGCTGGGATACAGATAACATCAGTCCTTGCAAAAGTGGCCTTGCCAGTTCTTCTGCCTGTTGCCTTCTCTTCTGCCTGTTGCCTGCTGTTCTCAGCTTCCCTCACACCCCCACGTTTTCCTCAGTGTCAAGGAGGGAGAAGACCAGTTAGAGCTGGTGGATGTCACTTCATTCCTCTTGGATATGAACACAATAAAAGGCAGACTCATTCTGTTCCTGGTAATTATATTCCTCATCACTTGCCTTTCTGTTCCCCTCACCAAGCAAAGCTTTTATCACCTTTATGCTGGTTTTCATGAGGTGCAGGAGAAGCTGGGGGCATGCACAGCTTCTGAACAGCCTGTTCCCAGGACAAGCTGTGGACATGGCACAGCTTCTGAACCATCTGTTCCCAGATTCTGGCTGGGCAGGAATCTTCTCTCACCCCTCCCTGTTTGGGATCAGGGTGTTCCTTGGTGAGGTTATGACACACTGTGATCCATCTCATTTTGCTGCTTCTGAGGCTTGTGCTTGGATCCCTGTGGTGGCTGCAGAAATCAATCCTTGGAGCTCAGTGACAAACTCTGACTTGAAACCCATTGCACGTGATTCACAGTTAAATGTGGTTATTAGCAGCAATCTATAGAAAGGGGATTGCTTTTGCATTTAAACAAAAGATTGCAAACCCAGATTGTCTTATTCAGCAAGATTTCTCTTCTTTTAATAAATTGCTTTTCTAAAAACTTGACTGTTAAGTTCTTTTGCTTATGTTGTCAGTATCTGACATTCATTTAAGCTGTTCGGTGTGAAAAACTTTTCTATTTCTTTACCAGTGCTATTGAATAAAATGCAGTATACATTTCTTGGGAAAATTTTATATTCAAAAATGTCTTTTCACTGTGAGTCAGAATGTACTTTTCCATGGAATAAAAATGCTGGAAGGTGAAAAAAATGCTATTGGAATGTTGAACAAATTATATTGTCATTTCAACCAGCTTATATAAGAAAAAAAGAACTTCAAAGTCCAAATGAAGGGCTTTACTGTTTTTGTCATATTTTAAGAAATTTAGTGCATTCTTCTGCAGTTGTTCAATTTTATCTGTTCAGTGCTTTCCATATGAAACTCTTTCAGAATGTTCTGTCCTGGCCCTAACTTCAAGTTCCTGCTTAATTCAATTGGCCGTTTTAAATTTCATATTAAAAATGAATGATGAAGCTGTTTTCTCCTTTGTCTTCAGGTGTTGGTGTTTCTTCTAGAAAGAAGAGAAGGGGTTGTTTCCAGTATTGTACAGAAGTCTGTAGTTCTTGTGCTTGAACTGCTGTATCCAATAGTAAAGTTATTTACAGTAAATCTCTGGTTTTCAAGAAAACTGGTCAGGAAAGACCTTTGGAATGTAACAGGTTAAAATAGGATGTTGCTACTAGATGTGTTGCATCTTGCAGATTAGAGATGGAAAATTACTGGAATAATTACTGCTGTTTTGGATGCCTTCCCCTGATGTCTCCTCAGTGTTACTTTAGCCACATTATCCTATGATACTATGGTCATTTTTTTGTTTTTAAATTTTCCTTTCCCCTCAATTGAAAACACTTTTCTATGCTGAATAGCAAGGACCCGAGCTCTGCTCAGTGGGCACTGAGGTGTTGCCTGGATTGTAGGGGCAGTGCACTCTGGGGCAACATTTCCACTCTAAAAATTGTTCCCTGAGGACAAAGGGGGCACCTTGGGGGAAATGGGATTTGGACTCTGGATGTGCCTCTCCCTGAATCTCCTGCTGTGAACTGGACTGTCCTGGGACTAGTGGCACCAGCAGAAGGGCCAGCGTGGGAAGAGTGCTTGGAAGGGAGATAGTTCCCTCCAGTCCTGAGGAGGGAGCAGGTCCTGCCACACTGTTTCGGATAGAAGGTCAGAAAGATAGAAATTCCATCCTAGGCTTTTCCAGCATCATGATGTTCTTACTGTTAGTGATTTTTTTTCTCAGAGTGTAACCTGTCTGAAACCTAATTAAGCCCATTATTCCTTGTCCCAACCATTGTGGTCACAAAGAGCAGAAACAGTATCTCACCACACTTGTCCCTTCTCTGTGCTAACCTGTACTTTCATTTTACCACAGATTATTTTCTAGCCCCTGGAGCTCTCCTTTGGATTCTCTTCAGTTGTCTTTCCTGAAGTGTGTTCCCCCAAACCAAACAAGACTTCAGGAGAAGCTTCGCCAGAGCCAACTGGAGGGAGAGGACTCCTCAACTAGTCTCAGTGGTGTCAGAAAGATGAGTTTCTTTCTGGCCTTTTCTTCCCCTCCCTGAATTGTCTGAAGTGCTTGTTCTCACCTCTTCTGCTGCTGCCCATATGACTTGGTAACTAACTCATCTGTTCTCTGCCTCAACTTCCCTACAATTTGAAAAGAAAAACTTCCACATGCATTTTACCTTCTCTTTAGCTGCTTGAAATTTGTGGATGAGGGGCACATACAAAGTAAGTGGAAAATACAGCACATTTGCAGGCCAGTTTAGAGCTCAGCAGAAGCAAAGAAGGGGACAAGACATTTTATAAAAACCTGGAAGGTGCAGACAAATGGAACTTTTCAGTTTAAGCTAGAACTTTATTTTGGAATTCCTAAAGGAGAGACTGGAAGTCTGCCATGCTCTAACAGCCTTATATTGTAGGAAACCAAGAATGCCTCAGTCTCATCTTGACCTATATAGTCTGCAGTTACTAAGTAGGTTGTGCAAAAAAAGAAAAAAGCTTTACAGGCTCAGAAATAAACATCTGAGCACTGCATAGTGCAGACTCACACTGTCATTTAACCCCAACTTTCAACATTTGGTTTGAAAGTTATCCACAAAACCCTTGTGGCTGTGGAAATAGCACGTCTCATCAGTTTCCTTGCTGGCATGCAGGCAGTTGCATTTCCAATAGAAGATTTGTAAAGGAATTTTCTGTAGGCTTGTGCACAATTGAATCAATTTCGCAAGAACTCCACTGGGAAACTTTCTGTTCTAAATCACTTTCATGTCCAAGAGAACATGGTAAATTCAGCTTAATTTCACTGCCTGTCTTGGCGTTTCTATAATTTTAGGGAGTTTAGATGTAATTTTGTAAAGAAACTCAATAGTTATAGTTGCTCAAGAAGCCATAACAGATGGAAAGGAATTAATTTGCCTTTGAGATCAGGTTTTGCTGCATGATGATGCTCTGTGATGTGTTTTCCAAGTGGAGCCTCCACTGCTGCATCTTGGGTTGGTACAGACCACAGAGACCTGCACTGGGAAAGGGAATTTTGCTTGGATGTGAAAAGGGGTGAGAAATGTCATACTTCTGTTGGCATTATTCAAAAGCCAGGTATCTATTACTTTTATGGAACTTGTGGAGTTTTGTAGCAAGAGGCTGCTGCACTGCCTGGATCCAGTGCTTTTGCGGAGCACTAGGGCTGGATTGGAGGTTCCTCTGTGTCCTCAGCTGTAGGGAGAGGCAGGGCCCTGGATCTTGTAATGTGTGGGCTCAGTGAAGGTCTTTTGAGTGCTGCAGGAACCCAACCTTTGAAGCTTGAGGGGAAAAGCAGGGATGACATTTTGGAGCAACTGATTTTTAAGGAGCAAACTAAATGTTTTGCTTCAAAGATCCTTTCTTATAAACTTGAACAGGAAAATGCATATTTAAAGGTGACTTTGTTCTGCAAGTTTGGGCCTGTCCTACTTTGGAATCTAGCCAAGGAAACATTGCTGAATTTCCAGCCGTAAACATGGTGCATGTTTGATTTCAGGTGTGGCTTTCCTCATAAACTAAAAAAGATGTCCATCCGAGGCCTGAAGAAGAAACAGCCAAAGACTTTTAAAGTCAAAATTATAACAGTGGATGCTGAAATGGAGTTCAGCTGTGAGGTAAGAGTCCTCAGCAGAATGCTGGAGAGGTGGACACTGACCTCTGAGTCAGCAAGGCAGAACTTTGAAAAGTGCAGATTATTATTTTAAGACCATGGTCTTAAAACTCATCTATTTTTATAAAGAATGGATTGCTTCAGCTCAAGGCATTCTGTTAAGCAAGTCTTCGGAATTCAAAGCTGTCTGCATGAAATGCATTTGACTGACACAGCTAAATGAGCAGTAGGTCTGCTGGCTTCAGAAGCTTTGCAGCACATTGCAGGGTTTGTTTGGAAGTAAACTGACTTCTCCCCAAATTTCTTTTAATGTTTTGTTGTGAGTGACAGAGCTCATTAGGACACTGCCAGCTTGGATAAAGCGGTCTGGTCAGAGCTGGTCCCAAGATGTTACTTACAAAATAATTTATAAAATGGTACTTTTGTAGTCAGTTGATCTGGGACAGCCTCTTCAGATGTTATTTGCCATTTGTAAACTCCAGTTTATTTCTTTAGCTACAGTGGCTGGTTTATACCTCAGGGCAGAAGAGAAAAATGATCAAATGAAACAGCTTTTCTCCTGTTAGTTATGGCTAGCTGGTAAATTGGATAGAGAAATCATGTCTGGAAATATATGGAAGAAAACAAATACAGCAAGTGATCAGTGACTAAACAAACTGGGCTGTGCTGTCCAGGAGACAGAACTGTGCCTGATTAATTCCTAATCACCAGCAAAAGCAAAGAAAGTTATTTTGAGCAGAGGAGTTAGAAGGCTGAGATCCAATGGGACTGACAATTTTAAGGAGAGAATTGCTTGTCTTGTGAGGCATTTAGTATTTAATTTCCTAGGTCCCTCAGAGACAAGGATTAGTCACAAGTCACTTCTGTGACGTTCTGATCTAGAATACTTGCAGGCAGTTGTGAAAATAAAGGCTTTGGAAAATTTGATTTAGAGATCAGAGTCCTTGCTATAAAACCCTTTGCTATATTTCTCTTCTCCCCAGATCTTGCTCTTTTACAGGAGTGATTTGCTGCTTTCCACCCAAATATTGCCCGAAAGTTCTTTTGTTTGCCATTAAGTTTTTAGTGGCTGACCCAAGCAAGTAGACAAAAACAATTTGTAGTAGGGTAGCTTTGCTTGACTAAAATGTAGCAAACTGATTCAAGACATACCTGTTTTTCACAATTTTCCTTTTCTTTTAGATGAAGTGGAAGGGAAAAGATTTGTTTGATCTGGTGTGCCGGGCACTTGGTTTAAGAGAGACATGGTTTTTTGGCTTGCAGTACACACTGAAAGGAATGTGCACCTGGCTAAAGATGGACAAAAAGGTACAGAAAGCAAAACATAAGAGTGGCAATTTTCTATTTGTAGAAAGACTTCCTTTTTCTAACACAGGAGCTAAAGGAACGTGTTACATGACAACTCCTAGTTTCATGTGGTATTTTTTTAAGACTGAAGTTCATTGTGTTATTTGGTCTGTCTCATTTGGCCTGAAGTGTCATGTATCAGTCACCACTATATGCACTGATTAGATTAAAGCTCAGCATTGCCCTTCCTTCTAAAAGATGGAAAGGCTGTTTTAAGTGGATTATTGGTGTTTTTTTATTTTCCTCTGAAATACTGTTTTGAGACATTTACCTGCAATTTCTGCTGCTGATTTTATTTTTGAACAGGTTTTGGATCAAGAAATCCCCAAAGAAGATCCCATTAGCTTACATTTTTTGGCAAAATTCTACCCCGAGAAGGTAGAAGAGGAGCTATTGCAGGAAATCACCCAGCATTTATTCTTCCTTCAGGTCAGGAACAGTTTTTAGCCATGAATTCCTTCTGTATTTATCTCAGTCATTTTGTATTGTCTTTCCTTTTGCCAATAGCTGTTAGTCTCAGAATGATTCTGCTGGCTTAAGCTCTATCATTGTCTCTAGGTAGGTCTCCTTTTCATGGAATACAAACACCTCTCCTGGCTGCTGTAGTTTGGGAACTGCTAAGCTGAATGTTGTTTGCCTTCTGCAGGTTTTTGTTCTCCCGATGGCTTCTCTTACTGTTTGTGCTGCAAATGGGAGTTAAATTGCTTAGACCTGTAGCTTAATGTAAAATGACTTTTACACCTAGCAGTTTGGGTGGTAAAATTCCACATCTGAATATTCCAGACTTGTTTTGCTTCTACAGGATGAGTTTTAAAAGAAATAATATATGGAAGGCTGGCACAGCATGAGGAACTGTGGGGCTTTTGCCCTAACTGGTCAGTGCTGAGCAGCAGAAAGTGAAACCAGCATTTTTATCAGCTTCAGAGTTTATCTTGGAGATTGTGTCATCTGCTCTGCTCTGACTGCAGCAGTTTGATGGAGCCTGAACAGCTCCTTGTCATTGTCATCTTAGAGCCACTGGTGTAACCTCTTGTGTAACCATTCCCTAACCTAGTTCTTCCAAAATGAGCAGAATTAGAGACCTGTTATTAGATGTACACAGAAGTGCCTACACGGCAATTATGGTGGCAGTTGTGAAGGTGGAGAAGAGGGGAGGAATGGTGATAAGCAGCTGGGGACAATAAACTTTTTCACCCATATCAGGTGCAGATGGAACAAGACCTGTGACTGCAACCTGTCCCTGAAACTTGGAAGTCCCTAAAAATAGAGCAGGTGGTTGCTGAGAGATCTTGTGTATTAGGTGGCACAATCACTTGAAAACAAGTGCTCCCTAACCTGGCCTCCTTAAGTCTTCATTTTGGATTGTGGGGCAAAAACAAATCGTAGAATGCGATATCCACTCTGAGATAGAGGTTTGCTCCTCTAGCAAGCTTCACACATAGCTGTGACTCACTAAAGACCCAGCCCAGAGGCATCATATTGTCTGACTGGCCCTGGAAAAGTGCAGTTCCCTTGGCCATGGTGTTGGTGTTCTTCCAAAGCATCCAGACATGCACACACTGAATTCTGCCAGTCAGATGAGCCAGGTTGAATTGTCTTCTCTATCCCCTGGACCTGGGTGCCTGCTACTCATGCTGGCAGAATGAATCCCCAGCCCTGACAAATCTTACAGGTAACAGCCCATTTCAGCTCTGCTATAGGGGCAGCTGCTGAGGAAGTGCAGGACAGCAGTGCTGTGCTCAAGAGCAGAGCTGGGAGCTGTGAACACAGCTTGGTCTGTACACTGAGCTGGTTCTTGAAAATTTAAAAAATGTCCATGAGATGGAAACCAGAAAAAGCAATTACCCCACACAGGCATTAATGCTATAGCTTTGCAGGGGCAGCTTGCTTATTGGCCAGTTGGTTTTCTTTTGTCCCAGAAATTCTGAAGGTTCCCTTAGCTCCATTATAAAGGAGATGAAGGAGCAAATTATTGGAGTGTGATGCTTCATTATCAAAATAAGGATGTATCAGCCAGGAAGAGCCATGCTGGGGCTCCAGAGCTGCAGCACAGGCTGTGGCTGTAGGTGTACAGGCATTGAGGTTTGGATGGTTTCTTGCTGCTCAGCTGTTCAAGGCCTGTGACATCCAGCTTTCCTCCTGAGTTGCTGTGGAGTCCTCTGCAAGTTACAGCCTTCTGGAGTGTTGGTTTCCTCTGGTAGTTCTCAGCACTGTGTCTGTGCAAGCAGAATGGATTAAACTCAGTCTGCATCTGTCAACAAGCACAGTGAATACATTTGCTCCCCGAGGAGGATGTGTTAATGAAGGAATGGGAAAGTGCTGCTGTTCTGAGGGTTAATATACTAACTAGAACTTCATCCAGAACCCTCAACCACTTGGCAGTTTGTTTCTTAAGCTAATTTTGGAAAAGAATGAGAGGGGCAGAACTCTTTCCCTAGTCTTTTAATCCTGATGTTTTTCCTTCACTTTTTTCTCCTTGAACCTGCCTTGACTAGCAGATATGCAATTAGCAAATACTTCTCATTCCAAAGCAGAAAAACAGGACTGAAACAAATTTGAACTTGCAGTGTTTCCTGACTATAAGAACATAAGATCACACCTGGATGCTAATAGGAAAAACATGTATGGACATCTGGATGCCTACAGGTTTCAGCTCTACTGAGTGTTCAGACATTTGCAAATTAATGTGGCATAACAGCATTTTGGAAGATGTGTGAACAAATGTCAGTGACTAAAGCTAAATATTGTCTGTTCAAAGATTAGGTAATTTCCTCCTTCATAAAGATTTATAACAAAATGTCCTTGTAAGAACTGATCAGAAACAATCCCAGGCACTCATGGGGGATTTCACTTGGATTGTTCTCAGTTCTGAAATGTATGATTTGCACCATGGAGTATGAAAGCCGGAGCTTTCCAATTTGGGAGAAAAGTCTTTTCATTCTTTCCATTTTTTCCATTTTAGCAGCTTAGAAAGAATTGTACTAGAACTCAGGTTCATATATTGTGCTCACCAGAGACTAAATTTTAAAGAAAAACTTTCTTGATGGTTCATTTCAGTTCACAGAACCTGCAGTGCCCAAGTGTGTCTGTGAAGATAGTTCAGTGCTATCTCAGGTATTGCTTTCTGGAAATGTTTAAGACTCTGCATTATGCAAAATTCTCTTGTCTTGTGCTTGTTAGTAGCCTAAGTACATTACACCTGAGAGGAGAACTTGTGAAGATTAATTTCCAATTTCCTCTTTAGACTTTTAGGTAAAAATTACCCAAGTGATTTAAAATCAAGCAGCATCTTACAAACTATTACACCTCTGATCTTGGTAGCACCAGAGATTATGAAAATGAAAAGAATGTTAAAAAGACTCTCTACCTTTTTACTAGGCTTTTTTTTTTTGTGCTTGGGGCTGCTGTAATTGAATAAATTAAGTGTTCTATTATTCAGCTTCTCTTTTTGGGGTCTTCTTCATTCTCTCATTCTGGAAAGGCTGAGAACAAACTTATGGTTTTCAGTCTCTCTCTGTCCTTGGCAATATGAATCACCTGGACAGCCCTGAGCAACCTGCTCTAGTTGGACCTGCTTTGACTTGATGCCCTCCAGAGGTCCCTGCCAACCTAAAATGTGAGGTTTTACATGTTGTCAAGCTGACTCTGCCAAAGCAGGAAGAAAAAGATGATGTGCTAGAGGGAATGATGTGTGGACAGTAAAATTCATGTTCTACAACACATTCTTTTTCAGGACCCCTTATATGTGTGGACATAGCTGCCTGGTATTTCTATGAACTTAGAATTAAGACACTTTAACTTTCAAAAGCTGGGTTTTTCTTGTCATTAAATATAAGACTAAGTAAAGGCTTCCTGTGTTGCTGAGTGCCTTTTTATTGTTGCTGCTATTAACTCATCCCGGTGATGTTTGGTGCCAAGTTATAGTCTGGGCATGTCTAGTTTCATTTCAAGCCTGACATAAGTCCTGACTTTGAGCTTCTTTAACTTGCTTCCCCCCCCTTTTTTTTTTACTTTTAGGTTAAGAAGCAAATACTGGATGAGGAAATCTATTGTTCTCCAGAAGCAACAGTTTTACTGGCTTCTTACGCTGTTCAGGCCAAGGTGTGTGCACAGAAGTGCTCTTTTTTCATTGTTTTATTTTTATTTTTTAACCAAGACACATAGATGGTGTGTAAAGCACAGCAGTGTTCAAGTTGACTACTCAAGGCAGGTCACCCTGGGAGGTACAGGCATAGCTAGAAAAATAAGCATTAGACACCACTACAGGGATTTTGTTATTATATATTATGCTTTTGCAACTCAGGGGATTTCATTGTACCTGACATTTTAAGGTCATCTTTCTCCCAGCTGGAGTGATTACCTGTTGATTTAAGTGTCCATGAACACAGCAAGTGCTGGTAGCAGGGCTCACTGTGGAAGGACATGATGTTTGTTAGTGTGTTTCAGAACCCAGTTCACTTGTTGCTACCAAAAGCCAACCTTGGGCAATGGCAGAAACACAAACCCTTCCTGGGGCTGGCCCTGAGCAGCCCAGCCTGGCTGCAGGAGGCTGTAGGAGTTGGGCAGCTCCTGACTCCAGCCTGTAGTTCAGAGGAGGGTCTGAAGCCATGGGAGATTGCTTCACAGCTGCAGGCCAGGACTGGGATCTAAGGTTGTAGTCCAGCTCAGTGCTGTGTTGGAGCCCCATGTGTGGCACACAGGCAGGAGGGAACTTTGTGGACAGTTCAAAGGAAAGGAGCCTGTTTATTGTGTTACCCTGTGCATGGGAGAATGAAAGCAAAATCTGTCTCAAGCCATTGCATCAAACTACACAAGCAGCAAGTTCTTTAGCATTCAGCTTCTAACAAACTGAAGGATCTTTTCTTTCTCTTGGAACAGTATGGTGACTATGATCCAAATTTCCACGAGCCAGGCTTTCTAGCCCATGATGAACTTTTACCCAAAAGGGTAAGTCTTTCTTTTGTATAAAACCAAACCTTTGAATTTTCTCTTTGCAACACAGCTATTGCTGTGGGATCAACCAGGGCATTGGGAGCTGTTTGTGTCTGCCCTGAACTTGGCAAAGTGACCGAGCTGTGAACTGCATTGCTGCATTCACATGGCTGGGGAGAGGCAGCACTTGTTTGTGTCTTCAAGGGAAATCAAAGTCCTTTCTTTCTCTGTAGGTCCTCAGGCAGTATCAGCTGACAGCAGAGATGTGGGAAGAAAAGATTACTGCTTGGTATGCTGAGCACAGGGGCATTGCCAGGTATTGAAATA
Source organism: Apus apus (assembly GCF_020740795.1). Taxonomy (NCBI): domain Eukaryota; kingdom Metazoa; phylum Chordata; class Aves; order Apodiformes; family Apodidae; genus Apus; species Apus apus. Next base: position 1,261,386 of record NC_067299.1, on the reverse strand, counting down.
ATGTCATTCTTTGGAAATGCCATACATTTCAGTAACTGGTTGTTCACTGTCTTCAGTGAAATCTGGCTTTTGTGCAGTGAGCAAAGAACTATTGGTGTCCAAGCTGTGATATGAATAGGTTAGTTTATAACTAAGGATACATCACCCACTTCTCTGGGGTAAAAAGTGCCTTGTGTAAAGCTCCAAGTGCTTGTAACCTGGGCTTGCTTTGAAGTTAAGAGAGAAGCTGAGGGCTCTGCAGAGCTTCATGACCTAACACCAGAGTCCTGACCCAAAGTCCATGGATGGCAGCAGAGAGAAGTTCCTGCGGGAGGTCCGAGTTGTGTGAATTTGCAGGTAGCCCTGTGAGTTCAGCCTTTTCATTGAAGGCCTTTAGCTGCCTGGAGATAGTGGTTTGTCTGCTCCGTGCAGACAAACCACTGTGCAGCAGCTGCCTTTCTGGAGCCATATCACACCAGTCTTTTTCTAGAATAAAAAGAATCTGATCTCTTTTATACCTTGTGAAAATGATGGCTCAAAAGGGTGTCAGTGTACTCAGCAAGGAACCAAAACAGTGAAGACACAGCACTGTAGTTCCAGGGCTGAGTTTTGGGACTAGTCCATGTGGACATTGAGCTCCTTCAAGACATTCAGCATGACTGGAAGTTCAGTTAAGAATGAGGAGCTGTTGGCACCAGGGGCAGCCTTTCCTAGCATTTCATGTCAGTTTCACCTTAACTGTTCTAGGTGCTTCTTAGCACTATTTTTACTGAATATTTTCCAGAAGACTTATTTATGCCTCCCCTTGGAGGGAGAAGAATGGTGGGTGGAGAAATTCTCACTCTTCTTTGGCCTCTGCCCAAAGTTCTGTTTAGAATTTGTTCAGGACTCGTTTCTCAATGAACTGTTTCCTGAAGGAAATATCCTCTTGTCATGGAAAACAATGGTAGGGTCGGTCTGAGGCATAATAATGATGGAGTGGCAAAACTAACACAGGGATGAGACTGAACTTGAATTTTAATAAAGATTACACTATACATGATTCAAAATAGGTACAGCTTTACTGTCTTTATTCTGTAGAGATCTTGTTATGTATTATCCTTTTTCTATTGGTGAGGGGAAGATGGCAAAATTAAACTACAAGGGACCAGACTGTCTGTCCTTTTCCCAGTGGGAAATGTGGAGTCAGCTAGGAGAGAAAGGCTGGAATTTTCAAGTATAATCATGGCCTTATTCTCTAGGGATGAAGCTGAAATGAACTACCTGAAAATTGCCCAAGACTTGGAAATGTATGGGGTCAATTATTTTCCAATTGCTGTAAGTGCTTTATTTTAGCAGTTTGATGATGGTACTGTCTTTTTAAAAGCCTCCAAGGAGTTGGGACTGGGACTCCTGACTTCTGCTTTTCTCTGCTGGTGATGGGCTGTCTGCTGGTTGTCCTGACTTGGTTTACTTGTCTGCTAAATGAGTAGGTGAATAAAACATTTAAGATTAATGTTTTACAATCTGACAAAGATCTTGAGTAGCTCTGGGTATGTAATAGGAAGAGGGAGAAATAGACTAAAAGTTTAAGCTGCTATAGTCAACCTAGAGGACAATATTAATATTTTGTGGAAATGTCAATTTCCTAAAAATACAGATAAATATTAATGTATTAGAATAAGTGTGGTTCTTGTCTGTGGTTGTTTCATGTCACTATAAATGGCATTTACTGATATCCATTGTTTTTTAGCAAAATAAGAACCATACAGATCTGCTGCTTGGAGTCGATGCCAAAGGTATCCACATCTACAGCATTAATAACAGGTTCTCTCCAAGTAAGTCATTTGAGTGGAGTGCTATCAGAAACATCTCCTATAGTGAGAAGGAGGTAGGATGGCTTTGATATATTATTCTTTTTATAGGGGCATGGGTGTGGACTGGGATTCTTGGAACAGGCTGAAAGCTGCCTCTGTTTAAACAATTTGGGGGAGAAGGGGAAAATCCTAGGGAGCTTTGTTACACAACTAAAAATAACAGACCTGCCTTTCGGTTGTGCTGCATAACCTTGGTTCCCCTGGAGCCCTCTGCTCTG